>NC_080079.1:59340254-59685254 GCF_949987535.1 Balaenoptera acutorostrata
ACAAATAATTCTCAAATCTTGAAGTACTTGCCAAAGTTTCTAACGACCTGTGGCAAAGAATTACACTTTTACATTTTACTTGTTAGAGAAGTAAACATTTTACCCCTGTTAGAGAATTTTTGCAACATCTACAATAAAATGTTAGCATCCAGAATACCTATATCCCTAAATAAATAAAAATATAATAAAAGATGGGCAAAGGAAATCTCAGACAATTCAAAGAAGAGGAAACCTGAGTGGTCAATAAATAAAAGAGAAGATGGTCGAATTTACTAGTCCTAAGGGTAATGCAAATTAAGACAAAATGCAATTTTTTTTTGTCCATCATAGTTGGCAAACTTTTAAGTCTTACAATAGCGTGTGCTATAGAGAATGAAGGACAACAAAACTCGTAACCTCTCATCCTTTGCCAGTGGAAAAGTACATTGGTTCAACTATGCAGGAGAGTAGTTTAGCAATATCTAATAAAATTGAAAACTGGTACTGTAATTCCGTTAGAATATATACAATGGAAAATTTTACTCAGGTCTGTAAGGTGGAACATAGAACAATGTTTATTGCAGTATTATTTACAACAGAAAAAATTGGAAATAATTCAAATGTCTATCAATGAGGAAAATGGATAAATAAAATGCTGTATATTCATATGACAGAATAATATTTAGCACTTAAGAGCGATAAAGCTGATTTATATATCTCAATTTGAGGTCTAAAAATTTAATAAAAAGTGAAAATGCAAGTTGCAAAATGATAAATGTAGTGCAATATTATTTATGTAAATGTGTAGTTCATTGATCTCATGTGTGTATATGGAAAGGTCTGAAAATGATAAAGGTTATACACTAAATTCATGAAAATGGTTGCCTCTGCCACAGGGCACAGGAATAGGATTGGGGCTAATGGGAAAGGTGGGGAGCTTCAATTTTACAGATAAGGTTTATTTCTTTTATTGAAAGATAAGACATGACAAAAAATGTCAAGATATTAGAAAATACAAACCCTGTATGGTAGCTGAACATGCTCATTACTTTTCAAACTTTTCTACATTTTTGCAATTTCTCAAAATCAAACATGAAAATTGAAAAACAGACTCCTATTTTCTCTCTGATCCATAAGTCCTATGTTGATATAAACTCATAATTAGAGGAAATTTCCTCTAACAATTTTCTGATACTTGCCCAACATGGATTCAGGCCATCTCTGGTTGGCTTTTTGTGATGAAATATCCCATTTCTAATTCTTCCAAAGCTACTGAGTATGACAATAGAATGGAAAAAGCCGATAAACAGTAGTAACTATAAATTCCCCCTTCACACCAAGGTTTGAAATGCTCGTTCCAGCCTGGTAAGTCCTTCTGCTTAAGATCTGCCAAAGCATACTGAAGGTTTATGTACTTGTCTCCTACTCACAATTGGAGAGTTGCTAATAATTTTTTAAACTCACATCAATAATGATAATGGTCACTAATATACTGTGCTTTGCAATTTCTATAACGCAGGAAGGAAGGAAGAACTTTGGCAACCTCGTTGGAAAAGATTGAATGAAAGCACAGTACAAGAGATTTGCAAAGTGTGAATTTCACTCTGCGGTTCCAGGAAACAAATGTCTTTAGATGAATGCGTAAAATTCGAGCCCCCTCCCATTGGGTGCGTTCCATGAAAACCTGCATTCCAGTGGATATTTCTGAACATCATGGATGCCCGGAAGGAACATGATACAGACCACAGGAGGAGAGATTTGGCAGGCTTCAAGACAAGAAGGGGGCAGCTACAAAGTTGTTTAATAGCCATAAATCTCCCACTATTTTTCACAAAATACCATCTAAGACCACAGCTCCACAACTCATTCCCCATCACTCAGCTCAAGTGGAGCGCTCTGGCATGCTCACTCACCCTTAAATCATACACTGCATAAAGTGATCCCAGGTCTGGGAAATTTATCAGCCTCTTTCAAGTAAAAGCAATCTCCGCTTTTCATCACAATTCATTCCCTGAAACTGTGGTATAAAGCTGACTCTTCTAAAAACATTTATTTTCTCTCATAAGAAAAAGTATCACTCGTTTATTATTAAGGATTTAATAAACACCTACTATATGCCAGGCCCTGTGTAGAGAATACCAAGAAAAATAAAATGAGGACCTTGGCTGCATTCCCAACTCATCCAAAAAAAAAAAAAAAAAAAGAAGAAATTAGAATCATGATTAATGCTGGTTAATAAGAGTCACCAACTCAAAGCCTGATCCCCATACTCTGCATCATCACGGAACTTTGACCCTGACCTCTATGATGACAGCTGAACACATGGACCAGTAATTACATCCTTGCTTATTTCTTCTTCATACTAACAGAGAACTTTCAAGATTAACTCTACTAACTTTCCGAGATTAACTATACTGTTACCCTTGTACCCAACATGCTGCTAGAAAGACAGAAAGAAGTCAATGCATAATGCTTGAATGAATAAAACATTTTAATGTCAAAGAGAAAACTATACACCATGATTGTAATTCAACACAAAAGTGTAGGCCAAGTTGCCAGAATCAGAGGTAAAGATTTGACAGCATCTCAAGGATTAAGTTAACAGCCACAGAACCAGCCTAAGGTGGAGTCTTCCCACTTGCTCACACGTGAAGGCACCAGGCCTTTCAGTGTGAGGACAGACAGAAAGCCTCCACCACAGACCCACTGAGCTGGAAACGACAGACAGGTGAGGGAACAGGAAAACCATATTCTGGTCCACAGCCAGAAGCCAAAAAACTGAGAGAAAAAAAGGGGGTATGGTGGGATGAGGGTGAGCCAGGGACCAAGGGACCAAGAACGGGCCCAAATGGGCAAAAGGAAGAGTCTGGGAAAGAGCTGAGCATTCAGCTGACTGATGGAGGTGAGGGGTAATTCAGAGCAGAAGTCAGTCAAAGAAGGGGTGGGGTGAGGGGGAGGGTTGTGCCGAAGGCTCTCTGGAATCAGGAAGCCCTTTGCAGGCAAAACAGCCTCCAGAGTTTGCCACTGTTTTTATCTGATCTACAGGGGGTCCAGTTCCGCCAGTGACTAAAAGGCCATCAGGCCCAGAGCTGTAGTTCTGAAATGTTTATGAGAGGAAGGGAAGAAGGTGGGGAGGAAGGCAGGTAGGAAGGAAAAGAAACAGGAATGGAAAACAGGAAGCAAGGGCTATAGACTGGGCATTTTTTGGACCTTTACACAAATAATCAAATTACAGAATGTCAGAGCTGTAAAAGACCTTTTCAATCATCGAGAGCAGTGGTTTCCAAAATACTTTTAGCAGACACTCATATAACAAGAAAAAATAAAACAACATAAATACTGGGCATTATGGAAATATTCATAATTACATGTGGCAAGCAAATATAAAATAAAAGAGATAAATATGCAAAATTTTTGTTATACAAAATTCAGTGAACACAGTTCATATAAGAAGAGTACCTCCACTGCAATTTTTAACAACATAAAATTTACAATGGGTAAAAGTTAATAAGCAGAGATTGAAAGATTTTTGTGAACAATGTGGTTTGGGAAGATTTGATTTTTAAAATTCTATTTAATGGTGCCATTGCTTCTGGCAGTTTAAATTATTTAAAAATTAAAATCCTACAAAGGCTGATCTGAAACAACACATTTTCCATCAAGTACCTTTCCAATCTCTCCCATCAAAGCGCAAGGAGAGGCGGCAGAAGGAGGGACAGTAGGAGTTAAGGAGGAAGGAGAGGGGGGTAGAAAAGAAAGGAGGCACGGGGTGGGATAGGAACAAATGTTTCTTGAATGCATTCTAAGTCTAATGGTTTTCCAATGTGTGAGTATATCCTATTATTACTCTCATGTGAGAAAAAAGAAAACTGAGGCATGGAAAGGATAAGTCACATGTCCAAGGCTACACAATTCTAAAATCCAGAGTGGGATTAAAAACCAAGTCAGGAGGACCTGCGTGGAAGGGCGAGAGGCAGCACGTGGAAAGGAGGGCCTCTGGAGTGTGGAATTCCAGAGATTGGAGCTGTGTGGCTGACAGGGTCTTGGTGCTCCAGCCAGGTGTCAGGCCTATGCCACTGAGGTGGGAGAGCCGAGTGCAGGACATTGGTCCACCAAGAGACCTCCGAGCTCCAGGTAATATCAAACGGCGAAAGCTCTCCCAGAGATCCCCATCTCAACGCTAAGACCCAGCTCCACTCAACAAACAGCAAGCTACAGTGCTGGACACCCCATGCCAAACAACTAGCAAGACAGGAACACAACCCCACCCATTAGCAGAGAACTTGCCTAAACTCATAATAAGGTCACAGTCACCCCAAACCCCTCACCACCAGATGCGCTCCTGCCCACAAGAAAGACAAGATCCAGCCTCATCCACCAGAACACAGGCACTAGTCCCCTCCGCCAGGAAGCCTACACAGCCCACTGAACCAAACTTAGCCACTGGGGGCAGACACCAAAAATAACAGGAACTACAAACCTGCAGCCTGCGAAAAGGAGACTCCAAACACAGTAAGTTAAGCAAAACGAGAAGACAGAGAAACACACAGCAGATGAAGGAGTAAGGTAAAAACCCACCAGACCAAACAAATGAAGAGGAAATAGGCAGTCTACCTGAAAAAGAGTTCAGAGTAATGATAGTAAAGATGATCCAAAATCTTAGAAATAGAATGGAGAAAATACAAGAAATGTTTAACAAGGACCTAGAAGAACTAAAGAGCAAACAAACAATGATGAACAACACAATAAATGAAATTAAAAATTCTCTAGAAGGAATCAATAGCAGAATAACTGAGGCAGAAGAACGGATAAGTGACCTGGAAGATAAAATAGTGGAAATAACTACTGCAGAGCAGAATAAAGAAAAAAGAATGAAAAGAATTGAGGACAGTCTTAGGGACCTCTGGGACAACATTAAATGCACCAACATTTGAATTATAGGGGTCCAAGAAGAAGAAGAGAAAAAGAAAGGGACTGAGAAAATATTTGAAGACATTATAGTCAAAAACTTCCCTAATGTGGGAAAGGAAACAGTTAATCAAGTGCAGGAAGTGCAGAGAGTCCCATACAGGATAAATCCAAGGAGAAACACGCCAAGACACATATAAATCAAACTATCAAAAATTAAATAAAAAGAAAATACAGTAAAAGCAGCAAGGGAAAAACAACAAATAACATACAAAGGAATCCCCATACAGTTAACAACTAATCTTTCAGCAGAAACTCTGCAAGCCAGAAGGGAGTGGCAAGACATATTTAAAGTGATGAAAGGGAAAAACCTACAACCAAGATTATTCTACCCAGCAAGGATCTCATTCAGATTTGACAGAGAAATTAAAACCTTTACAGACAAGCAAAAGCTAAGAGAACTCAGCACCACCAAACCAGCTTTACAACAAATGCTAAAGGAACTTCTCTAGGCAGGAAACACAAGAGAAGAAAAAGACCTACAATAACAAACCCAAAACAATTAAGAAAATGGTAATAGGAACATACATATCAATAATTACCTTAAATGTAAACGGATTATGCTCCCACCAAAAGACACAGACTGGCTGAATGGATACAAAAACAAGACCTGTATATATGCTGTCTACAAGAGACCAACTTCAGACCTAGGGACACATACAGACTGAAAGTGAAGGCACGGAAAAAGATATTCCATGCAAATGGAAATCAAAAGAAACCTGGAGGACCAATTCTCGTATCAGGCAAAATAGACTGTAAAATAAAGACTATTACAAGAGACAAAGAAGGATACTACATAATGATCAAGGGATCAATCCAAGAAGAAGATATAACAATTGTAAATATTTATGTACCCAACACAGGAGCACCTCAATACATAAGGCAAATGCTAACAGCCATAAAAGGGGAAATCAACAGTAACACAATCATAGTAGGGGACTTTAATACCCCACTTTCACCAATGGACAGATCATCCAAAATGAAGATAAATAAGGAAACACAGCTTTAAATGATACATTAACAAGATAGACTTAATTGATATTTATAGGACATTCCATCCAAAAACAAGAGAATACACTTTCTTCTCAAGTGCTCATGGAACATTCTCCAGGATAGATCATATCCTGTGTCACAAATCAAGCCTTGGTAAATTTAAGAAAACTGAAATCATATCAAATATCTTTCTGACCACAATGCTATGAGACTAGATATCAATTACAGGAAAAAATCTGTAAAAAATACAAACACATGGAGGCTAAACAAGACACTACTAAATAACCAAGATCACTGAAGAAATCAAAGAGGAAATCAAAAAATACCTAGAAATGAATGACAATGAAAACACGACGACCCAGAAACTATGGGATGCAGCAAAAGCAGTTCTAAGAGGGAAGTTTATAGCAATACAATCCTACCTCAAGAAACAAGAAACATCTCAAATAAAAACCTAACCTTACACCTAAAGCAATTAGAGAAAGAAGAACAAAAAACCCCTTAAGTTACCAGAAGTAAAGAAATCATGAAGATTAGATCAGAAATAAATGAAAAAGAAATGAAGGAAACGATAGCAAACATCAATAAAACTAAAAGCTGGTTCTTTGAGAAGATAAACAAAATTGATAAACCATTAGCCAGACTCATCAAGAAAAAGAGGGAGAAGACTCAAATCAATAGAATTAGAAATGAAAAAGGAGAAGTTACAACTGACACTGCAGAAATACAAAAGATCATGAGAGATTACTACAAGCAACTCTATGCCAGTAAAATGGACAACCTGGAAGAAATGGACAGATTCTTAGAAAAGCACAACCTTCCGAGACTGAAGCAGGAAGAACTAGAAAATATAAACAAACTGATCACAAGCACTGAAATTGAAACTGTGATTAAACATCTTCCAACAAACAAAAGCCCAGGACCAGATGGCCTCACAGGTGAATTCTATCAAAGATTTAAGGAGCTAACACCTATCCTTCTCAAACTCTTCCAAAATATAGCAGAGGGAGGAACCCTCCCAAACTCATTCTACGAGGCCACCAGCACCCTGATACCAAAACCAGACAAAGACGTCACAAAGAAAGAAAACTACAGGCCAATATCACTGATGCACATAGATGCAAAAATCCTCAACAAAATACTAGCAAACAGAATCCAACAGCACATTAAAAGGATCATACACCATGATCAAGTGGGGTTTATCCCAGGAATGCAAGGATTTTTCAATATATGCAAATCAATCAATGTCATACACCATATTAACAAATTGAAGGAGAAAAACCGTATGATCATATCAACAGATGCAAAAAAAGCTTTTGAAATACTTCAACACCCATTTATGATAAAAACCCTCCAGAAAGTAGGCATAGAGGGAACTTACCTCAACATAATAAAGGCCATATATGACAAACCCACAGCCAAAATCGTTCTCAATGGTGAAAAACTGAAACCATTTCTCTAAGACCAGGAACAAGACAAAGCTGTCCACTCTCACCACTATTATTCAACATAGTTTTGGAAGTTTCAGCCACAGCAGTCAGAGGAGAAAAAGAAATAAAAGGAATCCAAATCAGAAAAGAAGAAGTAAAGGTGTCACTGTTTGCAGATGACATGATACATATACATATACATATACATATACATAGAGAATCTTAAAGATGGTACCAGAAAACTACTAGAGCTAATCAATGAAGCTGGTAAAGCAGCAGGATACAAAATTAATGCAAGGAAATCTCTTGCATTCCTATACACTAATGATGAAAAATCTGAAAGAGAAATTAAGGAAACACTCCCATTTACCATTGCAACAAAAAGAATAAAATACCTAGGAATAAACCTACTTAAGGAGACAAAAGACCTGTATGGAGAAAACTATAAGACACTGATGAAACAAATTAAAGATGATACCAACAGATGGAGAGATATACCATGTTCTTGGATTGGAAGAATCAACATTGTGAAAATGAGTATACTACCCAAAGCAATCTACAGATTCAATGCAATCCCTATCAAACTACCAATGGCATTTTTCACAGAACTAGAACACAACATTTCACAATTTGTATGGAAACAGAAAAGACCCCGAATAGCCAAGGCAATCTTGAGAAAGAAAAACGGAGCTGGAGGAATTAGGCTCCCGGACTTCAGACTATACTACACAGCTACAGTAATCAAGACAGTATGGTACTAGCACAAAAACAGAAATACAGATCAATGGAACAGGATAGAAAGCCCAGAGATAAACCCACGCACATATGGTCACCTTATTTTTGATAAAGGAGGAAAGAATATACAATGGAGAAAAGACAGCTTCTTCAATAAGTGGTGCTGGGAAAACTGGACAGCTACATGTAAAAGAATGAAATGAGAACACTCCCTAACACCATACACAAAAAGAAACTCAAAATGGATTAAAGACCTAAATATAAGGCCAGACACTATCAAACTCTTAGAGGAAAACATAGGCAGAACACTCTATGACATAAATCACAGCAAGATCCTTTTTGACCCACCTCCTAGAGAAACGGAAATAAAAACAAAAATAAACAAGTGGGACCTAATGAAACTTAAAAGCTTTTGCACAGCAAAGGAAACCATAAACAAGATGAAAAGACAACCCTCAGAATGGGAGAAAATATTTGCAGATGAAGCAACTGACAAAGGATTAATCTCCAAAATTTACAAGCAGTGCATGCAGCTCAATATCAAAAAAACAAACAACCCAATCCAAAAATGGGCAGAAGACCTAAATAGATATTTCTCCAAAGAAGATATACAGATTGCCAACAAAAACACGAAAGGATGCTCAACATCACTAACCATTAGAGAAATGCTAATTAAAACTACAATGAGGTATCACTTCACACCAGTCACAATGGCCATCATCAAAAAATCTACAAACAATAAATGCTGGAGAGGGTGTGGAGAAAAGGGAACCCTCTTACACTGTTGGTGGGAATGTATATTGATGCAGCCACTATGGAGAACAGTATGGAGGTTCCTTAAAAAACTAAAAATAGAACTACCATATGACCCAGCAATCCCACTCCTGGGCATATACCCTGAGAAAACCATAATTCAAAAAGAGTCATGGACCACAATGTTCATTGCAGCTCTATTTACAGTAGCCAGGACATGGAAGCAACCTAAGTGAATGGATAAAGAAGATGTGGCAGGTGTATACAATGGAATATTACTCAGCCATAAAAAGAAACAAAGCTGAGTTATTTGTAGTGAGGTGGATGGACCTGAAGACTGTCATACAGAGTGAAGTAAGTCAGAAAGAGAAAAACAAATACTGTATGCTAACACATATATATGGAATCTAAAAAAAAAGTGGTTATGAAGAACCTAGGGGCAGGACAGGGATAAAGATACAGATGTAGACAATGAACTTGAGGATACGGGGAGGGGGAAGCGTAAGCTGGGACAAAGTGAGAGAGTAGCACTTACTTATATACACTACCAAATGTGAAATAGATAGGTAGTGGGAAGCAGCCGCATAGCACAGGGAGATCAGCTCGGTGCTCTGTGACCACCTAAAGGGGTGGGATAGGGAGGGTGGG
Source organism: Balaenoptera acutorostrata (assembly GCF_949987535.1). Lineage (NCBI taxonomy): Eukaryota > Metazoa > Chordata > Mammalia > Artiodactyla > Balaenopteridae > Balaenoptera > Balaenoptera acutorostrata. Next base: position 59,349,761 of record NC_080079.1, read on the forward strand.
AGGGAGACACAAGAGGGAGGAGATATGGGGATATATGTATATGTATAGCTGATTCACTTTGTTATAAAGCAGAAACTAACACACCATTGTAAAGCAATTATACTCCAATAAAGATGTTAAAAAAGAAATAAAAAAAAAAAACCCAAGTCAGCCTGGCCCACAAAGTCCAAGATGTTTCCCCAGCGCCACACCCTCTCAGCAGCAGAGGCCCCAGATCTTTGTCATACTCCGCTCCTGGCCATCATCCACTTTGCCTCACACCACTGTCAACTGGGCACTTGTCTGGTCCCTTCTGCAGGACTGTCAACTTCAAGAGCACAGGGGCCAACACCTGTATTGATAGTGAATGCCTTGCAGCTCCTAACAAAGCAACATCTCCAAGCATTAAGAAAGGGTTGTCAAGTGAGAGGGAGTTTACTAATAGCATGGGCAATTTTAAAGGCAGAATATCCAATCTTTCAAGAAACAAATAATCATCTTTGACCACAGAAATATGATGGAGCACAAGTTAATTATTTTACCGTTAATTATTAATCCCTGCTGAGGATTTAGTTTGTGTCATATGCTCAAACAGAATGTAATCAGAATGTAATATATTACAACCTCCAAGTAATGAGGGTAATGAGTGTGTATACGTGGTTGTGTGTGTGTATCACATTTCTTGTGCGCTAATTACATGGAGGCATTTTAAGCACACTTTCATTTAACTATCTCAACAACCTTAAGGAGTATCATTATTACTATCATTTTATAGATAAGGCAATCGGGATTTAGAGAGGTTAAATAACTTGTCCAAGAGCACCTAGCTAGCATGTGGGGAATTTAGAATTCCAACCAACACATCTTCATTTCACAGCCTGAATCCCAACCATGGTGCAATGAACTCGATACTCAAAGGTGCCTGGCAAGGAAAAACTTCCTGGGTTTAGTACATATACTAAGACAGGTTATATATTTCTAGTAAGATTTGATGAAATTCATGTGAATATGCAACATGTTTTGTGGTCTGGCGTATACATAAAACCATTACGTTATTTATTAAAAATAATTGACGATGCAATGTAGACATGAGAGTGCTTCAGATCTCTTTAGCCCTTTGGGGTTAACATAACCAATGGTGTCTATGGTCAACCTCTACCAGCTCATAAAAACCAATGGTTAAAATTTCAGGAATGCTGTATTTAAGTTGCTAAACACAGCCATTATTTAAAATTCAATTATATACACTTGCGATTGGATAAATTAAAAGTAAGGGTAATATGTAACCAAACTCAGTACTTTCCAATTATTTTACACAACTTTACTACCATTTATGTTCTTGAAAGTATTCATGTCTATTATATCTACATAGTGTAAATACTATATAATAATATGCTACTTCGTATCTCTTCCCATCTCTTCAGTGATGTCACTTTGGTAGCCTGCCATCAGCCATGATAGGAGTATTTACAGCAGAAACTGGCAAATGCTACAAATTAGGGATTTATTATCTTGATTTTTTTTTTAAACTTAAGAAAATGATGGGAACATGTTAATTACACAGATTAAACTTAAAAGTTATGTTGTGTCTGTAGCTATTACATTGTGAATAGCACAAAAGTTGAGGAAATATTCTTCAAATATTCAAAGACCATTATCTGATTCAGTAAAGAAGTTGCTCATGCCATTGACAAAAGAGTAAAGTTCTGACATAGTCAGTAAGAAAAAAATATAGTTGATGTTCATGTCAGAACTACACTTATTCATCAATTGCAACCTTACGTTGGCAATGGATATGAAAGTTTGGCCAAAATAATACAAAATATTTGGTGAGACTGAATTAGCTGAATGGAATTTATAACAAAAAGGATTATATATTTAATTTTATTTATAAACTGTGTGCTACTCATCCTTTATATACATAAAGATTACAGGGGCTTCCCTGGTGGCGCAGTGGTTGAGAATCTGCCTGCCAATGCAGGGGACACGGGTTCGAGCCCTGGTCTGGGAAGATCCCACATGCCACGGAGCAACTGGGCCCGTGAGCCACAAATTACTGAGCCTGTGCGTCTGGAGCCTGTGCTCCGCAACAAGAGAGGCCGTGATAGTGAGAGGCCCGTGCAAGGCGATGAAGAGTGGTCCCCACTTGCCACAACTAGAGAAAGCCCTCACACAGAAACGAAGACCCAACACAGCAATCAATCAATCAATCAATAAGAACGTGAATTTCTTAAAAAAAAAAAAAAGATTACAATAAGCTTATGCACACATTTACATGCATAATGTTTTTTCCAGAGAGCCGGTTGTTAAATATTTCCAGCACACTACTACATATAACCCTTATTATATAATGTCTAAGGTACGTTTGGGGCTATAGAGAAAAGGATAGTTAAGAAAAAAGCTAATTAAGCTTCAAAGATTCTGTCTTCAACTTATTTGATGTCTGACGCCTTACTGACTAAGACTTAGATCCAAGCTCCATCCGGCTACATGACCTTGGGTATTAAGCTCTTAAAGCTATACTTTCCTCCACTGTAAAATGGTAATGACAATAATAGTCATGATGATGATCATGATGATGATAGTTAAAAATTGCTAACACTTACTTGTGCTTACTTTGTGTCTGGGACTATGGTAAACACATTCCATATATTAATTTATTCAATTTTTACAACAGTTCCATGAGGCAGTTCTGATTCCTATTCCTGTTTTACAGATGAGGAAAACTGAGGCCCAGAGAAATTAAGCAGGTTCTTGGGTTACTAGTATGTAGCAGAGCTGGGCCACAAAGCCAGGTAGCTTGTCTCCAGTGGCTACTGTCTTAACCATTATGACACAATACGACCTTTCTTCCCATTAAAGGCAAAGAATAAATAAGGTAAGAGACGAAGATCTTGGCATTGCTCATTAAATATTAACTTACTTTTACTTTACTCCAATTTTGTATAACATCTTATCTCTTCAACTAGATGTCAGTTTCTTGAGAGGGAGGGCTAAGGTTTTATGGCTTCTACCTTTCATAGTAGCTGCAACAGGGACGGGCACACTACGTGTAACCGAATTATGTATTACTTGAATAGACTCTACTCCTCACTTGTCAAGCAGAAAAGGACTACTGAGATCCCTTCTGAGGGCAAAAGTAGTGAGATCTTTAACCTAGTTACAATCTGGATTCATCCACAGATTCCCTGCATTGTTGTGATGGTCTGTCTTTAGTAAATAACTACATATGGCATTTCTCATCTGGGTTTGTAGGGTTGTCTTAGAAATAATATTATGTCATGGTAGTCTTACAGGGTTGATTTATTTTGGCTTAAAAGAAGGAACTTGCCTCATGTGTCTCTCTTCCTCTCACAGAGTTTTTTTTTATTCTCAAGGGCTATAGGTCAAGTTCTGTCCTTGGAGCCGAAGTAGTTTTCCAAAATGAGGTGGAGCCAGCTATGTCAAGCTGGGCCAGCTCTGCTGTCAGTGCCTTTCCCAAATACATCAGACTCTCTGTTTGTAAAAATAAATTGATACCAACGCAAGAAATTTATTAGGAGATGACAACGCGGTTCATGATGGAAATATGGGAAAAACATCGTCCTTCAAAACTGACAGTTTATCCATCATGCCTCAGATTCCTGAGATAGAAGCAGGCACTGTCACATACAATCTGCTGAGGACACATCTTCTTGGATTTCCTTATGACAGGAAACTCTGAAATAATCCAGAAGAAGGGAAGGACTTGTGCTGCCCTTAATGTGCTCAGCCATAAATTTTTAGTAATAGCAGAAGAAACATGTGGCCAAGGAAATGAATGATGGGGGAAATCAGGAGGCCTGGAATTCTCAAATGGCCCCTTCTTTTCTCTCGGGGGTGATGAACTGGGACAGGGGTCAGAGAGGGTTACTGCACTGCTGTGAGAGACATCAATACCCTGTTATGTGTAAGCAAAGCCAACAGGTGGCAGGGCACCACTGCAGACACACCACAGTTGGCCCAGCTTCAGGTCTGGTGATCAGGTCACCTTCCCCCGCTAACTTTCCAACTGTGGTTATTTCCCTTAGCTAGTTCTTTGTATTGATAACCTTGAGACAATTTAGGAGGGCCATTTTAATTAGGAATAAATGCAAGGATATTCGTGGGAATCACAAGAGGCCTGACTTTGCAGGCTTAATAAGGTGACCTACCCAACCCTGTATGAAATAATTGTGTATTGTATTCAAAGCCACTTTGGAAAATAAAATTGTGGTAGTAAATTGGAATGAAATGAGCATGATATTAAGGGGAAAAATATTCACTGCCAATTTTATGGGGCCTTAAAATATTTATGTTCTAAACTTGTATTCTTTGGAGATTTGCTGAGTGTTGCTAGAACTAGGGAACTTTTTAAATGAGATGCATGCATATTTTTAGAACTTACAGATCTTTTTTAGCAAAAATAGAAAGTCATAAATGTGAAATGGAAACCTAAACAAGGCAAGTACAGCATTAATGGTCTTATAGTCTTTTCTTAAAGCCTTTATTGAATTTGTTACAATATTGCTTCTGTTTTATGTTTTGGTTTTTTGGTCACAAGGCATGTGGGATCTCAGCTCCCCGACCAGGGATCAAACCAGCACCCACTGCATTGGAAGGTAAAGTATTAACCACTGGACCGCCAGGGAAGTCCCATGGTCTTATATTCTTAATTCTCTCTTTATATTGGAAAAATAAAAGCACAGGAAATTTTATTTAAATGTGAATAATATGCAAGGAATCTCTGAGGTCAGTTTCTATTTGATTAAGGTACAGAGACACCAGCACAAATATGATATCCCAAGTAAACTTGGGTTTTGTTGCATTTGTTGTGTTGTGTGGATAGGAACAGGGTATGTGGGTTCTTGGGTTACTTAAGCACAGAGTCAAATACAGTGTTTTGATCCACTGCCCAAAATAAATCCCTAAGAACATCAGGGAAATAAATTACATGTCCTTATTCATAGGTGACAGGGTTTGAAAAACAGCGACACTGAATCCTTCCTTAAATGCTCTCATCCTCTGAAAGAGGCAAATGAACTTCTGATTGTTTACATTTGTTTTGGCCGATCTTCCTGGTTCCCTGTCTCAAGAAAGACCTAAAACTCTGTTCACTTTACATATCCAAATTAAATATATCTGCTTCATTTTGCTTTCTATATAAGTGCGTGCCAGTATGACTTAACATTCATCCAGTTTATTTCAATATTAGTGGAAAACAAGTCATTTTTCAGTTTAATGAATAGCATCAGTGTCTGACTTTTAACCAAAAATGTGACCTTAAACTTGATGGATCTCACCAGAAGGCACATTTTCAAATTATTTTTCTATCAGAGGTTATGAATATGGCTTCCCAAATTATTGTGACAGCTGTGAGGGGAAAGCCTGCATTACACACAGAGCAGCTTAAAACAAAACTCAGACCTAACAAAATGGTAGTTTCATTTGCGAACAAGAAAAAGGGAATGGAGAAAAAAGCATGAACCATATGGGAGGAGGAGAAAAAAAAAACACCTCCTTTGAGCTTTAGGCAACAGGAGAAAAGAATCATGTAAAGCAGCTGAAATTCCCATACTTTTCTGTTACTACCATTTTTGTTTCCAAATCATTCTAAATTGGGAAGGTGAAGGCTGAGCATTACTGATTCAAAAAAACTCCAAGAGGACATCTGATATTTCTTCCTTATTAAGGATGATGGAGTATAACTGATGTGTCTGGTGCTTGGCCAATTCCAACTTTTTGAGAATGCTGCTTAACGTGTGGACATTATTTTTGGACTACTGAACGCCAGAAAATAATGAGCCGGCATTCAGCTTTGGTGACTAAGGTCCTGAATTTTCATCTAAAAGCAGTTTTGAGTTATTGCTGTAGATAAGGTGTAACTGTGCAAGGGAATTTTATCCATGTTTCTCCCATGAATCATAAATGAGGAAAAAAATTACCGTCTAAATTGCACTTAAAAGGAATAAAGTCTTTTCATGTCATACATGATTTATCAAAATGATCTCATTTTAAGGGTACTGTGGTGTATCTTGATTAATCACATTAGGAAGCGTGATGAATGGCCTCTTTAATGGTAACACAGGATTTATTGGCAACATCCCGACTTGAACCAGAAGGGTAAGAAGTAAAATATACAATAGATAGCTAATACAGATAGGGTGTCACTAATGCTCTGACTTGTTTTAAGATTACATGGGGAGCCTTCATTTCAGGGGATTCTGAAACCTCCAGGTGGTGGAGAGCAAACAAGTGTTGCACTGGAACTTGGACACAACCATGATTACACTGTAACCCTTCCCTAACCTGTTGCAACCCAAGTAAAACCGTCCACTCTGCTGGACCATAAAGAGAAGCAGTGTGTGAAATCTGGACAAAAAACGGAAATTCCTAGTAGGAAGAGGTGGACACTGCCTTTCGAGATCAGCGCTCCCACCCTTTTCGCCCTATTTCAATATCCTCTTCACATTTCGCTTTAATATCCTAAATGCCTTTTTTTTTTTTCCCCAGCCTGCTCTAGTCTGCTCCCACTAATTTCCTCTAAGGCTGACAGATCAGAGGCTTTCCTCGAACTGTTCCTTTTAGAGCTGAGGAGCCCTCCTCGTAATCCTGCTGCTTGTCTGCAATTAATCCTTGCAGTTGTCACATTATTACTACCACCACCCACAGACAGAGGAAGCCCCGACCCACTGGACACTGGCTCCCGACTGAAGCTTCAAAGGTGCCAATCACACCCTACTCAGAAAGGTGCCTGCTGTCAGCATCAGAGGTTTCCATTCTCTCCTCCCCGCTGATCAAACATTCTTCCTCAGAAGATTAATTCAGAGTCTCCGCCCATTTCCTCCCAGATCCTCTTTCCCTTTTTGGTTTACCCAACGATCCATCTTTGCTTCGCAAAGGGAAGCCACGGATAATAGAAGCCCTTTCAAAACAAAAGCTGGGCAAAGGCAAATTTAAGTCCCAGCTGTTATCAACTTTTTTTTTTTTTTTTTAAACTCATTTAAACACCTTAAGGCAGTGAGGATTAGGGCCTGGCCTGAAATGCCATTCTTTGATCAAAGACCCCAAGACTTTACACAAACATAATCACAAGGCAATGGATGCGTCTCTGCAGGCTGAATTGATTTGTTTGACTGCAGTGCCGGGATGGGTTAGAAAAGCTGCACACTGGTTTTCCCAACTCCCAACATATTTGTATCACCAGGCCAAGTGACTTAGAAATTATATATTTTCTTACATCTTAACCGGAGCAAAGTCATCTGCAGATTCAGACATACCTATGGGGAGAGGATGCAATGAGAAGGGAATGTGGGCAGTGTGGGTGCCTGCTACAGCCTGTTCCACCCTGGGGTAGTGAGCAGAGGTGAAAGCTCCAGAAAGGGTGGTGAGAAGGAAGCAACTCCACTGTCTCTGATGTGGAGTCAAAGTGTGACTTCCCAGACAAAAACCTGTGTTTACATTACCCAATGCTACTGGAATCTTCTCTAGTCGCTTAGTAACCGCAGTTACCAGTCCCTGTCTATTAAAGGGGTCTTTGAAGGAGAAAACAGCAGGACCTTCCATGTGACTCATTCGCCAGGTCCCTCACCATCTATCGACGTCTTTCAGGACCACAGGCCAGGACCGACTAACAGTAAAATCTTCAAGAAGGGGTTTGGAGATGGCCGATAACAAATTCTCGTATTGAATCATGGCTCAATAGGGTTTACGCATGCCATATGTATCTAGTAGTAAATAATTCTGAAGTTGCATAATAAAGAAAATATGTAATGTGAAGGTTGAAGGGACAATTGAAAATCAACATTCAAGCCTAGGGAGATGTCTTTATAAAGAGATTTTTTTCTTTGGATTTTTGGGGGTTTGGGGCAGGTTGTTATTCATACTACAGAGAGACTGTCAGAAAATGACTTTACAGTCATATATAATGAAGAATTCTCGACTGTTAGGACTATGTTGGGGCAACTGACCACACATTTCCAGAGTAGGTTATAGAATCTACCTTGATGAACAGTTTGGAAAGAAAAGATTACCTTTTTGATTGTAAAATGATACAATCTAATTCAAAGTCCTTTAGGAAAATAAATGGGGAGGAGGGACTTTATGGAGTCCAAAGGTCCGTAGCTTCAGGTATGGCTGGAGCCAGGTGCTCAAACTTATCATTAGGGCTTCCTATCTCTTAGCTTTGTCCTCCTCCATGCCAGCTTCAGTTTCTCCACCGGGTGACTTACCAGGAGCTTCGGATCTACATGAGACCATCTTCAAAGACAACAGAAAGAACCTCTGTTGCCTGAAAGTTCCAAGCAAAATCTGGGAATCCATGGCCTGTGTTGGGTTACGTGCCCATCCCTGAATGAATCTCTGTGGTCAGGAAAAGAAACGCTCTGCTCAGCTGAGCCTGAATCATGGTCCGTTCCTAGTACTGGGGCAGCAACTGGCCTCCCAGAGCACTATAGATTAAAGGTAGGTGGGTGGTGGTCCCCCAGAGATAAATCTGTTCTAGAATACAGTGTAACGTACACCCTAAAGGCCAAAAGAGCAAATTCTCCTGCAAAAGCAGACAAATTCCTACGTAAGCCTTTTGGAGCCCCTCACTGCACACTAGAGACATTCAAAACATCTCATCACCATCTTTGGGCAAAACTGAACCCACTATTCAATAGCCCAATTCTGAGTCATCATCAACATCAACAGAAGGCCTCCACATCCAGAAAATTCTTCCCATGAGGCCTTCCGGATATCATATATTTTAAACTTTTCAGGCTCTCAATTGGCACCAAAGAGCTTTAAAATACAATTATTTTTTAACAAGCTTGGTATCCCACAGAAGATTTTAAAAAGCTACAGCGATCTAAAGGGAGCAGCATGAGGGAAGGGCCAGAGAGAGATGCTGGGGTCACAGTACAACATGGAAAAAGGAGACCAAAGACACAGACTGACAACTGAACCACCAGTCATCACAATAGACATTTGGAATAATGACACCCCATCCTCCTACCCCACCTCCTCACACATACACATGTCAGTAGCATAAAGTTAAAATCAGTTTAATATTTCCTGCATAAGTCAGAAATTAGATATTTAATTTCTAATTATCCTGTGTCAAGTAGCTACTGGTCACTGGGATGAGACATTATTCCTATTTTGTCCACATGTGGAACAGATAACACCACAAGAAAACAGGTGACTACTATGAAAGAGTAGTACAGAGAAGTGCTACAGGAACAACACTCTAAAAAGTTTTAATCCTACACTATGTTAATTTCAAATGTCAGGGAAAATAAATTATGTACCTCTCTTATTTTCCAAACGCATTTTCCTGTCACTCTGTCACTCAGCCCTCTTTTTACCTCTTTCTAAAGGCCATGTTGAGAATGACCCTGAATGCAGTCAAGAATTCAAGTTCATTGCTGTCTTAGCAGATGAGGACACTGGGCTCGGGCAGCATGGGTGATTCCCTGAAGATCTGTGTCATACGTAAAACCGGGACCTTGGTGGACTTAGAACTGGCTACTACATTAGAGTTTTATACCCTCATAAAGACCCAGAGGAAGCAGGCAGGACTCTCTGCTTAGAAACTCAACACCCACTATGGTGACCAAAGTGGGATAGATGTGAATGTTCTGGTAGGCTACTGAAAGTCTTCTGGGCTACAGCCCACAGGCTCTGAACGTCTACACCAGGATAGCTAAAATCTGAAGAAAAACCATGTAGCTTGGATGCTGACACTTAGCATCTGTGTGTGCAGATGTATCCATGCATGGGAACTGCAGAGGACGGCGTTAAGTATATAAAAGGCTTCAAGTTCCAAACACGGTCTTTCTTTGTAAAGTTAATATTAATCGCCCATTTGTGAGCCTTTCTAGATAAGGATTTCATTCTGTGCTATGTTATCCCAAGCAGCAGCAAACAGATGCCTATCTATACTGAACACCCAAGAACACTGAATACTCATTACTCTCTAGATGTGAACATTTTACCCCTACATTATTAAATATTAACTTTCTCAATACTCATGCTTTAGATTACAAAATATAGTTGCTATAGTAGAATGGAGTCAAGAAAAATAATAGAAAATGGTTTAATGGATGCAAAGTCATTTGAGAAATAACCCCCAAACATCTTTATTCCTTTCTCTTTTTTTTTCAAAATTATCTGATAATCATTCACAGAGATACTCATGAAAAAGGCTTTTTTAATTTGTTTTATGCTATCAGTAATTGTTGACATCAGAAGTTTCATTCATCTAAACGTGTATGTGTAAAGCGATTTCCTTGAGGGATTCTGCACCCAAATATGTGAGACAGTACTACATGAAAAATGACTAACCAAGTATCATAATCAGTAAGTCTTATGTCCTGCGCAATATTTCTAACCATTCTAGCAGCCTTACGCTCCCTGTGGCCAAAGGAAAATGCAAAACTGACTCACAGATGTATTTCCTAAAGAAATACTACCACGAGCCTCTAAAATCTTAGTCTTCAACTCTTGGAACACATTGTAGTCTAGCAGGATTTAGTCATTGACAAAATATGCATGAACCTACTCCAGCGGTAAACTCCATTCTGGGTATATGTAACACTTAGGACAGTCCAAATGCCAAAAATTAAAAATGAAAGGAAGGGGGAGGCGTAGAGAAGGAAGAAAAAAAAAAAAAAGAAACTTAAAAACAAAAGAAAGAAGAAAAAAAGATGTTTGGGGGTTATTTCTCAAATGAGAAATCGAGTAAAACGTTTTCCACCATTTTTCTTAACTCCATTCTACAGTATCAACTATATTTTGTACCATTTCAAGACAGCAAAGCCCTGCATGTTCTACAAGCCCTCCTTTCCCTTTCCCCCCATCTAGGATTCCTAAGGTTCTGAAAGACAATCACGGCCACTGAAACCCAAGCCTGACTCCCCCAGCTCCTGGGTTTATCCTGCAACTGCACATTCATAACCAGTTCATAGAAAAGTTGACGACACTGTGGTAAGAAACACGACGAAGACATGCAGTCTGGATGGTTACAAAGGGCCAAGAGCAAAAGGGCTCTAAAAAGATTCACTCGGGAATGTGGGCCTATGATTTAGCCAGTATGAAGCAAATTCCACTGGATTTTCTATAATCAGCCCCTCTTCCTCCCATCCTCACCTCTACTGGAGAATTCCTGTAGATTTCAACCAACTGGGTGACCTTGTTTTAGAGAAGACACAGTTCCTGGCAAAGGAGTGTAGTGTCCTACCCAAAGTGACCATCCTTAGACCATCGTTTTAAAACCAAAATGTGATCGTGCCTCCCCTCTGCTTAAAAGCCACATTATGATTTACCTTGCTTTGGGATAAGTGAAAAATCACCACTTGCTGCTCAAAAGACCCTCTGCCCTGACCCTGGCCTACTTCTCCAGCCCATCCCTCCCTTCATCCTCTCCCACTGTGAGCCAGCACTTGACCTTCTTCCTGTTCCTTCAGTGTGCTAGGCCCCATCCTGCCCACAATCTTTGCACAAGCCTGGTCTTTCTTCCCCCCAAGATTTTTTGCCTAGTTAACCTCTTACCTTTCAATTATCAACTCATGCATCACTACGTCAAAAAGATTTCTCTGACATCACCTTTGCACATACTTCCAAGGACCCAATATTTCTTTTGGGGGGACATATTATAGTTTGTAATTATATCTTATTAGCACATTTGAGTGATGTTCCTAAAGAGTTCGCTCCTTGAGGGCAGAATTCCTCACCTCCTAAAAGTCTGGCTCAAGGCAGCTTCTCAATAAATACTTAGATGGTGAAATAAATGAATTTAAAACACTGAACAAACAGCATTCCCCAGGCTCCAAGAGCTGAGGGTAACAGTAGCACACATCTTCCCAGACTAAGTCACCCTCTACACTGCCCTCCGAAGTGACCTCCCCCCCCACAAATAGAGCTCCTAAAAGTGGAAAAAGATGGTACCCACAGTGCCCCCAACGCCACCATTACTTCCCATGCGCATTTCAAGCAGAGCCCTGGTGATTCCGCATCCGCGAAAGGACTTTAAGTTACAAGGTAGGCTTATGCCAAAGGAGTCATCCAAACTCAGTTTTAAACAAACAAAGGAAACCTCTTTCCTGTACTTCAGGCTGGCCTACAGATGGGAAACCCGCAGTTTCCAAGATGTAGTCAAGTGACATCAGTCAGAGATTTGGGGCCGCGCTGGAGGGAGCCCGGCCACGAATGATCCCAGGTAGCACCAGCTTTCTCAGCTTTCCTTTTGTTATACCTGTCTCTGTCCTTCAATTAATGATTCTTTTTTCCTTTTCCCCTAATGAATGAGTAATACAACGTTTAATCCGAATAAAGACACGGGCTTGACCCCAGGAGTGCAGGGGGGTCTCCGGGATCGTTGTCCTTCTGGCTCCTCCAGGGCTCGCAGGGAAGGGCTGGGAAGGCCAGAGAAAGCTGCCTGACGGTCTTACGGGGCTGTCATCAGGAGAGAAAACTGAGTTGTAGTGTGGCCGCCTGTCACAGGGCTCCATCGGCAGAAGGGGGTGCTGCGGTGTAACCTATTTGGGATGCAAATGGAGTGCTTCCGAGCTGCGGATTAGAGCCGCTGAGGGCAGGGCCTCAGCAGTCCTAAATGTTGGCTCCCTGCTTGTCACTGCTCACTGCGGGTCATTAATAGAACTCAGGGTGGTGTTACTAAAGGTGAGCATTAAAAAACAAAACAAAAAAAACCCTGATAACCAAAAGAAACAAAACAATGAAAAAAAGATGTGGCAATCCCTCTCCGAGGGAATTCGACTCAGGCAGATCAATGGAGAACTGTTTATTCAAGATCACTGGAGTTCAACAGTTTTATTAGGTTTAAAGTGGCAGCTATCTACCACAGACTTACTACCCAGGAAGTGAGAGAGAGAGAGGGAGAGGCGGAGAGACAGGGAGAGAAAGGGAAAGCAAGGAAGGAAGGAAGGGAGGGAGGGAGGGAGGGAAGAAGGAGAGAGTTAAAGCCCTCTGTATGTGCCTGTGAACAGCAAGAAAGAAAGACTACTACAAACTAAAAGGTTTTATAGAAAGCGCTAGAAGGTGAGCGCTGGAGAGCTATATCCCCTCCTCTTGCTTGAACGTCCACAAAAGTGGAAGGAAAGAATCAGAACAAAACCTCCAGTTTCACAGCACCAAGACAGCTGGTCCTTCTAAAAGCTTTATTTTCTGACCAAATCAGCTGCTCATTCTGCCTGGTGAGTTTTCCTCTTTCCCTTGACTCCAGCCAATTCCTGATTTCTTCACCTGGAGCTCCCCAAGACTCATCAAAAACACGATTTAATTACATCTCCAAAAAAAAAAAAACAAGGGAGGAGTGTAAACATGACTCCTTTTTATCTCCTGATACATCTGGACAAGCAGACAATGTGCTAAAACAAAATAAATCTGCCCTGACAGTCACATCAAAGAGTTCAGCGAGGGGGGCTTGCAGCTACTTAAAGCACAGGAATGCTGTTGCCAAGCACCGGCCCACAACTTATCCATCCCTGGAAGAAATGCCTTTTTCTTTCTTTCGGGGGAGATGAGGAAAGTTGGAGAGTGGGAACCAGACTGCAAAAAGGAGATTGGGGATTTTCAGGGATTTTGAAGCTTAAAATAAATTGTGTGAAGAAAAGGGGTTTTGTCGTGTTGTGTTTTCTTTTTGACACACCGTTTATATTTTTATAAAGGTAGTCTGTGGAAACCTTCTAGAAAGCATTATTAGGATTCACAGAAATAGGCGATCGCACAAACGCTCCTATACAAATTTGGGCCACATCTCATTATTGTGGATTTCTCTGTTACAAGAAGAGTCGAACGCTAGCTCAGGCATCTGAGGAAATATCTCACATTCGCCAAAGTCAAGAGTGAAAAATCCTTAAGTCGCCATAATAATAAATCATCCAACATCACAACCATTTTTTCTAAAAGGCAGGAAATGGAGCATCTACCCCAGCAAACAAAACACGAAAGAAAACAGAACCCCCCCCCCCCAAAAAAAGGAAACCAAGTGTGAACTGCCATGTGCAATGAAATAAATCTAGCCAGATGACCCAAAATATACGTCCAGTCTCCCCAACTCGGGTTTTCATAGTAAAACACAAAATGGAACTGACCCTGAAATCTGGCCAACACCTCCAGCCTTTTCTCCCCACCACCCCCCAGGAAGGGACCAAAACAGATGCTGTGAAATTCCGTCTGATCTTCATCCCATATGCTGGTTCTCAAGAGGAAACACCAGGGAGATTTTCCTCTTCCCATGAACACATCCTCAGGTGGGAAACTTTGCCCCATTTCTTCCCTCTAGCAAACCTACTAAATTTAGTTATGCTGGGAAATATGAACTGAACATGAAATGGCATTGCACAGAAGTATGTTCCATGAGGACCTGAGGGTACTCTGGAAAAAAAAGAAAAAGAGCCAGTTCAAAATAACCTACCAGTTCTCAGTATGCACCAGACACCACCAGAGAGATTTCGCCCTTGCAACAGAGGGGCTCAAAATATGCAGAGGCATTATTCTGGCCTAGGGAAGCCAGGGGCATTTTATGTCAACAACCTGCTATTTTCTTTTCTTGGATCAAAGGAAACAAATTCTGAAACTACTATGATCCCCACACAGGATAACTATCAACACCATGAACAATTACCAAGTCTGTGATATTGCACAAATAAATAACACTTACCATTATCTCTAGTGCAATCATATTTATTAAACAGTGATGGAGGGCAGCAGTAACCATTTTTATTGTCCCATATAGCTCCTATTTTCTAATTAAACAAAAGGTTATTTCTACTATTAACATAGCCATTTGTCTAAGTTGGGACTTACATAATACTTTTTGCCAAGCATGACAGAATATAAGAAATCATGTTCTGTGGTGGTTTTGTTTGGGTTTTTTGTTTTTGTTTTTGGTTTTTTTTTTTGCTTTTAATTTTGCATGCTGAGTTGCTACTTAGAGAGCTCTGTCGGTTCATAATCAAAGCAAGAGGCCATTGTGTGGAGAATTCATAAATAAACTTTGGCAATTTTTCCTAAAACATGATGAAGCAAGCGCTTGGTCCTACCCTTTAGATTCAATCCAAGGGCAATGGTCTGTATTATTAAAGATATAGGTCAAGCCAGCTTGCGCTTCTGTATCCTGTGGGATGTTTTAGAAGCTGCTGTCACATTACCAAGATCTGTTCTGTGGCTCCTAATTATTCCTCTTGGCAGTTTAGGATTTCAAGTGATTCCTCTCACATGTATGTAAAAATTTATAAGCTGTTTCCTATAACCAGCAAGAGTTATTTCCTCGTTGTTTGTAATTGCAGAAGATACCGATTAGAAAAATGCACTCATTTCACTGACAAGGATAATAACTTAATAAAATTTGCATTATGTCTTCTGCAAACCTCAAAGATACTTGATACCAACACTTAAAACTGTAATTAAAAAAAGAAAATTTCAATATAACTCTAAGCACAGGGCCATCTTTCTCCTGAACATCTTAACAAGAAAAAAAGTATGGATTTCCACCTCATCTTCAAATTTTACAATAAATTGGTCCAGAACGTGTATTAAGTTGCCACTATGTTCAAAGAAAGGAAGAAAAGATGCCAATGTTTCCCGAGCATCTAGTATGTACTAGGCACATTCACACAGGCCATTTTATTTAATTCCCAGAACAACTCTATGGAGGAGATGGATACATCCACAGTGTTCTCACTGAGAAAACAGAGTCCCTGGACCCCAGCAAGGAATTCCACTCTGATTCTGTATTCCCAAGACAGCCAGACTCAAGCACCAGTTCTCTGCACCATCCTGAGAGGAGTAAACCATGTTGTGACTTAAAGCAGCTTACGGTCAAGTGGGAGGGAATAAGATAAGTCAACAACTGCAGTAACAGGATGGATTGCAGCAAGTGCTCCGAGAGGGAGTCCAAACAAAATAGTGGAGTGGCTGAACGATGGAAGAGATTTCATCTGATCCAGAAGGAAGGCAGAGAACCTGGTACAGCATTTGATTTCCACAAGTGAAGTATAATGGAAAGATACTAACATCCCTATTAGACAGATGAGAAAAAGAAGCCAAGTGCCTTTCCCAAGAATTGATGACTTGCCCAGGGTAAAACATAGCCTTCCTGCCTGCTTTCCTGCCAAGATCCATGATAGTAATATCCTAACGTTCTAAAATGCCTCCCCTCTTTACGCGTTCTCTCTATTCTTCTGTCATGATAGCCTGAGTTTAAACTTTGTGCCATCAGCCCGAGTGCCTGCATAAGTAGCTGTATGACTTTTCCAGAGTTCAAAACAAAACAATGCTCTCCCTTTCTGCGTAGCACCCCATCTGTAATGATCATGGATCTCATAGTCTAATTTTTTTAATTTATATTTTTTGAAGAATCGTTGATTTACAATGTTGTGTTAGTTTCTGCTCTACAGCAAAGTGATCCAAATATATGTATGTGTGTGTGTGTGTTCTTTTTCATATTCTCTTCCACTATGGTTTATGACAGGTTATTGAATATAGTTCCCTGTGCTATATATAGTAGGTCCTTGCTCTTTATCCATCACAGTCTATTTGTAGTTATGAAAATTCACAACTCTTAAAATACCACCAAACAAAAAATGTTCATAGGCATATCATTAGTCATATATCAGTTTTTAATGAAAACACACATTTATTTATTCTCAATTCTGCCACTAAATACCACCTCTGTACTAGGAAGAGATAATAATAGACCTTTCACACCAAATATGCTGTAACTCCTCCTCCTGGTTTTTAAATAGATTTAGAGTTTCTCTCATTTCTTTGGAGGTTGAGTTGGGGGTGGGAGGAGATGAGAAGTATTATTTTCTTTATGTAGATGTAAACGGGAAGCTGAGTAAACTGACCCACTTTATCTCACTCGTAATCCTATAAAGCTTGAGTTCCAGGTCTCTGTTTCTTTATACTATGGAGATGGACATCTTTCTAAAGGTCGAGACCATTCATCCCCACAACCAGCCAAAGGGCAGCTCTTATAGTATTTTAGAATAGGACACCAGATTCAAGAGCCATGATTCAAGGAATTCCTCCAATTCTGTATTTAGTGAATTTTGGCCCCCAGACAATGGTCCTGAGAGGAATCAGGAAGTTATTCTTTAGGAACAACTGTCTTTGCAGGGAAGGTTTCCACCAAAGGAAGGGATGGTTCAGAGACATTGTAAATAACCACTGTACAAGCAGACCAAGTTAGAAAAAGGAAAGGAGCACAGATCCTATAAATGCCTTCTTCCCAATGTTTAGCTGCAATATGGCAGGCTTCTAGGCCTGGGTTAACCCCTTTGAAAGACAAACAGAAGGTATTTAAAGGCTGCAATTACTTGATTACTTGGAAGATAATAGATGGAGTACCTGGATGAACTAAAATGGCGCAGCCTCACATCTACAGGAATGAATACATTATTAAATCTACTCTCCAGGGCCTCTTGAGGTCCAAGTCATTTTTTAAGGTTGTATCAACCATGCGAACTGCAGGACTCCTGAGAGACTTGAGTATCTCAGAACATATGGACACACATAATGTATGTAACACATATGGCGCACGTGCTCATAAAAGGTTCTTCCCTCTCCCTTCCTTCAACAGCAGACATTCTGGTTTGTATGTAGGAAGAACATTTATCTGGTACATTCTAAGTCCCCTTGCCTATTGTATGGCGATTTGGCTTTGGCTTTTCTCTGACTGATTAGAAAACAAAAGGAGGGTGGCCTAGGAACAATACACTCCCAAAATTTCTGGAGCTATAAGGAAAATCAAGAACATTATGGAGATAGGGTCTCTTCCCAGAAGATTTCTGATATAGTTGGATAACCTGATGCCAGAAGCAATTAGATAGCAATACAAGAAGGAGATGAGAAGGGAAGACTCATTGGACCCTCCACCATGGAGTCACAGAACAATTTTTGAAGGCTTTTAAGAAATTGAGTAGAAATGTGTGTTTCATAGAGGAAAGCATTCTAGAAAGTAAGGCATTAAAGCACGGCTCAAGCTGCTCCCTCTAGCAGATGTCTCCTTGAGGAAATTCTATACATCCTTCAAGGTCCAACTCAAGCATCACCTCCTCTTTGGCTTCCCCGGGCCTCTAAGGGCTGCCTGGCGCTTGGCAGATGCCTGTGTTCAAGCGCCTGGCGGTGAACTGAGTTCTTGGCACCGTGAGTCTCCTAAGTCAGAGTCCATTTCTTCTCCCATTTTTGTAACTTAGGCCCCAGGACCCAGCCTGACACACAGAGGGCACTTCGTGCAGGTCGAGTTAATGAGGACAAGGGGAGAGGATGGCAACCGTTTCAGATGGTCTCTGTCTTCCTGTCTTCCGCTCCCATGCTGCTTGCAAGCAGTTGACAATCTCTCACCACCACGTTAGGCTAAAGCGACGTGGGATTCCTCCAACACGCAGCTAGTACCAGCTCCTTCCCCACGTGGCTAACTGGTTGGGGGTTGGGGGGTGGAGTGGGGGGGGATGTTAGCAGGATGTTTTCCTCCGCAGGCACAGCGCCGAGGCGCATTTTTAATGATTTACCAGTTCTACTTGACTGAGCCTGCACCCTGTAAGTGGATCATATGATCAGCAATCACAAGTTAAACTGCTTTTGTTGCTCGCAAGGCATGCATGGTGGGCTGGCTGCAGGCACCAGCCGCTCGCACGCAGCTGTGTGTAAGACAAGGCGAGGTTACGTACAACAGGCAGTTAATGGCTCATACCAGCAAGCCCTCGCCTTCCGTCGGCACATGCGGCTGAATTTTAAAAAGGTAAATGACCTTGCAGCTGGGAGCTTTAACTATGTGCTTTTACCTATTTGTACCTGGATAAGTAAACATTTGCAGCACGCCAAAAGGCCCTGAAAGCTCTATTGTAGCCATAGGCTAATCCCTTTCTCTCTGGATGAAAGACTCCAAAACAAACTGGGGGAGAAAAAAAAAAAATCATTTTCTGCCTCAAGTAGCACAAAGGTAAAGGGGGGCAATGGTGATAATGACTTCCATTTGTTATAACTTTCAGAAGTCACCAAGGCTCCAGTCCTAACCAGCTGCCTATAGTTAGGATTCCACTTTCCAGGAAGAATGACAGAAACAAGAGGCCCCCAGACAGACAGAATGGTTCCAGCCAGACCCAAACAGAACTGCCTCCTACTTGCCAGTGAATCTGACACAAGGAAGCTGGAATGAACATCTCCATCCTTGTTCTACTATCCAAAAGGGTTGCTTCTCCCAACTGCTGTCACTCAGGGCCAGAAAAGCAGGCCCATCTTAGTTCTCTTCTGCTTTCATTCCAAATCTACAGAGGAATATTCATGTCGTGGAGTCTGGGTCTTCTATCACACCTGCATCCTGCTCCGAGTTCTCCAATAACCAACACTGAACTCTTGTCTCGTAAAAGGCCCTTCAAATACCTCCCAGTGCAACTGGGCCACCTGAGCTACATCTGAAATACTGGCTGACCATCCGAATGCTTTCCAAAGAGTGGAATATTGGTGATTTACAACCTGAGTGGGAACCTTGGTAATGCTGTTATTTTAAGAACTCGTCAATCAGTTGGGATGAAGATAACATTTATTGCAACATAAACTGAGATTGCCATGAGAACAAGCAGAAGGTATCTGTGGAACATTTAAGACATTTCACAGGCAATGAATCAATGGAGGGCAGTTCAGTGGAGTGATAAGAACACTGGCCTAAGAGCTCCCCGCTCTGCGGTGGTTCTGCCCGTCACCAACTGCCTGACTCCTAACACATCTCTCCACATCTTTGCACCTGGGACTGCACTCCCTCGTTTGACAACTTTATTGAGTTCCTACTTCGTGCCAGGAAACCATACTAGGCACTGAAATAAGCAGGATGGGTTAGAGGATCTCTAGGTATCGTTCACGTATGCATACGCAAATAAATTCATAAGTAAGAAAAACTGCTAGTCACCATCTGTTGAACCAAAATATTCCTTAAATGACGAGGAATGTTTTCTTCCCCATGATTCAGTTAATATGGGTTGGCCTAATGAGGTTGGTGTATATCCATGAGAGGAAACAGCACTCCTCGGTCCAATATACAGTTTTAATAAACTTTATTAAATTTCCATTGATCCATATACAAAAATAATTCGTTTACAATTTGAACTCAGCCTCCTAAATGGTGCCTAACTCAATAAAGGAAGAGGCTGAGAAACAGCAGCTGTACGGCTATTAACACATTACGCCATTAAAAACATTAAACAGTTGGGTTTGGTGAAGGAGTCAAAGTTAACCCCTTGAATATCTCTAAACTGGAGATTAATCTTGGAAGACACTTTGCAGCAAAGGGAAACCAGTGACTTGGGGAAAAAATTCTCTCTACCATCTGAATGAACCTGCAGGAGTAGAAGTCTAGCCTATGGCTTTGCTGTACAACCTTCCAGGAACTTCCTCCAAATGTGCAGTCTGAGCCTCATGCAGGAAGGACAAGGGGTGGGTAGGGTTAAAAGGATGTCATCATAATAAGTAAACTAGTAGCTTATTTGACACATTGATAGGATTCACGCGGCCCTGTATACTTCTGGTACTTAAATAAATTGGTTAGTTTTGACCTTGTACTAATGAAGCCAGAGTCAAGGTACAATCCTTTTTAGCCCGTGGGTTCTCTTTTGTGGTCATATCTGCAGTCCAATCAGTAAGTCAGTAACAAGTATTAACAGAGTGCTAAGTAAGGCTAAGCCCCTGATCTCAAATTATATACCATGGAGGTGGGGAGAAAAAATTAAGAGACGTGAAAATCTGAGAACGATTAAGCACTATACTGGGTAATTCCAAAGATATATAGGGGCCTGAAGAAAAGACATGAGTGAAGGTTAACAAAGAGAGGAGTTTAGGAAGAAAATGGGATTGAGCTGTGCTTTGGAAGAAGGGTAAGGTTTAAATAAGTGCAAGGAGAAAACTAAGAGTCAAGAGTGAATCTGAAGGTGGGGACTGAGGGGCACAGATGGCTTAAGCAAAGGGAGGGGGTGAGAGACAATAAGGATACTATTATTTCTGTTAGCATTTTTGGCTATAAGGCCTTTAAGGGGTACAAGGGAGGAGAGGTGGAATTGGCACGTGCATATCTGTCCCACCACTGTAGAAGGAAAGCAGAGGGCATGCCCACAGAGGGGGCAGTGTCCAAGAAGACACTGAAAGATTGCTCAAACTTCAGAAAATCAAACTCTGCTTGGTATCCAAGTTGGTGACCACGCGATTTCTTAACTTAGAATTCTGAGTGACCACCTGCATATAAACAGGGGAATACCTGAAAATTCTTGGGCAAACCTTGAAATTCTCAGCACAACAGTGAATCCGAGTCAGAAAGGATCCTTGCTGTGAGGTTGGCCTGTCCATTTTCCCACAAGGTTAGAGATGTCTCTTCGACACCCCCTTGCTAAAACGGTCCTCCTGTTCTGGTCTCAGACCTTCCACTACACTCAGCATGCACTTTTGTGCAAGGCAGAACTTCATTCTGTTTACTAAGATCCCTTATTAAAAGTTCCTTTTTACATTGTACCAGAACTTCCCTCCCTGTACCATTAACCCGAAGGTTCGAGCTTTGTCCTTAGAGCAACCCTATGTCCTCATCCACATGATACTGCTTCAACTATTGGAAAGAAGATTCTATGTGTCACCTTAATCTCGTCTATTCTAGGCCAAGTATCTACATAACACTCAACAGCCTGGTCCATCTCGTGGTCCCTCTCCATTAGTTGTCCTGTTGTTCTTAAAACATGAAACCCTGAATGGAATGTAGTCCTCTAGATGGTGTGTGAACTGTGCAGAACTCAAGAAGACATTCACTTTGAAAAATTAGGATCCAAAGCCTCCATTACACCCAAATTGGCAATACCTTTCCAAGCTATAGCCCACGGTGGTACACATCAAATCTTAGTCAAGTAAAATACCCCAATGCTTTTGATGTGAAACACTACCAAGCTAGACCTTTCAAGCATATACTTCTATAATTGATTTTTTAAAATAGAAAGCTGGACTTCAAACTTACAATTCTATTAAATTTTGTCTGGTAGGTGTCAGGCAATGTTTTAGCTTGCTGAGACCACTTAGAACTATGACCTAAAATCTCTGGTATGTCCTGACCTCCCTAACTTTGTATTTTGAAAGTTAACAAGCAAGGCCTCTTTCTAGCTCCTCACAAGCTATTGATAAAAATGTTCACCAGGTCAGGGACAGGGACAAATTAAAGTCTGAGGCTAAAATATACAGATAAAGCCTAAGGCTTAGGCAAGCAAATAAAACATTTTATAAGTTCTTTGGGAAGGGTAAAGACAGATACCAAGAGGTGACTTCACTAGTATAAAGGTAAACACTTAGATGAGCAATGCTACTTTCTTTTTTTCCTAAGAGCTATGTGTATTAGGTCTGGAGCAATTAACAAACCAAAGAATTTCCAGTATGAGCTCTCTCAACTTCATCAAGAAATTTAAAAAGAGAAACTGAGGACTATCCAAGTTAACCTATACCTCTTGGAAAGATGAACACAAAAGAAACAGAGTTCACCTGGGTCTTTGGCCCAAGAACTTGATACTGGGTTTAGAATAAGTTTCTCCCCCCAAGAGATTGCTACATGGATTGATGAGCAAACATCTGAACAACTGACAGCAGAACACCCACCCATGTTTGTCAACTCTCCTAGACTAAGGTGTATTTACTGTAGACGCACAAAGAATCATTATTAAGAACAAAAACCAGAACAACCCCCAAATGTAGCAGTCTGGCTGAAGGATGGCTACCATGCCCAATAACAGAGAACATGAATGTGAACTATCTAATTATGAGTGAAAGACATGAAGCTAAATATTATGCTGTTACAACAAAGCAGACACTAAGTAGATTTAAGGGTCCCAAGTTACTTCTCAGAGATAAATATGAGGGTTAGATGGTCACTTGACCACTTTTCACACGCCAGCTGGAATCATGTATCTAAGAGATAAGGTAGCATGGGAAATCTACAATGTCTGCAGAAATCATAGCTGACCCTGCCACATGCGGCCATCGGCTCATTAATTTGACTAATTATAAAGACCCCTAACTCCTAATAACTATCTCCCTAAAGCCTGAACTTGAAGAACCAAACCACATGCTCGTTAAAACTCAAAGAATCTTGTAAAAGCTAAATTATGATGCCACCAACATAGGTCAAATCACCTATAATCACCTATATGGTACCACTGAGAAGATATTTAGGAGTAAAGTCTGAAATGACATCAATACAAACAGGAGACCCCCTTTGTATAATCCTTTTCTAAATGTTTCAACAAAATTACCTTTTTTGGTCGTCTCACCAATCCCACAAAAAACAGACGGCAAGCATTACGCTCTCATTTTACAGACACAGAGCTAGGGAGACAGATGAACATATTTGCCTAAAGATACACAGTGATAAAAACACAGTCTGTTTTCCCTTTCTGCAAATTTGCAAGCACAGCAGTCCCAATTCTCTGGTTTCCAATGTTTTCGATGGACTTTCATTCAAAGAGGTGAAGCAACCGTGTTTAGTAATGTCTGTGCCATGTTAACGCCCCGTGGGGACAGGGTATGGGACTTCTCTATATTAACTGTCCAATGATGAACCCACAAGGCAACTGTCACACAGGGCTTTCTGATGTCAGTCAAAGCAGGACTGTGGGAGGAACATCAGTCCAATCTACCTAGAAAGCAGGAGTCATAGAAGAATATCATGGGGACTTGTCACCAGGAATGCCATTAGTTGATAAAAATGAAAGTGAAGCCTATCATTATTTCATCAGTCTAGTCAATCTTCATTGGAAACAAATGTACACAGATTGGCCGTTATAGTCCCAGCTATAACATGAGCAGAGATACTGCACATCCAGCGACATTTCAGGCAAATTATCTATTATAAATAGGCAACAATTTGACCCTAAGCTACTCTGCTAGGAACCCTGAACCTGGAAGCAATATGGGGAAAAAAGGAGATAGGATCCTGAAGACTGGGTTAAAGAATCTGCACTCCCACCTCCCCAGCTATGTGAGCTTGGTTGGCAAGTCATTCTATGGCTCTGAGCCTTCGTTTTTTCTTCAGCAAAACGGTGGATATAAATATAAGCGTGAATTCCTTCCATGATTACTATGGAAATTACGTGGGGCAGGGCACTTGAAGGCTGTATTTGTGTTGCACAAATAGGAGGAACTAAAATGTAGCCTTATCTCCGTGACTGCTTAATGCAAACTGCTGGGCAACCTTGTATTGACCTCTCCTGGCCTGTGCCAGATAATTTAGTGCCACTATCGTCATTAGTAAACATCCACCAGGGGCCTGCTATGGGCTTAATTACACAATGGCTTGTACGGTTCACTGACATTCTCACGCATATACTTCTGGTCTTCTTTAAGCAACTGTATGCTCATCCAGGAACAAGAACCTGTATGTCAACAGGTATGCATTTGTATATATATCTTAGCCCAGTAAAAGAAAGAATACATAGTAAACTCTCAATAAAGAAGTTACTTGATTGTCTTGGAAACCAATCAAGGATAGAAAAGTAGAAAGGCAATGACAGAGAGAGTTAGGACATGAAAAACTCTTACTTGAGCAAAATCTAAGATTTTTTTAAAGGGATGGACAGTATTTCCCTCTGTAATCTCATATAGAAGGATGTTTAAAGGAAAAAAAAATACCTACCAAGGGTCTTAATCAAGCTATTCCACTTAAGAGCATTAATGCTAAGTATGCAAACCTTTACCTGACTGATCATTAAGGTATCAAGAACTAATTTTCCTCCTTTTAAGAGCCTGCATGTCACATCCCACCCCTTGGGCCTTCCAGAAACACATTTAAATGCCTAACTGGGAGAAAGAAAAGCATTCCAGACAGCCAGGTGTTAGTGAGTCAGCCATTAAAACTTCAGTTATAAAATATCCCCCAAACTGTAAAACACTTCAGTCATTAGAAGATCATAAATAGATTAAGATGACATTTTAAATTATTATGACACCATGTGTATAAAATGTACATTGTTCATCACAATATCCCAGTTGACTGTGACTCTGATTGTCTGAAGTTAAAGATGAAGTGTATATGTTAATTTTGGGGGGACCCAATAGCAAAAGATCGGGAGGGAGGACGGTGGAGAAAGCAGACACGTAAGTGGAAATTGTGAATGTTGCATCCCTCCTGAGGCAGAGAAAGACTTTAGATTCATTTTGCAGTAACACTCATTTGCTTCTCCTCGAGGAAAAATAAATCCTTGTTTCATTTTTAGAGGACCAGCCTCAAGTATAAAAGAAAAGAACCTCCAAATCAATAATTTTGAAACCATCTTCTAAAATGTCATGGTACCCACTCTTCTTTGCGCTAACTGAAAGGTTTTAATTAGAGTCCAATATTAATTTATGTCTAAAACTAGAAAAGTAGCTCATGACTCTTTTTTCATGTCACACACACCCACAACCACCTCTCAATGTCAACTCCTCTGTCATATTTTTTCACCACGTACTGAATGTGCAAAGCATGTCTCCAACTTGAAGGTGTAGCACCCCCTTATAAGAAGTGTGGCAGCTTCCTTGAAAAAGGAACAGCCCCTCTAACCACCAACACCAGAATACAGGACAGAGTCCCAGATGACCATTTCATGCAGACAGAAGAGAAACCTAAATTTTACAATCACTTATAAGATGGTCATAAGAATCAATGATATAAATAGCTCAGTCTTGCTTGCAAATCCATGCTTTTCAACCAAGTCTTACCAAGGAAGCAAATTCCTTTTCAGATTTAAGTATTTGGGGAAATGTGTTCTAGGGTTAACGTACCTAACTTAAATCTATACCAGCTGACTCACATGAAGGATTAGGCCCATTAAGGAGATTATAACAAATAATTAGCAAGTTTTGGGGTATTTAGGACACTCTACAGGTATGTGTGTGATTCTGCTACGTACATTGGCAAGTCATTCTGCCAAAGTGGGCAGAGAGAGGTATGTGTTAACATACAGTTAGGAGTTAACAGTTAACAATAGATACATCCATACAGTTAACAATACATGCAGTTAACAATACATACAGTTAATAATGGATATGATTTAATTTTGTCCTAAGAATTTTAAAGAATTTTATTAGGACCAGAAAAGTGAAAGTGGCACAGGCATCAGAGAACCTGATGTAAATATTCCCCTCCAAAATTCTTCTCTCAGAAACAGTCAGTGTAATTTCCCATTTTCCTTTCTAGATTATCCTGGTTCTTGGGAACAACCTTTCTCAAAACCAAGGATATGAGATCAATAATGTGGTCCCATCAGATGCTCCAAAAGATCAGTGTTAAAGAGAATAATTAAGGATCAATTCATAGGGGCAATTATTCATCTACTTGGTCAGTCATGAGACACTTCTGAGAAATAAACACCAGATTTTCGGTAGACTGAAAGAATTGCAAGACACCAGGTCCAACACTTCCTAAAATCGCCAGACCATATCTGTCCAAATATGCTCTGTAATAGGGAGATGACACACTGTACTCTATTAGAAAATGATTCTTATACGGACCTGAAATGTCCTTCCTTGTAACACCAAGTGGAATAAGGCAAATGCTCTATTTCTGTGGAGCCCTTTAAATCTTTTCTGCATTATAAACAGTAAGAAGGAGGTCTTGAAAAAAGAAAAAAAAAAATACTTTGGAAACAGTCATGAAAGAAGGCGACCTCACATTCTCTGAGGCCGAGTCTGCCGCTCTGATGATTTGGCAGGTATGACTTAGGCCGTCAGAAAGAGACTGTCTATTTTTCTGTCTGTACGTATTAAAAGTTTGGGAATGGAGAACAATTTAGTCAAGTCTGCGTCCCAACTTTTCTTTTCTCCAAAATACCCTCTGTTAAGGAAAACTGCAGAAACATCCTCTTCAGCACTACAGAGGCCAAGTTCTACTGTTTTTAAAGAAAGACCCTGTGAATGTCTTTAAGTTTATGCGAGTCCAACATCCCACCTCCATCTTCCCACCATAGCACCCTCTTTGCCTTAGCTTGGGCAAATCATAAGTAAATTATTCATTCATTCCATTCTTGAACACACTCTTACTGAATG
Source organism: Balaenoptera acutorostrata (assembly GCF_949987535.1). NCBI lineage: Eukaryota > Metazoa > Chordata > Mammalia > Artiodactyla > Balaenopteridae > Balaenoptera > Balaenoptera acutorostrata. Next base: position 59,376,782 of record NC_080079.1, read on the forward strand.
TCCATCTTATTAAGTATCATTTATATTTGTTTGTGTCAGTAACTGCCTCTTTGCTGGAGAAAACTTATTCTTGAAAGAGAGCCTCATGGGCAGAGAACATGGCTTCATTTGATTTTCATAGAGGCTGGCAGATATTGTCTTTCCTGATTGACTCTGGCTTTATACATTTCAAAGGATTTTCCAAGAATATCTACTACACAAAATACCTTTACCTCAACCCTGAGATTCCCTGGTATGAGCCAGAGCATCTTCTTATGTTGTAGTTACAGTATGGGGAGGGAGAGTTGCAAATCTGGTCACAGATTTTTAAGAGTTCATGAAGAAGACTCTCCTAATGAATGAACTGGAAATTAAACTGAGAGGCTGAGCTCTCTGAACCAGTCCTGATTCAAGGCTTGTTTTCTGAGTGTTTCTCCCCTTTCTAATGCCAAACTAATCCCAAACCATTTATTCCACCACAGCAAGGAGATTCAAATGGAATTAAAGTTCATATGAGATCCGGCAAGATTGACTGTGGTTGGGCTTCCTCCAGAAGACATTTGTTTATGTGATGGTCTTTTTACAGGGCTCAGAGAGCAGAGTTTCAATTTTTAGCAAGGATTTTCTCCTCCCTTGGAAATGAACTAACAATGGTGTCACCAGAGAATGTTTATGAACACAACACTAAAACTGGACCAAAACAAAACACACTTTATTTCTGCTTACTGAGAATGCATTGCCTTTCCTATCAGGGGTAGGTTGGCACAGTTATTATCTTATTATAATAAATACTTCTGTTATTTTTGTTACACATCTACCGCTTCAGAAGATACCAAAGAATTGCAGGATCTCTGTCCTCAGAGAGCTTAGTGTTGAGTTAGATTAAGACAACTGAATCTATAATGCATGGCACAATACACTGTGTTGTACAGTGGGAACATTTTTGATCCCAACTAGGTTCTCAAAGAATTCAGAAAAAGATCTTTGTGGAAACTAGAATGGCTGAGCAAGAGTTCCTGGAAAGATAAAATGTGATCTAGTCCTTGGATAGAGATTAAGGAGATAAAGCTAAAAGTACATGAATGAAGAAAGTCAAGCCCACCTGTGTGCTGGGGGTCCCTGTTGCTGAAGCAGACTACTCACTTTGGACAAAAGGGAAGGTTGAGGGCCTGAGGCCCTTGGCTGGTCTCACCCTTAACTGCTGCTCAATCCACTCTCATATCTGGTCTCTCAGCAGAGCTGCCAAGAAACTCAACATATTTTTACCTCTTAGAATGTGGTCTGAAAACTACTGTTCTCTTTCAACCCTCACATTTAAAAAATGTGGAAAAACTTGAGGCTCAAAGACAAGAAATGCCCAAGGTCAGTGGGCTGGTTAATGGACAAGCAGGGGTTAGAACCCAGATCATCTGATTCCCCAGACCAATGTGCTCTCTCCTTTCCCACGCTGCCTTTTTAATGCTGGAGCTAACAAATTAGCCATTCTAAAATAATCTGATGAAGCAGGGAGTCTGATAAAGAATCTCCAGTGGGAAGATGTTCATTGTCTTTTTCACCTTCCAGACTGTATCAAATACTGAAATTTATAAAAAGATGGAAGAACTGGCATGAGAAAATGTATACCATGGTGACTCTTTGAATGAGGACCAGTAAGAGAATAAAAAGCTTCAAGTGACCTACTGCACATCTACGCTGCTTCCCCAATTAACTCCAAACAGACTTTGTCTGGGATGAGATGCTTTAGTCTTAACACAAGGTCAGTCCCACATATCCAGAATAAAGATTGCTGAATATGCTTATTTGAACTGAATTACATTTGGTAGTTTAGTAATATGAATGTGCTGCCTTTTCAAGAGGGACTCTAGCACTGGGGAGAACTTTAAAATGCATCACATGTAAAACAGAAAATTAAATTCAATTAACTTTTTTTTTTTAATTTTATTTAATTATTTGTTTAAATTTATTGGAGTATAATTGATTTACAATGTTGTGCTAATTTATTTTTTAATTGTGAAAAAAAGCATAAAATTTACCATCTTAACTATTTTTAAGTGTACAGTCAGTAGCATTAAGCATATTCACATTATTGTGCAACAGCTCTCTAGGACTGTTCTGTCTTGCCAAACAGAAACACTGTACCTACTAAAGGACAGCTCCCACTTTTCCCCTCCTCCAGGCCTCTGGTAACCACCATTCTGCTTTCTGTTTCTGTGAATTTGACTATTTTAGATCGCTCAGAGAAGTGGGGTCATACAGTATTTGCCTTTTAAAGAAGAATGTTGATTTTGAGCTATGTATTTAAAGATGGGAGGACTAAATAGGCAGAGATAAAAGGGGCTACATAAAAGTACATGGGTTAGTATCGTGTGAAAGCCTGTGTTTTCTTTTTTTTTTTTTAATCTTTATTGGAGTATAATTGCTTTACAATGGTGTGTTAGTTTCTGCTATATAACAAAGTGAATCACCTATACGTATACATATGTCCCCATACCTCTTCCTTCTTGCGTCTCCCTCCCTCCCACTCTCCCTATCCCACCCCTCTAGGTGGTCACAAAGCACGGAGCTGATCTCCCTGTGCTATGCGGCTGCTTCCCACTAGCTATCTACTAGCTATCTATTTTACGTTTGGTAGTGTATATATGACCATGCCACTCTCTCACTTTGTCACAGCTTACCCTTCCCCCTCCCCGTGTCCTCAAGTCCATTCTCTAGTAGGTCTGCGTCTTTATTCCCATCTTGCCCCTAGGTTCTTCATGACCATTTTGTTTGTTTGTTTTTTAGATTCCATATATATGTGTTAGCATACGGTATTTGTTTTTCTTTTTCTGACTTACTTCACTCTGTATGACAGACTCTAGGTCCATCCACCTCAATTAACTTTTATTGGGAGGCTAACACACTAGTACCCTAGAGGGACAAACGAAGCTCTCAGCTTTCCCAAGATTTTTAAACCAGGTCTCTGGAATCCAGGCCAGAGACACTGAACTGGCTCACCCCCTCATAAAGAGCTTCATGGGTGAGTTTAACATCTGTACTCAGTGGGCAGGACCATGCCCATAAGTCTCCAGCTAAAAGACCCTCAGGGGCATAAAACCGGGAATAATAAACAAATAGAAACCACTACCTAACCTAACTATCAAGTAAAAGACAAAAGCCAACACAGGGATGGAAGCAGAGTCCATATGCTTTTCATTAAGCTCTCTTAGTTTCCTGTTATCAAGACAAAGGTTCACCTATTTTAAAAATTTTTTTGGCCCAATTAACCACTCACATTGACTTAATAGAGATTCTTAAGCCAGTCTTGGCTTTTCTAGGCATCTTACTGCTCCCCTCACTACACTGATATATTCCAAATTTGCAGACAACCATAAACAATGTCCCTCATCACTCCCTTTGTGACTTCATAAAGACAAGTTACACCTTCAGCAGGTTAGGCTGTACAGAAAACTAGATTCTAGACAGACTGAATACCTATATCCTGGAGACAGATGAGGTAATCTCATTTACTAATTTAGGAAATATTTATGAGCACCTACTATATGCCTGGTACCGCACTAAGCACTGGAAATTCAGGGATGAATGAAACGAATAATCACTGCCCCTTCTGGCTACAAAAAGAGAAGAAGGGGAAGAATAGAGAAATCAAAAAGTACCCCTTCCTTAAACAAGTTAATAGAAAATAAAACAGTGTTTCATTAAAGTCAGGGTTAAACTCTCTGTAGAGCTGGTTGGAATTTGTCCAAGACTGTATTAGTTTCCTGTTGCTACTGTAACAAGTTACCACAAACTTAGTCTCTTAAACAACACGAGTCTGTTGTCTTAAAGTTCTAGAAGTCACCAAATCTGAAATGAATCCTATAGGGGTGAAAGTGAGGTGTCAGCAAGGCTGGTTCCTCCTCTGGTACCTCTGAGGGGAGAAGCCATTTTCTTGCCTTTTTAAGCTTCTCATGGCTTCCTGTCTAAGTGCTGTCTTCCTTGTCCTATGTCCCCTTCCTCCATCTTCAAAGCACATCACTCTAATCTCTGCTGCCTTTATCACACCACTTCCTCCTCTGACTGACACCACTTGCTCCGTCTTATAAGGACCATTGTGTTTACATCAGACCCACCAAGATCATCCAACTTAATATCCCCATCACAGGATCCATAACTTAATCACATCTGCAAAGTCGCTTTGCCACATAAAGTAACAATCTCAGGTTCTGGGGATTAGGACGTGGACATACTTGGGTGGTCATGACTCAGCCTACCACAAAGACCAAATATAATACAGGTTTCCCCCACTCTCCGTAAGTAGAGCGTTCCTATGAAACTTTTCATAAGCCAAAATGGTGTAAAGCAAAAAAGCAATTCCCTTAGGGCACATTTTGCTAAAGGATGCACAGAATAAATGGAGATGAAGCACAGAGGCTCACAGACACAGTTCAAAGCTCCGGTGGCTTGATGCTGAGATGCTGAGTATAGTTCCTGGGGAAGGAGCTTGGCGGGGCCACTTTCTGCTCAGGGTGTGCACTGCCTCTGTAACTGCCGGCCGCAAAGCCAAGAATGAACATTATTTGTGCTTTCGCCATTTCCCCTGAAAGCAAAAATCCTCTTTGGATTTCTTTCAGTTAGCGGAAACAGGTACTAATGCAGGTGTTTTAAAAACAAAATGACATAAAGTGAATTTTCAAAAAGTGGGGGATACCTGTATCCTAAACTTTGGAGGAAAAAAGAATTGTCTTGAGCATATGATAACTGCTCAGTGGTATCGTTTCCCTAATAATATTCATGTTCCTTATCTAAAACCAGTGAAACACAGTAGTTAAGAATATAGACTTTGGGGTGAAATACACCAAGGTTTCAGAACCAGCTCAAGTCCACATCTAGATGAACATGGTCAGGTTTACTTAACCCCTCTAAACCTCAGTTTCCTCAATCTCAAAATGGGGAACACAATAGCCCTCACTTTCTAAGTCTATGATGAGGATTAACAAGATGATACATGCAAAGCACTTATTGTGGCGTGTAGTAAGCATTCATCAAAAGTTTTACGTTATGTTGTTATTATAATTATTAAATCGCTAGCCACTCAGCCTGTACTTGAACCTACGGCTGGGTAGTTTGGAGACTTCCATTAGTGCAGATTAGATCACTGAAATTCCCAGAATGCTCTCCCCCTCCTACTTGAAATCCCACTTATCCTTTGGGCACGTATTTTATTCCCCTTCTCTGCCTTCCCAGCTGCAAGTCCTCTCTCTCCTCTCCCCCTCTGGCCGCCAACAGTGTGTGTACCACCCGTTCCAGGCTATCATGTGAAGTCTTGCCACTTCTAGTTTGTGCTTCTTTTGGTAAGTACCACGTGTAGATTATAAACTGCTTGAGGGCAGAGATTGCTATACTAGTACTTAGCACAGAGATGTGTCCACAGCACATAACCAATAAACTGGTTAAATAAACTGATTGGTTTATTCCTCACAGGTTTGCAGGGGAGACAATTCTGCACTGCACATTCAAGGGGACCAGCTGTACGCCCCGGAGGTATCCTGCCACCTTGAAGTGGAGCTTCCTAAATCAGTTTAATTCTCATCCCCCGTGCACATCATGTACTCAGAGTCAACCTACATCCCAGGACGATGAAGGCCCCTCTTACTCAAGCTGTGCACTAAGGAGTTCAAGTATCAGCTGCACGCCGAGGGAAAACAGGAAACAGACTTCTCTCTGGACAAAAGATTGAACAAAGAGCACACACCAGTCAAAGCCAGTTTCAACCAGTCTGTGCTGCTCTGCCGTCCTCCTGGTCTCTCTCCCAAGCTGGCGTAAAGACAAGGAGAACATCACTGACTCCAATCTTTGGCCTTCTAACCAAGAAAGGACTTGTGAAGGTGAATGGTTTGCAGACGAAGGGGATATAAAAGAGACAAAACCAGGATAAAAATTAAATAAAAAGTAGCTGTCTTAAACTGTAATTGCAGTCCTCTGCTGAGCACGCTTGCAGATATATAAATGTGATTTACCATCAGCTTGCAACTACAAATCAGGTCTTGAGAAACACTTGTGCTATGAAATTGTTTAATCTCATCAAGCTCTGCTTTCACAGCAAGCCATAAATCACAAAGTCTTTGTTATCATAGACCTCCACCAGCGCCTCTCTGGCAGGCTATGGATCGTGGGTATATATAATCTTGACTGCACAAACACTGGGGTCGGCGCAGGCTGAAATACTTTCATAATAGCCACTGTGCAGCTGGTGGAACACAAGCCTATGATGGATATCTCATTTCCTACAGTCGGCATCTATTTCGAGCAAATTATTACCACATAAATTTCTTGTCAACAGAAACGGCCAATTAATTAAGTTAAAAATTTACTTGTGATCACATCTACAAACCAAATAGAACTGCAAGGCAATTTTCCAGTTACTGAATATACTGCAGGTCAGTTTAATGAATAATTTTTAACTTTGTCATAAACTCAAAGACAGGCTAATATCTCCAGAAACCTGAATGGAGACCAGCTGCCGACAGATTTACACAAAATACATTTATGTCGAATTTGATTGCTGACATCTGGGGACAGAAATAAATTTTCTATAATTACAGAGGCATCTTTGCCATATATATGAATTTCTTTCACCAAAAAATGCAAATCTGTCCCCAGGAAGTGTATTTATATTTTCAGGCAGGGCTGCAATGGGACTGGATGACTCTTGGAAAAATCATGGCATTAAATTCCTGTGCTGGTGATGGGTTCCTTATCATGGGAGAAGACAATAAGGGCAAAGACCTGTTTATCACTGTCCCCCAACTTCCATACCCCCAAAATCAGGATGCTTTCTTTCTTTGAGTCCACAAGCCGCTCGGCACTTGTCCAATAGTAAAAGCAGCATTGGGAGGATTTAAGGCTCTGTCAGGTGGGACAGACTGACACAGCCTCCTTGTAGGGTTACGATGAATTTAAAACAGATCTACATGGAAATAAGGCCAGCAGAGAGCCCTTCATCATTCCTGCTCTAACCATTTCTCTAAACTGAGGAGAATCCATGGGTTTGGGTAGTTCTCCAGGGGAGAATAAAGGATATGAATTTGGGGGACACATGAGATGTGACTGCTAACAGTGATTTTACCCAACCAACCACTCACTGAACATAGGATGATGACTTCCACTGGGGCCATTATCCAGCCCAAATGTAGAGGACAGTCAAGGTCCTTCCAATTAAAAGCTCCAGTCCTACCTAAGAATTTCACTGCTCTACCCCAAACCTGTTGTTGATAAATGGTCAAGCTAGACCATTTGGTGTTCCTACAACATGCCCTTTACTTTGGTACTTCGATAACTTTGCTCCTACAAAGGATCTTTGAGGTCCTTTCCCAAATTGCTCCAACATACCAAATTCACATCTCTAAGACCATTACCATGGCTTTTCTTCAGCCTAGAAAAGACCTTTGCTTTTCATCAAGACACTTCCTCCTACACAAAGCTTGAGAGTCTATCATTCCACCCTGGATAGAATGAGCTGTAGTGAGTTCACAGTCACTGAAAGTGTTCAAGAAGATGCCAAACCTCCACTTGGTGGGGATGTCATAATGGGGATCCAATGTGTGTGGGGAGAGCTGGACTCAGTTGTGTTTTCTCAGCCCTAGAAGCTTCAGTTCTATGATGGTTACTTGCACCCTTGTCAGTAAGCTTTCCTGAAGGCAGAGATGATCTCACTCACACAGTTTTCTCAGCACAAAGCCCATACTTTTTTTTTTTTTTTTTTTTTTTAAGAAGATTCTCTAAAAAGTTACTGAGGGCTGGGCTTCCCTGGTGGCGCAGTGGTTGAGAATCCGCCTGCCAATGCAGGGGACACGGGTTCGAGCCCTGGTCTGGGAAGATCCCACATGCCGCGGGGCAACTGGGCCCGTGAGCCACAATTACCGAGCCTGTGCGTCTGGAGCCTGTGCTCCGCAACAAGAGAGACCGTGACAGTGAGAGGCCCGCGCACCGCAATGAAGAGTGGCCCCCGCTTGCTGCAACTAGAGAACGCCCTCACACAGAAACGAAGACCCAACACAGCCATAAATTAAAAAATTAAAAAATAAACAAATACTTAAAAAAAAAAGTTACTGAGGGCTGATTTTATGGAGCTTTGCGCATACTTGCTGCACTATTTCACGTGGAATTCTAAACATTACTATACTACTATCATCCATATGAACGACACTGACTGTGTGCCCGCTCTGTTCAGGACACTGTGCTAGAACTCTAAGAATTCCAGGAGGCAGAATACACTCTCCCCCAGACCAATTTTAATTAAGGAAACAAGTCACACAGTGAGCCTGTAGTATATCCTGAACAAACAGTATGAATGAATGACCACTGTACAAAATATAAAATGAGATAGAAAATAAATGTTAAATGTATGGTATGGATAATTTCCAGTGTCAGAGTGGACGATGCAAAAAGATTTGAGAGTTTCAAAATCTGAAGCATATGTAGAGGAAATCCCATATGATTCTTTATTCTTCCACTGTGGTAACCAAGCGTCTCCACCCTGCAAGCTGAAATAGCTTGCCCATAGTCACCAAACTAGATAGTGGCAAAAGGGGGATGGTACCCAGCTATCTTAAATAGCTGCCCATCATTTGTTCCATCACACCCAGATCCATCATCCAACACACTCCACAATCACCTTTCATTTTTTTCCTAGTTAATTCCACATGCCTCGAATCAAATTACAAGCTCCCCATCCCTGGGTCAGGCCTTGGCTCCATGTGTCTCTAAGATTTTCTCTCTGATAAGAGAACACGTTTCAAAATTCCCCCCTTGACAATGATCTTCACTGTAAGAACATTGCCCAGACATCAAAATTTTACCAATAATCTACTCATGATCTCCCATGCATGAAAATATCCCCCCGCTACCACACAACTCCAAATAAAGATTAAATGCACCACTGGCCAGATTTCAAATCTTGGCTCAACCATTTACTAATTATGTGACCTTAGTCTAGTTACTTAACTGCTCAGTGCCTCAGTTTCCTTGTCTATAAAAGGGGTTAAACTAGTGTTGCTATAAGTATTAAATTAGATAATACATGTAACATTTTAAAACAATGCCCATAAGCAGTACTTGTTATTTTTTTAATCCTCAGCCTGTATCAACTTTTGGCATAGTAAACCTCATATTCCTACTTCAAGCTATATATTATCTTTTTAGTTGTCCTGTACCTACTTTGCTAAAGCTGCAAGGAAGAATTAACAATAAAATGATGATGATGATAGCATATAACAATTTTTTTTTGCCTAAATTATGTTCCAGGCACTGCTATAAACACTTTACATTCATTATCAACAGCCCTATAGGAGGCAAATATTCTTATTTTCTCCAAATTGCAGGTGTGACCTAGAAAGGTTAACTAACTTATTCAAGGTCACTCAGCTATAATTCGTCCAACTCCAGATTCATGCTTTTGCAGTTCAGTGTTACTGTATTTGGTCAGCAATTCCTTATCACTCTATTTCTCCCACTTACAATATTATAGGTATTGCTCATGCCCTCTTTCATCCTCCATTTTTCACAACAGATTTAATCATTATTCGTAACCTCAAGGACCTTAAAATTAAAACAAGGAAACAGGATGAATACATATGAGAAGCACATCCAAAATAAAAAATCCGAACCTGTTCAAACCCATCTAGCTCCACCATACTTACTTTTCTCTACTCAGCAGTAGTTTTTGAGAGCGTATATAACCATAGCACGAAGTCACTGTTTAATGATTTCAGGCAAAATAAAAGAATATTCCAAGGAAGTTCAATTAGTTTCTGAGTACAAACTTAGAACACACAGTACTGGCTTTCAGGAGAAGGAAACAGGCCAGGGGAGGTTCCATAGTAAACCTCTTGGGAAATGAGATTCAGAATTACTGTAAAAGACGATGTTTTATCACAGAGACAATGGACAGGAAACTTGGGGAATTACCTACATGCTGAGTGCTACTAACAAAGGCAGGTAATAGTCTATGGTGAGTCACTGCTGACTGTCAGATTATCTCGTTGAGGGTCACTGCTGCCAGAGTATCAAGGTCAGGATGAGACAGTGGAACTAGGCAGCAGTGAATAAAGCTGGTCCCCCAGTTGACCTGATGACCATTAGTGGCAGAGGTGACATAAGTCATGATCATATCATGGTCTTACATGTGTAGAGTACTTGGTACTTTATAAAACACTTTCACAGTCATCATGTCATTACGTTTTTAAAGAATTTCCTGTGGAAGATTCAGTAATGGCCAAACCTGCAGAGGGAATCTTCACTTGCAGGAGCATATTTCCACAGTTTTGAGAAAAGATATCTATTTTGAGTTGAGTAATCCACAAGACAGCAGATAAGCACAGGAAATGTTGATTAATTAAGTACACATCTCAGATACTATCCTGAGGAAATAAATTAATACACCAGTCTCTACATCCAAAGAACCTTTGGGTTAGACGATGGAAGAAAGCACATACATAGTAAAAGATCACAACTGCTTCAACACACAGTGAGAGGTAACAAGAGGTATAGTAATTGCTGTCAGATTTCAGACAGGTAGAAATAATTGCCAGGTGGAACACTCAAGAAATGCATCACAGAAGATGGAGAATTTGAGTTGTGCCTTGAAGAATCCTTAAGATTAAGAGAATTGGGAAGAAAAAAGTGAGATTACATAGATGTAATGTACAAATAAGCCTATGTATATTAATTTTTGTACTTTAAAAAGATCTTAAATTTCTTAAACAAAATTATATGATAGAATTTCTTCCACTTATATGTAATAAAATAAAAACAAAATAGTAAAAACCAGCAAAAAAAAAAACAAAAAGAAGAAGAAACCAAACAAGGCAAGGCACATGACCTAACACAATAAAATTTAGAAACTGGAATTCAGTGAAAAAGACAGAAGATTCTGGGGTTGACCAGAGGTATACAGAGCTCATCTCCTCTAATTATACAGGGGAGTCTACAAATCCTTAGGATTCTCATTAACACCCTCAAATCTAAAGTGAAGCGAATTTTACATTGGCATTCTTATCTTCTCTTTCTTCTGAGTAATGTATTAAATAACTACTGGGAAAAACAGGTAAAACACAGAAGCCCAATAAGTGGGTAGGCTCTAATGGGTATGAAGATTCCTGGACTTCACATGGAACTGGAGAACTGATCCTAAGTCCAAAAGTAACCTCTGATGAAGGACATTTAACAGAATGTCATATGAGAGAACTGAGTCTGGGTATTCTAATAAAGATCACATCCCTCTTAAGTGCAGCTATTCTCCTTCCTACACCATTTTCTTAAGCTACAAAACATGAATAAAACACGGAATACAGCTGTCTCTTAGTATCTGCATGGAATTGGTTACAGAAGCCCCTGCAGATAATATAAGCCACGGATGCTCAAGTCCCTTATATAAAATGGCACAGTATGATGAATACAGTTGGCCCTCCGTATCTGCAGGTTTCTATCTATGGTAGGTTCAATTTGTGGTTGTGAAGCCCGCAAATACAGAGAGTTAAATGTTCTTGCTTCTCAAACTGAACTCTGAGTGTGAAAGAAACTAGTCTTAAATAAGATGTAAGGATAATTAAGAAGCCATCCACACTCTGTAGTCTCAGAGTCACTCAAACATTATTGGAGGGAAACATGCAGACCTGCTCGACAATAACAACAACAAAACCAGAAAAGGGCAGACAGAAGCACATCATGCAAAAAAACAAAGAACCCAACATCTCAAGGAAGAGGAAAAGAATCATAATACTTTACGTTATCAAACTTAATAAGAAAAACAAGACCTTAATAAAAAAGGGACTCAATGAAATGCAGTTCAAGTGAATGAGAGTTCTGCTTCCACCATGAGGGGGTAAGCCCACTACACACTATCTCTTCCACTGATTACAACTAAAAACACTGCACAACATACAAAGAACAACTACCTGAGGATGTTGAAAACTAAACAAAAGCAGGTGTATTGTGGAAAAGCTACCTACCAGCAGGTGAGTTTCCAGGTTGATTTCTCTTTTGTCTTGTGACTTTTCCCCAACTGGAGGGCCCAGTCACAGAGCTGTGTGACAGAGCAGTCATATAGGAAGTTAAAATCCTGCTTTTTATTTTTATCCCAGATTTCTGAGCTGAACAGGTGAGAAAAGAGGCCCTTAAGGATTGGAGGGTATGGGGAGAATTCCCTAGTGGAGAAAGCTGTAGAAAGGAATCTTTCTAATTCCATGTAGAAAACCACACAAGGTTCTGGTTCACCACTGAGCTCATATGGGGGGGATATCCAAAGCACCTTAGCAAGGCCTCTGAAAAGTGAACTAAGACTGTAAACTATCACCAAGTTTCATATTAGCTGCTGAGTGGCACATGCACAAGACAGATCAAAGGAGGATGGCAAAGACTTTGAAAACTGAACTCAGATTGGAACCCACAGAAGGCAAGCCAGAATCTCTGGTCCGAAAGCAATGAGGTCAATTCCCTGCTAAAACAAAGAAAAATCAACATTCTTCTTAGGATTATAACACAACCCAATACCAAAGAAATGTAATAATCAAAATGGCCAGACTGCAATAAAAAAATTACTCAATATATAAAGAAGTAGGAAAATGTTACCAGTGCTCAAGGGAAAAGATAATCAATAGATACTAACCCCAAGGTGGCCTAGATGCTAGAATCATCAAATAGAGACTTTAAAGCAGCTATTATAAACATGCTTTATGAGGTAAAATTGAACACATTTGAAATTAATAGAAAAGTAGAAGTTCTCAGGAGAGAAATAGAAAATATAAATAATTTGGAAATTTTAAAACTGAAAAATACAATACGTGAAATGAAAAATTCACTGGATGATATTAGTAGCAGGGTGGAGATAACAGAGGAATGATCCAGTGAACTTGAAGATAGATGAAAATAAATTATCCAAGCTGAAGAATAGGGAGAAAAAAAAATGAAAAAAGAAAAATGAACAGAGTTTCAAGTACCTGTAGGACGATATTAAAGGGTCTAACATATGTGTCACTGGAGTAACATAATGAGAGGAAGAAAACATCCTGCAGAAAAAGTATTTGAAGAAATAATGTGCAAAAACTTACCAAATTTAGTGAAAAGAAAGTTTAACAGATTTAAGAAGCCCAGCCAATCTCAAACTAAACCAAAACAATGAAATGAAACAAAAACAAAAAACAATTGAATTGATTGAAAAAGAAGACCTAAGGAAACAAAACAAAGACTAAAACAGCATCATGCAGAACTAAAAATCTTGGAAAGATGAAAGAACAGAAGGGCCACACTAAAAATCAAATTACTGACAGAGCAAAAGATTGACATACTCACAGTGAATGCACAGGAAAAAAAAGGCAAAGTAATTACATCAGAAGATAAAGATGATACTATTTGTATACTTACAAAAAATGGAACAGAAAATTTGAATATATATATTCAAATATATACTACAAAAAAGTCACCAAAATGAAGAAAAAAACTGCAGATCAAAAGAGTTTTACGAAGTTTCAAGAAAATGATACACAGAATGATCAATAATCAGATAATCTTAATGAAGCTACTGAGATTCAAGGGAAAAAAATTCTCCAGACACCCACATAGAAAAAAAAATCACATACAAGGAAGGAAAGTCAGGCTGACTTCATACTTTCCCAGAATCACGTTCAATGCCAGGAGATGATGAAGAACTACTTTTCATTTAAAATTATGAAAAAAAAAGTGTATATCCTAAAAATATTATACACAACTAAAATGTCATTCAGACATGACACAAAGCATTAAATAATTCCAGGATTCATGAGCCCTTTATGAAAAAGAAAACATCCTGTGAAGAAAATCCAGCCAATTAGGGTTTGAATAAAAGTTTAAGAATTAAAAAGCTGTGATCAAAAGAACTTGTAATGAGCCCTTAATGACTATGAGTTGGTTTAAGTATAGAATCAATACTAAACAAATACGGAGATCATTGTTATAGAAGATAATACATTTCTCATTGACAATATAAAGATAATAATATAACTAAGGAAAATCAAGCAGTACGCAGAGTGGCAGAAGCTGTGATCTTCCTCCTTCAAAGCAAAGAGTCAATGGTCCTAAAATAATGTTTAAAAAATAATAACCACTCCAACCTCAAAATATGTATCGCCTCTTTTCCTGCCAGTGGAGTAATTGTTGATCCTATTTTTGTAGACGGAGGAATGTTCCATCATTTCCTCTTTCTATCTGTACATAGCAAAGCAGCTTCCACAACAATAAAATCTGTTTTAATTGAAACGAGTGCTGTGATGCTATGTCCTAACTAAACAAGATAACCGACTAGAAAGAACAAACACATTTGGAGTGGAGTAAGTGTACTACTTGACTTTGCAAAGGGATACACACACGTAGACCCACATAAATGCATACAACATCTACCTCTAACGTCTGGCCGTGCATTACCTATTCCTGAGATATGGTTATATTCCTATAGACCTGATCACTTTAGAAATATCCCAATTGGTTTTCAAATGAATATACACAGATTGTGCCCCAGGCCCATTATAGCCAAATGATCTCTTTTGATGTCAGAAATGCATTTTCTCAACTCATTTCTTTAATTCTTCCAATTTATTAAATATGCAGTAAGTTTAGATAGAATTAACTAAAGAGAGAAAATATGTGAAACTATATTTCTCTTCCTGGTATGTTTTATTTTAGGATCTTCATAAAAGACTCATATAATGACTTATTTTAACAATGGAAACTTGAGATATCGAAACAGTTTATGGTACACTATGAATGATTCAGATACCATTAAGATGGTAGAATTGGAAATCAAATGATAGGGATAGATGTCTTAAAATGTTCACAAATGTCTATCTTGCTTTATCTGAAAAAAGTCAATTTACAAAAATCCATAAAATAATAAAAATTACAACAATAGAAGTACTTGTTGGATGCTTCCTATATGTCAGGTACTCTGCTAAGAACTCTACATGGATCACCTAATTTCATCCTGAACTATCCCCATTACTTAGTATCTTTTTCATTCATCTGATCCATGGATATTGAATGGGGAAGATACTGGAGGACAGGGAATCCCGTTCCCACCTCCCTGCTTCGGGACAGGGAGTTCCATGCCATCCTCAGTCCCCACCTCCCATTTGAGAACAGTTCTAAGAAGAATTTAGGCATCATGACTTTATGTCCAAATTTTAATTTCTTGGAAGAGTGCTATCCCTGAGCTTTGTCATATGTATTAAGTGCCTAAGAGTAGAAGTTGTATGGGGATATGGCAAAGTTGATGAAAGTAATACACAAAAAACAGACAGATTAGATGTCAGATATTGCTCTATTTAAAAATAATAAAGGCAGTACACTTTAAACAAACTTTGAATGAAACAGTTTGTATCTGATGATTATAATGATTCCTGAATGGATGTAATGTGACATTAATAACTATAAATATCAGTTAAGTATCAGTTTTAAAAGTTTAAACCTGAGGACTGTCAAGGCATAAATATCTTAAATATTTACATAAAAGTCAACAAAAGAAATTCTAAGATGCATAGCTCTTGGATCTAATGCTACACTCCAGCCTAAAAGACTTAAATCCTTCCATGAAGCCAGATTAGGAACTTCTGGTCTAGAGGGGATACATATTGAGATACTTAAACCTGGGAGCACAGACCTCCTACATACAATCTACGTAACACTGTCATCAAATCCTTCACTAAGAAATCTGCCATAAGACAAAAGATGTTTACCTCACGTACAGTTACATACACAAGCTCACAGGAAAAAGTAAGTAGTCTGAAACCAGCATTTTCCAAATGTGCTCAAGCAACAGACCTGCTATGACAAAGAATTCCTTGACTATGTTTGGAAAATGCTGAGAAAATACTCCAGAATCTCAAAGTCTTTCATATGCTCTTATGTATTATTAATGTCCCAAAGGGAAAATGTAAAGCAATTCCCAAACCTTGTGATAACAGAACCCTTTCATCATAGTATATACACAAACGTCCACTGACACAACCTGGGATGTTGTTTCTCCTCACAGATCGTGGTTTCCAGGTTCTGTGAAGAGCCACAGAAATCTGGAAACAAAGCATCCCTTGGATGAGAACTGTGAGAGCTATGGCTGTACAAGTCCCACCCCGGCACTAAGAGGTTCATCTTCCCTGGAGGAGAATGAATGTTAGTGGACGTATTGTAACCCCCATCCCCTGGGCAGACCTTCCTGGCCAAAAACCCAAGAGGTCTCTGATTGTCACTCAGGACTCCTGAGACTTTTATCTTGAGTGAGGTTAGGTGGGAATAATGATATATTAGCCTCTGAGGAGAGTATAAGGGAAAACCAACCACCCCGCCTATTCTTTTTTTTAATTTTTTAATATCTTTATAGAAGTATAATTGCTTTACAATGTTGTGTTAGTTTCTGCTGTACCACAAAGTGAATCAGCTATATGTATACATACATCCCCATATCCCCTCCCTCTTGCGTCTCCCTCCTACCCTCCCTATCCCACCCCTCTAGGTGGTCACAAAGCCCTGAGCTGATCTCCCTGTGCTATGCGGCTGCTTCCCACTAGCTATCTATTTTACATTTGGTAGTGTATACTGATGATCCTAGTGGCAGGGCAGGAATAAACACGCAGACGTAGAGAAAGGACTTGGGGACACGGGGGGAAGGGGAAGCTGAAGTGAGAGAGTAGCATTGACATATACACACCCTACCTATTCCTCATGGCTCCCTCAGGCTGGGATGGTGGGAAGGCATGCCTCAAAGCATCTTAGCTTTTCTACTGGATGACTTCAAAGGGAGGCCACATGTAAGTTAGGGGTCCCTTCTTTCCCCCTGAATTAAGGTTTGCTCTTCTGTCCCCCAAGGCTGAACTCCCATTTTAGGGACACTTTAAGTCTGTGGCTCTCCCTTGGTCACACACAGATGGAATTAATTAGGCAAACATAATAACAGTTTGGAGGTAAAAGTAGCTTTGAAAATTCTGCTGACTTGTCTTAGATGTTCCTTTAGATTTTCCAATATCCATGTGATTGTGTACACATCCACAACTAAGCGATGTCCCAGGCTGATTTTATGTCCACTGAACCTATATTTCTGGCCAAAATGAGACCACAGACTGACCTACAGGAAAATAATACAGAAGATCAATAAGGCTAAAAGAGAAAATGCATATTGCATCATTTAACACTGGGAGCATTCCTTTGCCACCAAGAGAAGGATTAGAAAGTTAAAAACTGTTTCAACTGGAAAGCATGGACATTTTTATAAGGCAGGAATGCTTGATTACATGTAGATCTGCATGGAGATTGTTCAAGAAGTCAGTCTTGATTTGGCCTGGATAGCCTAGTGTTTAGCTAAGAACAAGGGGAAAAGAGACAGCTATTCTTCGTGATTATTTCCACTGCACTTACCAAATCAATAAAATAATAATTATTACTGGTGATGGCCTTACCACTGACTAAACAGGCCAATTAAACAGGCCAATTTAATTGCTTCTGTGAAGTCACACAACTCTTAAGTGTAGACCACGGCATCAGTAAAGAGTGTGCAACTGCCCCAAGCCTTGTGGACAGGATGTGCGACGGCACTGATTTAATTAGAGCTTTTAGATTGCAACCTGCCCTCTTTCCTGAGCCATACTCTGCTGGAGACTTCCTCTGTTCTTTTTTAATGCTGCCCTGAGCTGGAACAAAGCAAGGAGCCCACCAAGAAGCATGGGTTGCCATCACAGAGAGGATTAAAACGCCCATTATGAGGTAAGATTCGAGTCACAGCACAGGGAACAGAAGACAGGCCATAAAAGAAAATAGGCTGCTTTGGGATTGACATATATACACTAATATGTATAAAATAGATAATTAATAAGAACCTGCTGCATAAAAAATAAATAAAATAAAATTCAAAAAAAAAAGTAAAAAGAAAATAGGCTGCAGGCAGGAAAATATTGATTGAAAGAAACTGTAAACACCACAGCATCCAAACTGCTTGCCCTGTTCTGTATGATCTGAGTCCTGCCAACCTCCTGACTTTGTAATCTACCCTTTCTCCCTGGCTGTTAATGCTTCAGCCGCATGGGTCTTCCCCCTGGCTTTCCAATACAAGACACTGGTCTCTGCCTTGGGCGTTTGCATCTGCCTTTCCGCTACCTGAACCCCATCCCCACCAAGCTTACGTTTATGCTTGAGGCCTCAGCTCAAATGTCCTCTCCTCAGAGAGGCCTTGTGTGACCATCCTAGTTAAAGCAGCCCCTCTCCCCACCTGGACCCTTGCCATCACAACACTCCAAGGCGTCTTCTTTGAGGCACTACCCAATGTTAGAAAGGACATGGCTTATTTGCTTACATGTTTTCTGCCTGACTGTACCTATTAATAGAGTAACACAAGAGCAGGAACCGTTTGCCTTCGTCACTGCTGTGCCTCTACCATCCAGAACAGGCCCTGCATGGAGTAGATGCTCCATAAATACTGACAGGAAAAAATAATGTGTCATGGATTGAGTGAATGGGAAATTAACATTCATCTCATGGCGGCTCCTTCTGGCCCACCCCACATGGTGGTAGTGTTCAGAACATGCACCAGATAATATGACATCTAGGCCCAGCCCTGTCACTCGCTGGCTGTGTGACCTTGAGCAACTGACTTACCCTCTCTGGAGCTCAGTTTCCACCTCTATAAATGGGTGTACAGAAAGGACCAATCTCACAGGACCTCTGTTAGAATTCTTTTAAATGTATGCAAAGGGCTCAGAACAATTCGATGCTTAAGTAGCAAATGCTTGAGAATTGTTGCTATCATTGCTGTTACTGCTACAGTTAATTCTTTCCATATACCATGAAAAGTATCAGGGATTGAGCCCCCTCAAGTGTGTGCATCACTTTAAAAAATTCCTAATCTGGGACTTCCCTGGTGGCGCAGTGGTTAAGAATCCACCTGCCAATGCAGGGGACACGGGTTTGAGCTCTGGTCCGGGAAGATCCCACATGCCGCAGAGCAACCAAGCCCATGCGCCACAGCTACTGAGCCTGCGCTCTAGAGCCTGCGAGCCACAACTACTGAAGCCCGCGCACCTAGAGCCCGTGCTCCGCAACAAGAAAAGCCACTGCAATAAGAAGCCCGCGCACCACAACAAACAGTAGCCCCCGCTCGTCCCAACTGAAGAAAGCCTGCGTGCAGCAACAAAGACCCAATGCAGCCAAACATAAAATTAATTAATTAATTAAAACAAAAATTCCTAATCTAACACAGTCTATTCACCCAAGATAACAGTGTGAGTCTATATATGTTCTCTTCCATCTCAATATGTCATGTAGCGACAAGTTCAACAGCCAAGCAACCTCATCTTCTGGATGGACCAGTAAATTTGCACCGTCCATGTCTACAGAGTCCTGCCCCCTTTCCAGCATACCCGTGAGCAGCCCTTATGAATAATCTGGTTGGAGAAAGCAAAGTTTCCATTGTTGAAAGCTACGGAAGAGACTCTTAATTCAAACAGTATTAGGTTGGTGGATGAGGAAAATTGGAGCATGTAAAATTTACTGGACATCATAAAAGGGAAGCGGGGAGAGGGCCAAGGAATTGAGGGGTTCGATGACTGCTGAATTGCTAGCATAATAACCGGCAGCACATCACAGTGTGCTACCTGGGCTAGGAAGCACTCTCCCAGATGATTGCTTTATGTCACCACTGATGCTACTGGCCTATCAACTATGACCCTGGGAGCAGCAAACCCCATCATAAGAAAGGGAGAAATGCAAATCTCAAAGTAGATATATAAATATTCGGTGGCCCAGTGTTCCATTAGTCATTTATATTCCTGACTTTGGAATGCAAAAATGTAAATCCAGGGCCCTTCTGAAGTCAGGAGGCACCGAGGGTTCATATAATAATCTCCCTTACAAGGGCTAAGCTGTGGTTGGCAATAAAACCTAGGGGGCCAATAAGCTCACTAAACATGCTGGGAGAAAACAAGGGAGAGATACACTCTCAACCTCAGATGGGGGGAGAGAGAGATTGACTAATCAAGCCCATCCCACAATGTCAGAGATTTCCCTGATGCACTGGGGACATAAGGACAGAGCTGATTTACTCACTGGCAGGCTGACATCCCTGTAAGCAGAACGCTCCAAAGCTCATTCTTGAGGCTCTAAGGAGCATGGCATTTTTTTCTGATTTACTGCCATTTTATTGCTGTTAGAAATGGACACAGTGCAGATGCCCACGGTTCTAAATGAAGGTAAGCGATGTCCTTGATGCAGGCTCTCCTCATGTCCTCCTTAAAAATGAAATCATTAAGGGTTACATCAGACTGAGTTTGATCTAACCTAACAGGGGTGAGGGGAAGCAAAAGGGGAGAGGGCGGAAATACAAAGAAATGAAATACAAGGAATACAAGAAATGACAATCCCATTGGTACAGCCTCATGGGACAGAAGTACAGAAGCATGCACTAGCCCTGTCATTCCTAAATGTAAGAGAGGAAAGAAGCAGAGCACCCAAAAATGAAGGCGCAGGAATTAAAAATGAAGGCGCAAGAAGAAAGGAGCAAGATCCCACAGCTGATTAGGAAGTTTTGGCTCAGAACTTGAACCTTCTAATTAACTCCTAGTCCAGCCCCTGGGCTGTCCCACCAAGCTACATCTACACAACTCCTTTCCTCTTCATGTCAGATTCCATGGGACGGGGCGTTCCACATTTATTCTAGTACTTACATAAAAGCCCACCCCCCAGGTTTGGGGGTTAGAGATGTGACGTATCATATACTAGGCTGAGATACAGGAGAGAGTTTAAGAGCTATACAAACAGTTATGTGTAAATGATATTAGGAGAAATATACAGTATTTATGTCAATTGATTTCAGGAACGTTGCTCCGGACAAGATATAGTATGTATTCAAGGTTGAAAAAAAGTGAATTTAAAGAAAAACATTAAGCAAATCATAGTACAGGTGACTGTAGATTGGGAAGTATATTCTAGAAATATACTGAATGGGTTTTCCAAGTTGGTTTTGTCAAATAAAATGTCTGACACAAAACTGATTATTTTGCTCCCAAGATTGACAGCCATGGACAGAACCTGCACCTTCATTCAAGAATATTATGTGGGCTTCCCTGGTGGTGCAGTGGTTGAGAGTCTGCCTGCCAATGCAGGGGACGCGGGTTCGAGCCCTGGTCCGGGAGGATCCCATATGCCGTGGAGCAGATGGGCCCGTGAGCCACAATTACTGAGCCTGCGCGTCTGGAGCCTGTGCTCCGAAACGAGAGAGGCCGCGACAGTGAAAGGCCCGCGCACCATGATGAAGAGTGGCCCCCGCTTGCCGCAACTAGAGAAAGGCCCTCGCACAGAAACGAAGACCCAACACAGCCAAAAATTAAAAAATAAATAAATAAATAAATAAATAACTTAAAAAAAAAAAAAGAATATTATGTGATAAGTGGTGCTGGGAATATTGGACAGGAACATGTAAAAGTATGAAATTAGAACACTCCCTGACACCATGCACAAAAAGAAACTCAAAATGGATTAAAGACCTAAGTGTAAGGGCAGACACTATCAAACTCTTAGAGGAAAACATAGGCAGAACACTCTATGACATACATCACAGCAAGATTCTTTTTGACCCAGCTCCCAGAGAAATGGAAATAAGAACACAAATAAACAAATGGGACCTAATGAAACTGAAAAGCTTTTGCACAGCAAAGGAAACCATAAACAAGACCAAAAGACAACCCTCAGAATGGGAGAAAATATTTGCAAATGAAGCAACTGACAAAGGATTAATCTCCAAGATTTACAAGCAGCTCATGCAGCTCAATAACAAAAAAACGAACAACCCAATCCAAAAATGGGCAGAAGACCTAAATAGACATTTCTCCAAAGAAGATATACAGATGGCCTACAGACACATGAAAGAATGCTCAACATCATTAATCATTAGAGAAATGCAAATCAAAACTACAATGAGATATCATCTCACACTGGTCAGAATGGCCATCATCAAAAAATCTAGAAACAATAAATGCTGGAGAGGGTGTGGAGGAAAGGGAACACTCTTGCACTGTTGGTGGGAATGCAAATTGATACAGCCACTATGGAGAACAGTATGGAGGTTCCTTAAAAAACTACAAATAGAACTACCATACGACCCAGCAATCCCACTACTGGGCATATACCCTGAGAAAACCATAGGTCAAAAAGAGTCATGTACCAAAATGTTCATTGCAGCTCTATTTACAATAGCCAGGACATGGAAGCAACCTAAATGTCCATCGACAGATGAATGGATAAAGAAGATGTGGCACATATATACAATGGAATATTACTCAGCCATAAAAAGAAATGAAATGGAGGTATTTGTAATGAGGTGGATGGAGTTAGAGTCTGTCATACAGAGTGAAGTAAGTCAGAAAGAGAAAAGCAAATACAGTATGCTAACACATATATACGGAATCTAAGGGGAAAAAAAAAAAGGCCATGAAGAACCTAGTGGCAAGACGGGAATAAAGACACAGACCTACTAGAGAATGGACTTGAGGATATGGGGAGGGGGTGGGGTGAGATGTGACAGGATAAGAGAGGGTCATGGACATATATACACTACCAAATGTAAAATAGATAGCTAGTGGGAAGCAGCCGCATAGCACAGGGAGATCAGCTCGGTGCTTTGTGACCACCTAGAGGGGTGGGATGGGGAGGGTGATGCAAGAGGGAAGAGAAATGGGAACATATTGTATATGTATAACTGATTCACTTTGTTATAAAGCAGAAGCTAACACACCATTGTAAGGCAATTATACTTAAATAAAGATGTTTAAAAAAAAAAAAAGAATATTATGTGTATAGTAGACTATTATTCAGCCCTAATGAATATAATGAAAGTCTGATACGTGGTATAACGTAGATGAACCTTGAAAACATCATGCTAACTGAAATAATCCAGACATAAAAAGATATATGTTGTCTGATTCCACTTATATGAAGCATGTAGAATAGGCAAGTTTAGAGAGACAGAAAGTAGAGTAGAGTAGAGGTTGCTAGGGGCTCAGGCAAGAGGGGGATGAGGAGTTATTGCTAATAGTTACAGTTTCTGTTGGGATGAAGAAAAAGTTTTGGAAATAGTGGTGATGGCTGGATAATGCTGTGAATGTAATCAATGCCACTAAATTGTACCCTTAAAAATGGTTAAAGTGGCAGGTTTTATGTTACATATATTTTACTAATTTTAAAAATTAATAATTTAATACAGCAAAACCCACTGACATGTATACTCTCAATGGGTGAATTGTATGGCATGTGGATTATATCTCAATAAACCAGTTAAGAAAAACAAAGACTATTATGTGCATGAAGTTAAGGACATTCTTGACTAGACAGAGGAAGTTGCATATAGCAACCTATGAAAATTCTTATTCTCTGTGGGAATGTCATTCTATATCAAATCATCTGTTTCATCATGTCCCTGAATAGTCCCTAAAGAATGAGGCATAACTATCTTGGATCCATCTAAGAAAGGTTAGTTAAAATTTGTGTCCCTCCTGTATCACTGTCCTGTAGGAACTATCTGGGAAGTTCCAGACTACATTAATTTGGATCATCACCCAGAGATTGAATGTTCTCTGGAATCAAAACAAACTTATCTCTTGTTTGACACATGAGAATTTGGAATCAAGTCTCAAACTGTCATCTGCTCAATGTATATAAAGATACGAGGGTACTTCCCAAAACTTATTAAAAATCCCACATTGTACCAAATATAAAGTTAGTAATGATACTGTACCAAATATACGTTGGTATTTTAAGGTCCAACATACTGAGTTATAACTGAAGAGGCAGTGTAGTCTTGTGTCACAGACATGGAATTTAATAAACAGACCTAAGTTTAAGGGCAGCTTTACCATGTACTAACTTTTATTATTTACCTGTACCATAGTTTCCTAATCTGGAAAATTGAGATAATGGATCTCTCTTCATTTGTGAGAGCTAAACTAGGTAAAATGATGAAGAGCACAATATTACTGGCATATAGCAAAATAAATGGTAGTTAAATACATACTCATAAACACAGACAAAGCAACACAGAATCTAGAAAAAGAATTACTAGTGAGTAAAAAATTGTTAATGTGCCTCAAGAAAAAGAATTACTAGTGAGTAAGAAATTGTTAATATTCCTCTAGCAGGGAACAGGTAATCCTGTTCCTATAAAGAAATATTCCATGGAGAAGCAGATGCAATTCTCCAGATTCTATCATTATGGGATGAAATAGCCTGAAAAAACATCCAATTACTTTCATTCTGAAACAAAAACAATTATTACTACTGCTAATAATACTAGTATTAGCATTTATTGTGCACTTATTATGTGCCAAGCATTCTGAGACAGAGTTTTGATTAGCCTACTGAATCTTCCCAACAATGCTTGAAGTAAGTACTTTTAGTAGCTCACTTTCCAGATCAGTTAATCAAAGCTAAAGGAAAGTAACTGGCCTGAAATCACATAGAGATTAAGGGTTAGTGCCAGGATTCAAAACCCAGGCAGCCTGGCCTATAACCTTAACAACGATGCCATCATCCATGCATGCTCACTTAGAAATCTTGCAGATGATCAACGTATTGTACTTTTCCAGTTACACTGGTACCAGGAAAGGAGGCCCCTAGAAAACAGATGTGCAGAGTCTGGTTGCTCCCTGACCACCAGCCTTCATCCAAACGCAAAGAATGCATTAGCCTCCTGGTTTGTAAGTCAGGTTCTTGTGGATGAACTAATAAAGGCATCTCTAACCTGTGGATGTCTAACTAATCCAGCCAGCATCGAAACGACACACATGCAAAGCTAAAGATATGCCCCTTCGCTCACAATAATGAACGTCCTGTCACCTTGAGACTCAGCCCAGAAGAGCCTGGTGGGTCTCCTCTGACCTCTCCCCAACCCACTCTTTTAAGTACAAACAAAGGGCTCTACACTAACCCTTCCACGTGCTTGTCATAGACATCAAAATCTCCTCTCCTTGTAGGAAAAGAGGAGCACTTCCTGGAACGGCCCACGGTTGGAGAAGAGAACTCCCAGGACAGAAGAGGCAGACGCTGGCTGCCTCGGGTGTGAGCAAGATGAGGAGAAGTGACTTTATTAACCAGTGGTCCATGGTGCTTGATGAAATCACAGAGCCCAGCCCTGATTCTGAAGGTCCTGCTGCTGAACCTTGACAGATGATACTCAATTCTCAGCCTAGTGTAAGAGCAGTAATAAAAAACATTGCCCTCAAAGAAAGAACTCCACAGCACTCGACCTTTCTTTTGGAAATGTGAGGTTTCTCCACAATAACATGAATAAAGTACAGGGAACAGCTAAGGGGTGGGGAAAGACATCAGTAGGACTAGATCAACAATTTCCCTGCTTCTAAGTCTCCTGCCACACACATACACACACACACACGCACACGCACACACAGTGCCTCTATGCAGGTTCCAGAGGTCATGAGGATCAAATACAAATTTCGAAAGTTGAAAACGGGGGAATCCATTTCAAGTGACTTAAAGGATAACTGTCACTGGAATCAATATAGTTGGAATGTTTAAAACTGCCACAGGTTCCTTTACTTTTGAAAGGTGTCAGGTTCCTGTCTTGAACACGGAAAGTCTATCTGTGATACCACAATGAAGGGTTATGCTATCACAGACTGTTCTGGGCTAAGGAGAGCTTATTTAATTTACTGAACCACACATATAAATTGGTAAGGATGAGACCAAAAGGTTAAGCACAGGTCATGATTCTTATCTCTCTCCATTTCCCATATTACTATAGTGTCTGATTGAAATTTCCCTTCTCAAAGGTGTCTGAAAATATGTTTTACATTTTTCAATGTGTCCCTTTCTCTTCAGTACTGACTCTTCTCCCAAGGAATAAAAACAGACCAGATATAAGGAACAGCGATCTGCAGCTCTCTGATGGGACAAAGCTTCTGCCATTTAAGAAAGCAAAATCTGAAGTGCTGAAGAACGTCATGAGAAGCAACCTAGCTGATTGAAATCTTTGTAGCTACGTTCCTCCAACTAAAATGACCAACTCACTTACAAATGAAAAAAACACATTTCAACATGTTTTCTTTCAGTATTAAAGGTAAATGTATATAATACTATTAAAAGGAGGAACCAAGGGTGAATTCACCCCAAATTCTCAGATTTCCTTTAGAGTGAACTGGCCCCTTCCAAATGGCAAAGAGAAGTTCACTCTTGCAAGATTACCTGTAAGTATGTTATGATGAAAGCAAATCCATCATTATGATGAGAGAAGACTCTGAGATGGCTGTATGGACTTTTTCATTCTTTTTAAACCTGTAGGGTTATCAGAGTTGGTAGAGGTTTTGCCGCTATAACAAAGGAGGGCCTCCAAGTTACAACCTTAACAATCTCAGGATTGTCCATCACCCAAATCAACTTAGTTTTTCTTTCAGTATTTTTGCCTTTCAACAGATACTTCTCACCCCATCTGAGCTATTCTTCCATTTCAGCACACACTGAGTATTATTACCACATTGAGTGTGTACCACACGGAAAGTGCTGTGCTGGGTGTGGGGTATTCAGGAATGAACAAGGCACAGTCCCCACCTGGACTTATAGTCTAGTGGGGGAGAAAACATTGTAAATATCTGAGATGAGTTCTGTAAAAGCTTGAGCAATGGGTGATGAATCAATGCTTTATTGATGTCTAAAAGGCAAAAAGATAAGGTGTTGTCTCCTCACACGAACCTGAGGAGACAATACCTCAGCAGAATCATCGCTGAATTCAGGCAATAGATCAACTCCATTTCTCAAACTGAAGAGTTTTTGTTTTATTTTGATTTTTCTTTGAATTCCATGCCTTTAACTGATTTTTTGCAAAAGCATAAGAGAGAGCATGAGATAAATCTATGATCACAAAAAAACTACAACTTTTGGAAGTCCCTTTTGTAGTCCCAGATTATAAGAAAACAAATTGAAACATTTCATTAAAAATAAATTTGGGGGCTTCCCTGGTGGCACAGTGGTTAAGAATCTGCCTGTCAATGCAGGGGGCATGGGTTCGAGCCCTGGCCCGGGAAGATCCCACATGCTGCCGAGCAATTAAGCCCGTGCGCCACAACTACTGAGTCTGAGCTCTAGAGCCCGCAAGCTGCAACTACTGAGCCAACATGCCACAACTACTGAAGCCTGCGCGCCTAGAGCCTGTGCTCCGCGACAAGGGAAGCCACCGCAATGAGAAGCCCACGTACCGCAACGAAGAGCAGCCCCCACTCACCGCAACTAGAGAAAGCCCTAGAGCAGCAACAAAGACCCATTGAAGCCAAAAATAAAAATATAAATATAAATTTAAAAAAAAAAAGTTTGGTTTGAAATTAACTTCCTAGAGAGGAAAATATGACCTTAGAGTTACCTTCCAAAGACTGATCATTCTAAGTCTGGAAGGTATCCTTCAGAAGAATGACATATGACTTTTTTCTTTTAATTCTGAAAATGAGTTTATAAACAACCATAAAGAAGACTTTTCCCAAAATGCTAATGTTAACCTCTTCATAAAATTCCACAAAATTGATCATACATATTTATGAAGGAAACTTTGTGAGGGCACATTTGTATATACTGTAGAGAGAATGGGAATCAAGGGTTTGAGGAAGGGCAAATGACCGGCAGCAAGAGAGTGCCAGCTGAAGGACACACAGGTCAGGGCCACCTGTGCCAAAGGCGGGGCACAAGTCACACTGACCAATACCGTTCCTCCTGGTGGACTTGCTGGAAAGCATGAATCTGTCAAGTGGATTCTCTTTGGAGAGGGAGCTGGGGATCAGCAGAACCTAAGAATCAAAAGCCATGGATTCAGAAGCTTGGGAGAGAAGAGGTCAGTGCACATTCTCCAGGCCAAGGGCCAAGTAAGTTGCACCAAGGAGAGATAATGACCCAAGACCAAGCAGAGAAGATGGAGGTGCCAAGCACACATGTGCCAGAAGAGTTCTTTAACATCAGTTACCCTAGTCATTCACTTGATACATAATGAAACTGAGGCCCAGGAGAAGGAAGTGACGTATCAACTCCACTCAGGGGCAAAGCCAGAACTCAAACCTGAACACAGGTGAGCATGTTTACCATTCCCCCACTCTGCCTTCTTCCCTGAGAATCACCCACAAAACAATAAAGCACATCCATGAGAAGCTGGTAGCAGAAGTGGATCAGATTGGGAGCATGAGCCTGGCATGAGTGAACACTAGCGTGGAGCTTTCAATCACTGGGAACCTAAGAGATTCCTGACTCGAAGTGTCAGGAATTTGGAGTTCATTTTCGAACTCTATCACCAAAATTTCTGTTCCCCATCCACATTTTTCCTCCTCCAACAGCCCTCTAAATCTATGTACACTGTTCAAATGTCACTCTGAATTTCTGTTTTTTGGTCATATTCCTCCTACTGTGCTCAGGTGATACGTCAGTAAGATTCATGACGGGTCCATCATGCAAAGACGCTACTTCCCTTTGTAAATTTGTTATAAAATATTTACATGCATGACTTCGGAAAAATATGCAAAACAAATATTTAAAGTCCACCTTGCAGACCTATTACCGAAGGTGTTTTTGTTGCTTTTCAAGGCTCATGAGATGAGAAGTGAGTTTAAACAACAATAAACCTAAGTAGACAAGGCAAAAATCTAATTCTCTCCTTGGTGCTATGACAAAAGCACATCAGTGTAGTCAAAGGCTGTTGGCTTTGACTGTTCAGCATTAATTCGTTCTTCTCTGGTATCAACCAGTGAGACAGTTTTCTATGGAGAATTAGTACTTCCCACCCTTCATTTCAAGTGGTTTGGATGAGGCTGACCCCATCTCTTGGTACATGGTATAAGCTGGACCCTGGTGGTTGGTTCATGGACGGGAATGCAACCCAAATCCAGCCAATGAAAGTCACTCCTGCAATTTTGTTTGGACCATTGAAAAAGAGCCTCCTACCAGGGGGGGCTGCTAAACTGATCAGGAGTAATCCTTTAGCTGATGTTGGTTATCTTACCAAAACTTGTTAAAAAGAAAAACAAAAACCTACCTGAACTACCTAGGAAAGCAGAACTAAAACATGGAGAGAGAAATTACTGACAAAGTTATTTGAACACCTGAGCCTAACACAACCCTGAGGGTATGTGATAGACTGTTCATAAAAGTGACTTCAACATTTCCTTTTATCTCTATATATACTCCACTTTGCAATGTGACCTGCCTGCTCCTCCACTGGGAGGTGGGTCTATTTCTCCACCACTGGAATATGGGCTTGGCCATGCAACTTGTTTTGGAAAATGAGTCATCCCCAAATGTCATTAATATGAGTTAAATGCTTGAAAGGTACCTGAGCATTAGAGTTCGTCCTCTCCCGTTAGGAGAACCTTTCTGCCACCAGTCTACAAGCCCAGTCTAGCTTCCTGGAAAAAGAGAGACCACATGGAGAGCTATTCCAGCCATCCCAGCTAACAGTGAGATTATCCTTGACTATGTAACCCCTGCAGAGCCGGCCTGGATAAGAACCACCCAGCCAACCCAAGGATGGTGACCTAATAAATAACTTATGTTAAGCCATTAAATTCCAAGGTTGTTTGTTACGAAGTGAAAGCTAATTGATCAGGTATTAAAATACATATTTTTTTTCCCTTCAGCAATTTGAATTGAGTTTGTTTCACTTATAACCCCAAAGTCACAAATACCCAGAGCCATATTTAGCATATCTGACACCTGGAGCAGATCGCTGGTAACATCCCTTCTTCCATACAAGAAAATTATTTTCAGTTGTAAAAATTGTTTTCTGAATTTGTTTTTTAGTTTTAAAGTAGGTAACAGTAAAAAAGAAAAATAAATATTAATTTTAAAGATATTACTCAAATGCATTAGACTATTTCATATACAAATAAAATTTTGCACTTAACCAAAGAAAAATAGTATACTTCATGGTTTGTACTCTATTTTAGTGTTTTAAGTGTTAAATACAAGTCAATGCTTCAAGTGGCCTCAAAGAATGACAGAATTAAAATAATTCAAGACCTGCTTCTTCACCTTTCAATCACTGTGCTGTAAATACCTATTTCAGATCCATTGTTGAAAAGCAGGAATATGTACAACCAAGGTTTTGAAGACACTCACTGCCTGAAATAATCTCTAATGATGTTGACCCACTATGAACTTACTCTCAAATACATGAGAGGTGAGTTCACATGTGCTGAGACTGCCTGTGTAGCAAGGAGTTCTCTAAATTAGAATACAATATGCATTAAAAGGTAATTTTTAAAACTGTTAATTCAAAGTGTAATTATACATTATTCAAATGCAACAGAACTCATAGCAAATATTCAGAAGTTAGATTGATAAAATATGTTTGTTTGTTTTCCAGGGGGGAGTATTTTATCACTTTCATTACTTGAATTGTCAGTGTATGCTGATGATAAAATGTAGAGTGAATTTTAGTTTGTTTTATGATTATTTTAAAACTCTCCATAGATAATGCCTCCTCTCTCACTTTCTGCCCCAGCAGCAGACCTCTCTTGCTGTTCTGCCCTTGATACTCCACTGCAAATAGCACTGGAAATAAATTTCATTAATGCTGAAAATTTCATGTGAAATAAAAATTCTCCGAAGGACCCTGATTGAAATACATCAGAATTGTTGAGTGAGCATACTTGCATGCAGGAGACAATTCCCAGGGACAGATCTGATGATTTCAATATTGACCTAAAATTTCCAAATTTTTTAGAAAGAGAAATGAAGATAATCGATGGCTCTGAGCCTTTCAGCACAGTGACAAGGTAGAACTAACTTTTCATTGGATGAACAATTAATTGAATAGCCTGCACCATAATACCCTTGCAATTTATAGTAGAATCCCCATTTAATTCCAGAAAATCATTAAGGTTCTCTGGACCAAGCCAAGCCAACAAACAATATCTCATATCCACTTAACTTCCAATTAATCATATACCCACTTAAAGTGAGTTTCCTCTGTCAGGAATCAAGTAAAGCTCCAGCTTTACTTGGACGATCTAAAGAAATCACACAATGAATAATGTAACTGTAAGGATGTAACTGATCACGTGAGTCACTGATCTATATTAATCTATTCACATCAACTATATATCTGACTTGGCTACATATTATATTCATTTGCTTTACAGCTAGTCAGTGGTATCTTAATAAATTCAATACCCTTCAAACTGAAACATATTCTATTCTCTCCAATATGTGCCTTTCTGCTGCATTTTACTTCATTTGGTATACTTCCTAATCAATTCTCTGGGGAGCTTCATTTCTTTTGACACAATGTATCATTGTTAGGATTTCTTTCAGATTGATTTAAATCTATTTTGCTCCATGCTGCCTTAAAGCTACTGTACGCCCTATCCATTTCCTTACCAGTCCCACCACGGGGCCATGTGATCTGGTTCACACTCCATCTTCCTGGTTGAGGAAAGATGTACTTTCCTAGTTTCGTCTAATGTGAAATGACTTCTGCTCTTTGTCTATCCTGGCAATGGCTGTGGACTGAACAGTAAAAGTGATAAGTAGGAATGTGTACGAATGTCAGCCTATTTCAGGTAGTCAATGCTCAGATGAGTAACCGCAGGATCCTAATGTCCTTAATATAAAGTCATCTCTCAGAATCAATGCTTCTGAAATTCTAGGTATTATTGCCAACAGATGTAAAGCAGTACACAATAACCAAGCTCTCTCTCATAAATCCTTGTCGATTTAAAGAACACCTGAAGATTGCCTTCTTTGGTCGTATTAATTACGAGGCACTTTTAATTTCAGTTGGCCCTAGGCTTTCTGTCCTAAGACTCTAAAAGTGCACTTTGGAGAAATGTCTATTTAGGTCTTCTGCCCATTTTTGGATTGGGTTGCTTGCTTTTTTGATATTGAGCTGCATGAGCTGCTTGTATATTTTGGAGATTAATCCTTTGTCAGTTGCT
Source organism: Balaenoptera acutorostrata (assembly GCF_949987535.1). NCBI lineage: Eukaryota > Metazoa > Chordata > Mammalia > Artiodactyla > Balaenopteridae > Balaenoptera > Balaenoptera acutorostrata. Next base: position 59,408,716 of record NC_080079.1, read on the forward strand.
TCATTTGCAAATATTTTCTCCCATTCTGAGGGTTGTCTTTTCGTCTTGTTTATGGTTCCCTTTGCTGTGCAAAAGCTCTTAAGTTTCATTAGGTCCCATTTGTTTATTTTTGTTTTTATTTCCATTTCTCTAGGAGGTGGGTCAAAAATGGAGAACCTAGGAGCAGGACAGGAATAAAGACGCAGACATAGAGAATGGACTTGAGGACACGGGGAGGGGGAAGGGTAAGCTGGGATGAAGTAAGAGAGTGGCATGGACATATATACACTACCAAATGTAAAACAGATGGCTAGTGGGAAGCAGCCGCATAGCACAGGGAGATCAGCTCAGTGCTTTGTGACCACCTAGAGGGGTGGGATAGGGAGGGTGGGAGGGAGATGCAAGAGGGAGGAGATATAGGGATATATGTACACATATAGCTGATTCACTTTGTTATACAGCAGAAACTAACACACCATTGTAAAGCAATTATACTCCAATAAAGATGTTAAATAAATAAATGAATAAATAAAAGTGCACTTTGCACAATAAAATTATTTTTTTCTTCATAGAGAAAAAACAAAAGGCAATGAAAGACATGGCATTTTAATGATCTTTTTGGTCACTTGCCTTCTAACTAAGATGACTACAAAAGTTTGAGGGGAGAAGCCCAAAGAAGTGATATAGGGAAATCCTAGCTGGTAAAGCTGAAAAGGCACATGAAGGGTAAGGTTAAAGGGACTACGGAAGCCTGGCTAAGGGTTTGTGGCCCGTATCCCAAAAGCAAGGAGAAGCCCCTGAACATTCCTGAAGAGGAGTTGACGTGATAAAAGCACATTGTTCCTATAAAATAGGTCGTAACTTCCTAAAATAAAATGAACTTGGAAATAAACTCCTGATGGCAGTATCATGCCCAGAATGTGACAATGGTAGAAGACACCTTGTTCAGAAGAAATGTATTTCCAATAGAAAAGGAAAGAGAATAGCAGATGAGGGGAGAGGGGGGAGTCTTCTTCGGAAACCAGGAAAATTAAGCAGGAATGCATTTAGTGAACATATGAAAAGTAGTAACATTATAGAATACAGGTTGGAGAGCACAAAAAATGCTAATACTATCAAACATACGAAATAAACAGATTGGTAGTATGGAAGATATGAGATCCCTCAGAGAAAGTGAACATGTCTCATCAGATTAATGACTCAGAAAGATGTGAACAGAAACATACAAATGCCCTTGATTTAATTAGTATTTTTTTTTAAATCAGAGAAAATAAGAATTTCCATATTAACCCTAACATGGCATGAAACTCAAGAAGGAAGGATGCCACTAAAAATGTAATTCTGGGTATATAAATAATGAAAATTGACAACAAAGAAGGTTGGGGAGCAAGAAGGATGGAGAAAAAGCCAAAGAAATCAAACCAGCATGACTGCATGGGAAACACTATGATGAACTCAGATTTTAAGAAGTTACTTGTAACAGCAATGCCCAAAGAAGGAAACAGGTTCACTGTTGCAAGAGAGGGCGAAAGAAAAACTCTAATGACAGGGAGAAAGCACAATGACACATAAGCTCTTGTTTTGTTATTTTCTCCATCATGAAATTATACTTTCAAGGTGGAAAGACAAATGAAGAAATAAAAAAGAAAAAATAAATAAAGAAGGAAGCCTTAGAGAACGTAATGAGACACATGAGAAGGTTGGTCTCGAGACCCGGACAAATAGTATTTTATTTTACAACAGCAATAACAAAACTTTTTATAGATCTGATATAGAAATAACATTTCTAATATTTCAAAAATTACAAGAAAAAATCAGATTCAGGCAAATCTCTCTCTTTTTTAAAGGAGGAATGGAAGATTCTGAAAACAATAAGATACAGAGTCCCAGTAAAAATAGAAGAGACTGTATTAAATGTATATATGTGAGCACTTTGACAAGACAGTAACAACGTGTAAGAGTGCCTTTTCACCTAGGATGAGCCAGGCCAAAGGAACCTCTTTTTCTTCTCCCTCCTTCTTCCCTTCTGTCTTTTGGAAACAGTTATTAAGCAGGTAGATCGGCAAGATCCTAGACATAATACACTGACTTCAGTAAGACATCTGACAAAAATCTCTCATTATAGTGCATGGTAATCAATCAATCAATGGTTCAAGTCAATTCACAGCAGATGGACCACATATAGCAAAAAAAAAAAAAAATAAAATAACCACTAATCCCTGAAATCAACACCAGTGAGAATGGAGGTTCCTTGAGCCTATCCACTGGATTCCATCCTTGCCTTCAACCTATTGAATAAAACCTAGAAATCTATGTTCCGGCAATAGGCTAAAACCAAAGACAAATAAAACAGGAAACAAAGCAAAAGTGTCCATTTAGGTCTGAAAACTCAGTTTCCCAAGTAAAGGATGGGAGAGTTTTACTGGGCAGTAGCTTATGTAAGAATAAAAGCCCAGCGGGTACTGGTGGATTCTGAGCTCTATTGTAATAACAAGCAGCAGATGCTCTGCGTCCCTGGCAGTCCTCCAGCCCAGACTACACAACTATCTGCATATCCTGGGTGGGATGTGAGATGAAACACTTCTTCTCATCCTAAGATCCCTTGACTCTAATATGACTGTGAGTCCCTGCCTGGTGTCCTGTAGGGTTATTACTAAATAACTGCAGAGGAGGAAATCACAGAAAAAGAGAGTGATTAAAACGTTTTCTAAAGCCACGGATTTTAAAACGGGCCACATACAAAAGCCTTTCTGATATTTGCTCTAATTACCAGAACGCTCTGGTCCTCCAATAACTAGTTGCAAGGACATACATCTCGGCTGACTAAACCGTGAGTTTTAAGACAGGCAGAAAAATCCAACAACTCCCTACCATGACAAAAGCAACCAGAGTTGCCAAATCCGATACACAAAACATTTAATTTATAACAGTTAAAACCTGGCCTCCGACCAAGTCCAAAAAAACTATGTCTTATTTCACTTGCTCTTGAATATGTCTCGTTCAGAGATAAATGACTCTGCTCTTCGCCAGTTCTCTCCTCCGTTTGGTGTTTTGTTTAGCTAGGCTTGTGACAAGCCAAGAGTTGATACATCTGCTTGAATGTGTAATTTACCTCTCTGGTCAACTTCGCTTTTTTTTCCTTGACAATATTCTGTCAAACAATCACATCACAACTGGCTCTGATCTCTTTGTTGTTAGCTAATAAATTAGAGAGTATTTATTATCTGCAATCCTTTTTTCCTCTTTTAATGGTGACACATTTGTGGTGAATTACAGGGCAGCTTTATAAACTAGGCTTTGGGCCAGTCTCAGGCCCTGCATCCATGTGAACATTCTCTCTCCCGGTTGGCCTCCCGGATTGGTGGTAAATCAAGGCAGCTGTCACAGCACACTAAGTTAGTGTGCGTCATTGGGGAGAGCAGGAAGCGTTGGGGGTATAATTCTGTCCATCAAACTAATATGTTATATCAGTAGCTTTGTAATCTTCTGCCATAACTTATGGGAAGTGACACCTAAGAATTCACTTTGAAGGCAATGTGTTCCTCAGACTTTAAGCCAAAACAGACCCGATTCTCAGCAACCGTTCCAATGTTTACATGAGTGGATTTCTAGTGCTGGGGAATCAGGTCCCTCTCAATGTGGCAGTATTTTACACATTCCACCACCAGCTGAACTCTGTTTACAGCCCTCACGGCAGGATTTGTAAACTTTTCAAACAGGATTTCTTCTCTACTTTTTGTTACCCTTGCCTTAACCTCCAGTAGCCGGAGAGATAAATACGCTCCATGAATGTTATCATGACAAAGTGAACCTCTGACAGACAGGAATGAATGGGTGCCCCGTTTCCCTTGTCGGTCCCCCTGCAACCTTGGCCTTGACAAATGTGGGAAATGCCTGCAGAGGACAGAAGAAAACTCAAGTCGCTGGGGCGGCCGCGGCAGCTCCCTGGTGCTGTTGCTAAATGTGCATGTGGTCCTTAAGGAAAGGAGGGCAGATAAGTTGCCACAGACAGGGTGCTTTCTAAGGCCAGACATCGGAGACACTAGAGTCACACTATGTGTCCTTCTCTTCCAGGATTTGCTATAGGATTGTCTCTGTCGTCCATCCCCCCCTTCCCCCTTTCTTCCCTGGCTGTTTTCTCAGCAGGCCAATGAGAGAAGCCCTTTGGGGAAGATTAAGTAGTTCTGTGAGCTGCCATCTGATGGAAAAGAAATCTACAAGGACTGTTCAAAGGAGCTCTTCCTCCCCCAGGCACCAAACTCAATATGCACAGTAAAGAAATTTGAAAAATGCCTGCCCTTGCCATCCCCAATACCTCTTTGATTGATAGCAGAGAGGGTTTGCTATGATAATTTTACTTTGACAGGTCCCAGGCATAAATCCCACAGAGTTGTTGTTCTGGTTTGACAACCTTCCGAGGGCTCCAGTTAGGAACAGGAAACAGGCCTCTATTTTTCACCCTCAGTGCTCCTTCAGGTGCAAAGAAAAGAGTGTATGGAAAAATAAATCCTTATCTGAGGGGGAAACCAAATTCAAAGCAGTTTTAATATTTATTCATCAGAAGGAATGTCCGACAGGGGAAGATGTGACCTTGGTCCTACTTCTTCAAACTTACATTTAAATCTTCCAAATAAAAGATTTGAAACCTACTCATGGCAAAGAACGGATGCTCCTTTTCCATTCACATTTTGGTTTTATGAAGTTGTGTTTGTGTTTTCCTTCAAGGTCAGCCTAGACAGGTACCATTATATTTTATAAGAATCATTGCTTAAAAATAAAAATGCATTCATAGAATCACAACCATAATTTACAACCATTTACTAACAACGGGCCAGACTCTGTGACTCATTACGTCCCCTTCATCTTCACAACCACCTCCAATGAGTAAAGCCTCAATTTAATAGGAATGCAATTTAAAAAAGAGCCAAGGTGGGCTTCCCTGGTGGCGCAGTGGTTGAGAATCTGCCTGCTAATGCAGGGGACACGGGTTCGAGCCCTGGTCTGGGAAGATCCCACATGCCGTGGAGCGGCTGGGCCCGTGAGCCACAATTACTGAGCATGCGCGTCTGGAGCCTGTGCTCCGCAACGGGAGAGGCCGCGGTAGTGAGAGGCCCGCGCACCGTGATGAAGAGTGGCCCCCGCTTGCCACAACTGGAGAAAGCCCTAGCACAGAAACGAAGACCCAACATAGCAATCAATCAATCAATCAATTAATCAATCAATAAATAAATAAATAAAATCTTTAAAAAAAATAAAAAAAATAAAAAAAAATAAAAAAAAAAAAAAAGAGCCAAGGTAATGAATTTTTTTCAGCATTCATCTTTGAGGCATGCTTCATGGAATGTCAGGGATTATTTGGGGATCAGTACATCTTCACCCAGTCACCTCCCCGGCTCCATCTGAGAACGATGACTCAGCAGTGAGAACCCAAATCGCAGAAATCAGATGTCAGTAAGTTGACGCAAGAAGGATCTATGGTTCCTCCCTAAGTTAACTAGGAAATAAAATGAATCAGAACCCATTCTCCAAGCGTTTTAGTTGATCTCACCTAGAAATGCAGTATGGTTAACGTATCAAAAATTATTAAATAGCCAAACCCAGGCAAATGTCTAAAAAGGAGTATTTCCATTTCCTTAAAACTTTTGGAAGTTGAAGGTTTTCCTTCCAGTTATCGACCTCTTAGGAATAATGAGAGAATCCGTTTTCTCTTGGGTCTAGAGCTCTGTTCTAGCATTAAGAGCATGTCCATACAGGACTAATGCCCTAAGAGAAGATCCCTCCCCTCCAGCCCTATACCACCCTGCCAGGCCTTCGCTATGGGGGCATCACCAGAGTTCTGCAGAAAGTGTGCACTATTGAGAGGTGCCAACAACAGGAAAACAAGGATCCAGTCCTGGCATTCTCAGTCCAGACTGAGGCTTTAATTTAAAAGGACTATAACACATGAACTTCACCCCGGGCCACAGAGCAGAGCCCTTGTTTTCTGGAGTCAATATTTTACGACTATACCCATTTTATGGAGGTACTAACCACTGCCCAAGGAGTTCTAATAATTGGTCCATGGGTCAGCCAAAAAAGTCAGCGGGGAAATCAGAATAGAAGAGAACAAGCTGCTCATAACAGTAGGAGTAAGACATGAGTCTTTTTAAGTCATAAAAACAGCCTGAGCAAATTTCAAGAAAAAGAAACTTACTAAATAATTCTCTCTCACTCCACTGCCCCCTCTAAGTACCAAAAAGGAAGTGGTTCCTTATAAATGCCTATACATTTGGGGAGGGGGGAGAAAAACAAATCGGATCTTGTGTACTGAGCTCTAGGCTGCAAGGAACATGGTTAGATTTCTGTTTCCCTTAGAGGAAGATGCCAGAACAGCATTTTCCCATCAAGTGTTGATAAGAAAGGCATTTAGCATTTCATTTGAGGGGCCTGTTGTGAGTGGGTGGTATGACATGAAAAATTATGGCCAATGTCATATTAAAAATTACAGGCCCATCTGCACATGCTCACTCCGTTCTCAAGCCAATGATACACTAACCCATGCAAAGCCTTCGGCTGTGGCACGTGTAGTAGAGATGTTGTTCTCCCAGGATAACTTTAGCAAATAGAATTCCCAAAGGTTGAGAGGGGTGAACGCTGTCTTTCTAGCCCACAAGCAAAAACTAAACTAAAACCTCACTTTCTGCAAATTCAGCCCTGGTTGGGTCTGACTTCACACCTTTAAATTATGTGCTTCCTCCAGGGATTCAATCTACTTCTCTGCAATTATAAGCATAAGAAGACGGGCCAGGAAGGCATTTTAAAATTAGAAAACAATTTACTCTGTCCAACCCAAAGAGGCATCTCTTAGGGAGCAATGAGGCATTTTGAGGGCTCTGAAGAAGGAACTTGGTCTTGAAGAAAATGAGGATGGGGTGCGGTAGGGGTAAAAGTGTTGCCTAGACGTATCAAGGAATTCTGAAAAATCTGACCTGAAGTCAGCAATTTCCTATACAGGGTATCTCAGAATTGCCACTGTTAATATTTTGGACCGGATTGTTCCCTGTTGTGGAGACTGTCCTGTGGATATTAGGATATTCAGCAGAATCCCTAGCCTGTGCCCACTAGATGCCAGTAGCATACCCCCATCCTAGGTGTAAAAGTCAAAAATGTCTCCACACATAAATAAATGACTCCCCGGGGGGTCAGAGTTGCCCTGATTGAGAACCACTAGCCTAGACTCTTTAGGTAAAGCCATGCCAGTGAATCTCTGGAGGCCACATGTCTTCCAATAAATAATCCTGGATTTACCAGCCCATATGGCCATGAGTGTCTTTTTCCCACGATTTCAGGAAACATTAGAGGACTCCGTGTAGCAACAGCCTTCAATTTGGACTTCTTAGTCAAAATGAAGGTGACTTTACTGTAAGGTTAAGGTTAAATCAATCACTGTTCAGGTCAAAGGAAAACAGTATCTCCACTCAACATTTCTCAAGGAGGTGAGTTTTGTTACACTCTTCACGCTTTCTGTTTTAGAGACCTTGCATCTCACTGCGTTAGTCAGAGACTCAGTCCAGAAAACAAAACTCAGGACAGGTAATTCAAAAGAGGGAATCCAATAGGGGGTATTAATTCAAAGATATTAGAAGAGCTGAAATAACAAACAAGAGAAGGGAAGGCTGCCCTGAGAACAGCAACTTCAGGAAGCTATTGCCACCTCTATACTAGAGTCAAAGGAAAGAGGGTGTTATTGGAATCTGGGAGCCGAGGCCCCTGGGGCAGAAGCTGGACACACAGTGGAGCCAGTAGTGGGAACTGGGACCACAGATGGAAAGGGATTCCCGTAGGAGATGGGGCCACGGGAGAGGTACAACCATTGCCAGGAATCTATCACACTAGGTGAACGAATCTCCTAGCATGTGTTTTTCTAGCCAGAGTATTCCAGTTTTATCCACATTGGGTCATTTCAAAGAGATATATATGTCATTGGGTCATTTCAAATAGATATATTTGCTATTTGCAAATAGCAAATGTTTTTGGCTATCGCAGTTGCACTGGGCTCTGAAACAGCTCCCTCAAACCCCTTTAACCAAGCCCACTCCATATGAGTTTCATGGCTAATCATCTCACCCAAGATTAAAGATGTTGCCTCAAATTCAAACTCAAGTTCAGAAGAGAAGTCCCAAGACTCCCTTCCTTTTCTCTATGCCTTAAAGAAAGGAAAAGCCAGCTCTGAGTACAATATTGTGGGGAAATGTCAAACTAGGAATAAGAAATTGTTCGATTCTCAAACTGGAACCAACCGTCTACATAAATCACGTGGGTAAGTCTCTTCTCTCCAAGTCACAATTTCCTGATTTGCAAAATCAGGGAGTTAAACTACTTTGGAAGAGCTGGGGCAGGCGTGAGTGAGAGGGTGAGGTAGAGGAGATAAGACAAGATGGTGAGTAGAAGGAGGGAAGCCGGCTGGTGTAAAACAGCACAACCTGACGGGTGTGGGAAGCTGGACGGTGCAGACCCCATTAGCGCCAGTAAATTCATTGTTTTCCCTAAAATATCTGATCTGATTGCAATCCACAAGTAGGTTATCTCCAAGAAGTCAGGCGGCTCTGCTGTTTGCTGCCTTTCCTGCTCTGGTTCCCCACATGCCTCATCTGTACCCATCTCATCATGGAGTTATGGGGGGTGGGGCTTGCAATGCAAAAAGCAGAGCACAGCCACTGGTCTCTTCCTTCAAACCATCTTGTTTCCATCTCACACACCCCTTAAAGGGGGATTGCAATTGACAAGGCTCTTGCTTTTACATAAGTAATGCCATTTGGACTGATCCAGGCCCATAATTCTGCCACACTCACTCCTATCTGTGCTTCTGGAAAGGCTACAAGACCTGACACTCTAAGATGTTATCACTGTCTCACAATCAGCTATGGATTAGCATGACTTTCCCTGGGCCCCTGGTTCCAAGCACTGTTTCCCTCACAGGAGACATGTTCTGAAAATATCTGCTTTCTATCCCTTCGTTTCAGAGGGAATTCTCAGGTTAGAATTCAAAAAAGAAAACGGGTTGTTTGCTACCATGTATGAGATTAGAGGAGCTGGAGAAGCCCGCAGCTATTGCAAGGTCTACTAGAGTAGGTTTCCTACTCTAAGCTGGTAGGAAAGTGCATCATTAGGAATGTGTTCTTTATTATGACATAAGGCTGCTTCCAAATAGGCCTTTTGAGTTCCATTTCCTCCATGCAGCCCACCAGGATCACTTCAGACCAAACTCATCTCTCCTACCAGTGAGTCTTAAGAGGGCCTTCAACTCCTCTGCTTGGTGAGTAATAATATTAGCGGGAAAGCAAGGAAGGATTTGAATCATGGCTCCATCACTGGAAATCCAAACACTGTGGACTTTGGTCAAGTTTCTGAATCGCTCTATGCCTCAGCTTCCTCATCTGTAAAAAACTGACACAGGGTTGTGGCGGTGATGATTCAGCGAGAAAATCCTTGTAGGATCTTTAGTATACGGCACACAGTAACTGTGCAATGTTAGCTGCTATCATCGTGTCTCTAATTATTATGCTGTTGATAATATAAAATTGTTAACTTGTCATACATTCCCTTTATGGTCTCTTTATTTGTCTAATTAAATAATAAAGTCAAGAGCAAGAATGATACATATTTTTTATATTTCTTTAGCCCCATTCTCCTCCACCCCACATTAGCCCAGTGCCTTGTATACAATACACACCCAGAGGTAGGGCCAGTGGCTGGGGCCTAACATCACACGGGTAGGATGCCCTAGTGAAGAAAGCACAGGCTCTACGATAGATATGTGTTCAATCCTGCACTTAATAATCAGTGACTTGGCCAACGTACCAAGCATCTCCTTGCCTCAGGTTCATAAGGTATAAAATGGGGATAAAGTTTTTGCCTCATAAGGTGGCTATGAAGACAGACCCTTCATAGTGGGGGATCTCATCCTAGGCACTCAGTAAATGCTTATCTCCTTCCCTGTCCTTCCCACTCACCATTAATAAAGTGATCAGACTGGAGAAGCATGAGAAAACCGCCCCGGCAGAAAAGGCAAAAGAAGGGGCTCCAATGTCCCAAAGGCAAACACCACTGACCTCACAACAGGGTCACATCCCCAGGAACTCTCCTGCCCACTTAGCACCCAGGCAGTGTTTTCTCAGTGCCATTTAGAGATGGCAAAACTGTCATCAACACGGGCTCCTCAACAGAACCAGTGGGTAGAGGTCTCCAAGCCTTTAGGAAATCTCCTGTTCTCCCCTGATGACTGTGGAGGTTCTGGATGGAATATACGAGAACACCCTGCATTCTTCTCTAAAATCTTCCTCCCTTGTTGCCTTCTTGCAATTCTACTATCCTTAGCCAGTGTGCCAGACAAAAGATATGGGCTCGATGGTCCTACAGCCTGACCCCGAGTTTTCATGAAACTATAGAATGTTAGTGTTGACATGAGCTGTCCCCACAACCTCACCATGAAGATGAAGCCACAGAGAAGCTGAATGGCAGGTCCAAGGTCCTGTAACTCATCACGGGCAGAAGTGAAATCTAGACCTGTGCTCTTTTTAATTTTTCATCCTCCGATGCTTCAGAAGAACACGTGCCTCTAAAAACATTTATTCAAGTCCATCATGCTCTAAATTCGAACACTAACTTCTCCAGCCTACGTTGGGAGGGATGTGATCAGTCTAGATCTAAAATCAATGAACTGAATGCACCCAGCAAAAACCATTTGCATCAGCTGCTTTCTGCAGCACAGAGTATTATCTGCACTCCTCTCCCGTGTGCTGTCTGTTCTGCAGGGCTCAGAATGTGCCCTGAGACCCCCTTCATGTGAAGGAAACAGACCCCAGCTGGCCTGCCACACTGGGACTCCAGTATGGACTTCAGCTGCTCTACTACAGAGCTGCGTTCAATGATTGCATTTTCTAAAAAAATTTTATATCTACATGGCTCTCACCCAACTGCCTTAAGAATACCAGCTGTACCGTGCTTTCTTCTCTAATCTGACAATCATAAGAACAGCTCCCGAAGAATAGAACATTCTTCAGGGGAGGGCTGTTGGTTTAGCAGACGTTTTAGGAGGAGGAGAAGATGAAAGAGATGTTAAGTTAGAATGTCATGTACAGAAAGGGGTGGGATATGACATAGAAGGAATCTGATAGGTACTGAGTGTCTATCACATACCAGGTACCAGGTTGGGTGAGTTCTCATGGCTTATTGTGTTTGGCCCACACAATGCTGAGAGATGAGTGTAACAAGCAAAATTGTATAGGTGAGAAAACGGAGGCTTAGAAAGATTAAGAGACTGGTCCAAAGGCATACAAGGAACTGGTTGGATAGGTGGTGTGTTAGTTTCCTAGGGCTGTTATGCCAAATTACCATGAACTTGGTGACTTAAACAACGGAAATGTATTCTCTCATGGCTCTGCAGGGCAGAAGTCTGAAATCAAGATGTCAGCAGGCCTGTGCTCCTATCTTTCCTCTATGTGTCTCCTATAAGGTTGCTTGTCACTGAATTTAGAACCCACTGGGATAATCCAGGATGACCTCATCTCAAGATCTTTAATCATGTCTGCAAAGACCCTTTTTCCAAATTAGGTCAGATTCAGTTTCCTTGGGTTAGAATGAGGATATATCTTTTCCGGGGGTGGGGGGGGCACCACCACTCAACCCACTACATCTGGGTTTTAAATTCAAGCCTTGCTCACTTATAGCCCATTTTCTCATCACACTGCCATGTTATTTCCTGTCTTTTCCTTTATCTGTTTTGCCAAGGATGGCTTTGGCCAAGATAAAGATGCCAAGGTAGCCACAGCCACAGTATAGCAAGAACACAGCCTTTCAACTGCCCAGAATTAACCAGAAAGTTAGTGACAGTGTTGAAATGTAAGCTCCCCTCAGTCCTGCCACTGTTCTAGGAACCAAGAAGGAGAGCTGCCCCCCTCAAGGAGAGATACCTTGCCATTGCCTCTAAACATCAAAACAACTGACTCTTTTATAAAGTTCAGCCCTCCTTTTGTAGGAGTAAAAGAGCTATCAGGTGTCAACTTAACCTATAGCCACCCCCTAATAAGTTTAAGATAAAAGGCCAATACATTCAAATAAGATTCAGACATAATGTAATAGTATTTGTTACCAAGCCCCATCTAATTATATCAGTCAATCTTCTATTACCAGACCCACAAGTGCAGAGAACTCTATTATAACCTCTCTTTATAATGATCTCCTCACTAGCTGACTCCTGGAACTCTGCAATAAATTAATCATCTGCTCGCAATCATGAGTAAACATCAACTCAATTAAGAATTGATAAATAAACAGTTCGCTCCAAGGCTTGTCCTGATATGGAGGGGAGGACCACTGGACGCCTGCCAGGACAGTGCTGGGCTGGGAGTGCTGAGATGTGCAAGGCTCTCTAAAGTGGCTTTTCTTCTGCTGTTGTTTACAGGAGATGTTCTGGCTGTCGTTTTCTGCTCCCACCCTGTCTGTGGAGGTGGAGAATGACTTATTCACTTGTCTTCTCTGGGTCTAAATGTGGAAGAATTGCTCATCTTATCTTTACCCTGCGCTACACAGCATCACATAGCCGAAAGAAACCTAGTAGGAAGGCATAAAAATGCAAGAAAAGTGAACTCTGTCTTATCAAACAGTAAAGGAGAAGAAACCCTTGAACATATTAAGATGCAGGACTTTGTATTCAATGGTTACATAATTGTTAGGGGTTAAATTGTATCCTCTCCGAAAGGTATGAAGTCCTAAACCCCTGTCCTTCAGAATGGGAGCTTATTTGGAAACAGGGTGGTTACAGACGTAATTAGTTAAGATGAGGTTATGATAGGGACTTCCCTGGTGGCGCAGTGGTTAAGAATCCGCCTGTCAATGCAGGGGACACAGGTTTGAGCCCTGGTCTGGGAAGATCCCACATGCCACTGAGCAACTAAGTCCGTGCACCACAACTACTGAGCCTGCACTCTAGAGCCCACGAGCCACAACTACTGAAGCCCGCGTGCCTAGAGCCCGTGCTCTGCAGCAAGAGAAGCCACCACAATAAGAAGCCCGCGCACTGCAGCGCAGAGTAGCCCCCGCTCAACGCAATTAGAGAAAGTCCGCGCGCAGCAACAAAGACCCAACACAGCCATAAATAAATAAATAAATTTACTAAAAAAAAAAAAAAAAAGATGAGGTTATGATGGAGTAGGGTGAACCCTTAACCCAATACAACTGGTGTCCTTATAAAAAGACGACGTGAGAACACAGAGAGGAAGCCATGTGAAGAGACCCATAGGAAGGAGTGCTAGGCATGATGCATCTATAAGTGAAGTGAAAACAAGACTTTCCAGCTACCACCAGAAGTTAGGAAGAGGCAAAGGATTCTACCCAGAGTCTTAGAGGGACCATGGCCCTGCTGACACTTTGATTTCACACTTCTAGCTTCCAGAATTGCGACAGAATACTTTCCTGTTGTTTTAAGCCACCCACTTTGTGGTACTTTGCTATGGTAGCCCTAAAAAGCCAGTACAAAGATTGATTACAATAAAAAGAATCAAGGTAACATTTCTGAGCATTGCTAGACGGTAGGTTCTACACCGAGCATGTTATAGGCATAAGCACATGGAATTTTCACAACTATCTTATGAAGTTAGGACTCTTATTCCTACTTTACAGATGAGGAAACAGGGCTGATCGAGGCTAACGGTCCCAAAGTTACAGAGCTGGGGAGTGGCAAGCCTCCCTGGTACTGGAGGCACACACTTCATTCCTCCAAACACCACACTATAAGCCTGATGAGGGCAGGGAGGTGGCAGTGTTATTCACCAGGGTATCCCCCAACTGTGCTGTCCAGAGCACAAGGGCTCCTCTGCCACAAGTGTAGAGGATGAAGGCAAGCCAATGACTGTAGCGGTCACCCAGCAATCCACTTCCACTTCATCCCACACTACTCTGTGTTCATGTTTTGGATTTTCAGTTCTCATACGAGATGTTTAAACCAAGTTTCCTGATGCTAGGAAAAAAAAAAAAAAAGTTTTAAAACTATTGCTATACAGAGTAAAATTCATCTCCATAGAAGAATTCCAGATGATATATACAGAAGGGATGACATAATTTGAAAATTACCATTCTGCAACCTGTAATGAAATAATGGACCTATGTCACCATCATGGAAAGATGCTCAAACAGTAGGTGAAAGGTGGATTGGGAACTTTAAAGTGAAAGAAGCTGGCTGACACTATCTGAACCTACTGATCAGATATTAATTATGTGTCTGATGATGTGACACAATAGGAAGTGTACAGCACCACGTGCAAAAACATGCACTTGAATCTAAGCAATCCCTTGGGGTACACTAGGTTAAAGGAGGTACGCAGGATAGAAGATCAGGCTAAACGACACGGCAAGGAAGCAACCAGACAGAAGCAAAGTGGTTTGTTCCCAAGGACAAATGATTCCATTCCTCAAAAATCCTTAATGCACAAAGACCGAGAGAGAGAGAGAGAGAGAGAGAGAGAGAGAGAGAGGATGGAAAAGAAGAGAAGGGAAACTTTTAGAACCTAATAGAGATCAAAGAGACAGAGCAACCAAATACAGTGTGTAAACCTTGTTTGGATTCTGATTCAAGCAAACTCAGTGCAAAAAAGTTATTTTTGAGACAAATGGGAGAATCAGAATATGGACTGGGTATTAGAAAATACAATGGAATCACTGTTAATTTTTTTTAGTTGAGGTAATGCCATGGTGATTTCGTTTAAGGGGAAAATGGTTCTTATCCGTTATAGAAGCTTAGTGAGGTACACAGGACACAACAACATGATAGTTGGGCTGAGATTAGAAGAAAGAAGAAAAAAATCATGGCCTCTGCCCTGAAACCCAAGTGAGCAGCTGCTTTTGTTGAAAATCGGCCACCCAAATCCCCCAAAATGACTACCTAGGGAGTGAACCACACTCCCTCTGCTCAGGGTGTGTCATTTTGAGAACTGCTTAGAACTGCCTAAAACTCCTGTGTCAGCAAAGTGACATGTCAGGGAGGAAAACATTCCTACCGAGACCCCTGGAGTGTTGACCTGGTTGGTGGAGCTCACCCCCTCCTCTCCTGTAACACCTGTTTGTTCAGTTCAGGACCAAGACCACCATAAGTGTTCTCACAAAATCAACCAGGGAAACATACACCTCTATGTGTCTGTGTTTATGACACGTGGGGGTCTTGGCAATGTCCTTCTTGCCAAGTGTAAGTACTATTAGGGCGGCATTGCCACTACACATACTTCTGGATGTGTGGTCAGATGAAATAACTTATGGAAAATGCTTAAAACAGCTTGCTTGCAAAAAATGTTAGCCACCATCATCACCGTTACTAATATGTTGTTGGTGTTGTACATGTTTGTCATTGAACATTTGTCTGTGGATTTCCTTTCTGCTGACTTTATTTGGCCAATTAGGAGAGTTAGGAAAGTAAGCTCAAGGATAAGGATATCCTTAGATATTTCTCTCTACCCTCCTCCCTGCCCTCCTCCATGCCTACCTGGGGCAGTGTTATGTACAGAACAGGTTTGCAATAAATACCTGTTTAAAAGGCACCTGGGTGGGGAGACTAGTGGTACTTATCCCTTCAATGTAGGGTATGGGAACAAAAATGGGCATTAGAAGCAACAGACACAGTTAAATTCCTGGTGCTGTCACTTAATGAGCTTGGTCATCTTGCTGAACATCTTGTTTCCTATAATAAGTAAAATGGGGACCAACGTGCCGGCCTCAAAAGGCTCTGAGGACACAGATGGATTCCAACTTGGCTGCTGGCTCACCATGAGCCTTCTCTTCTCTAGATTGGGGATAGAGACCGCTAACTTAGGCCTCTCCAAGTATTAACTTCAAGGCCATGCATAGAGTAGATGTAGTTATCAACTGAATGTTTATGTCTCTTCCAGATTCATATGTGAAAGCCTAACCCCCAGTGTGATAGTATTTGGACGTGGGGCTTTTAGGAGGTAAGTAGGTCATGGGGTGGAGCTCTCAGGGGTGCTGTTAGTACTCCTGTAAGAGACCAGATGCCTTGCTTTTCTCTCTCCACCATGTGAGGAATCCAGGAAGAGAATTCTCACCATGTTGACTGAAAAAAAATGCACAACTTAAAAGTTGTGAGCTGTGTTTTATTTGGGGACCCTACTGAGGACTACAGCCCAGGAGACAGGCTCTCAGATAGCCCTGAGGAACTGCTCCAAAGAGGTAAGGGGGGAGCCAGGAAATAAAAAATGTAGTAGAACATCAAAAGATTGCTGCTAATCACAAAAAACAGGTATCTCAAGTTAATGATTTTAGTGCCTTTCTACATATGGGAAGATGCAAGAGTCTGGGCTCACTGAAATTAGTCCTTTGATATGCATCTTAACAATCTTGGGCCTGTATTCTCTTTTTCTCCATCCTGAATTCCCCTCAGGGCACACCGTCAGGGGCAGCTGCAGGGGCTGATGGCCTGAGGATGGCTACCTTCCTTGTTTACAGGAATAGCAGGCGACATTCTTTGTTTACTGAAATGGCAGGCAACACTTTTTGGTCCACAACCAGAACCGGACCACACTGGCACCCTGATATTGGACTTGCTGCTGCCAGAACTGTGAGAAAAAAGTTCTGTTGTTTAAGCCATCCAGTCTAAGGTATCTTGGTATAATGGCCTGAATTTATAAATAGAGATGTATAGTAAGTATGCGTTCTTGCTCTCTTAAGTAGAAAGTTTTCAGATTTACGTTGGCATCCCAGGCTGTCTCCCTCGGAGGCCCTGTGGCTGGGCTCTCGGGGCTCCACCCAGCCCTGCCCACTGGCAGACACCAGACATTCATCACCGCCAATGGATGACTAAGGAGCTAAGGCAACGCCTGGTGTTCCCACTTTGAAAATGACAACATTGCAAAGACAAAGTTTCAACATGCTAAGAGCATATAAGAGAAAGCTACCAGAGTCAGAGGAGAGAGGGGGGAAAAAACCAACAAACAGTATTTTAAGTTTCCTTAAATTTTCAAAGTATAATCAGTTCTAATCCACATCTTACCACCAATTACTGATAACCTTGGATAAGTCATTCCTTCTCTGGGCCTCAGTTTCCTCATGTGTAAAACCAAAAGTATTCTTAGCCTGAGCATTTGACACCTATAGAATTCAGGGGTCTATGAACTTTGATGGGAAAGAAATTATTTTTATATATAAAAACATATTTATGTAAGTATTGATATAATATATAATTTGTATTATATAAAAAGACATGAAAGTTAATGGAAATAACTTCTAAGGGAACTTTAACATTTTCTTTGATTATAAATGTAGGCACCAAAATACCATCAGTAAGATATTTTCACGTCACATCACTGCAGAAATCTGAAATACTATTTACATTCACCACTGCTATGAAATTACAGTAGCTTTTAGACCTGCTTTTGGATCTCGTTATGTGTGTTAATAAGGAAGCAGATAAATTACTGTCATAAATTTGATTTTTAAATATTTTGACAATAATATTTCACTATACTTAGTTTGCTTCATAATCCCATATACTTGATTTTGTGCATTTAAAAATCATTAGTGTGAGAAGGGGTCCATGGGTTTTTACTAGACTGTCAAAGGGATCCAGGCACCAAAAAGTTTAAGGACCCTGGAAGGGTCTCCAATCCTTCCAGCTATGATTCCACAAGTGCTTATTTGCAATCCACACTGCTGATGCCTGTTATCTGTTCTCTGGCTTAAGTCTTGTTCATGCAGTTGGTTAAGCCTGCAGGTTCTAGAGCCAGATTTCCTGGGTTCTAGTTTATATCTGCCCCTAACCGGCTATGTGACTTTGAGCAACTTTCCTGGCCTCTCTGAGCCTAAGTTTCTTCCTTTATAAAGTGAGAATCGTTCCATCAGCTTCTCTGGGGTTGTTGTAGAGATTAGTAATATACAAAAAAAAAAAAAAAAAAAGGTTAGTGCAGCACTCAGTTAATGATTATTGATGTTATTATTGTTAGGTTTAAAATATATTGGTATCTGGTTATTTTGAACTATATCACGTACAGGGACAAACTTCCTCCAAATAAAATCTATTATTATTCAGACCCTATGAAATATGTCATTCAATATTTCAAGCCACAAAGAAGAGATAAATCAACAGAATAATGGAATAATTATAAATCATTGGGTTTCACCTCTATTTACTCTAAACTGTTATAAAGGAAATATACAAAAATGAAATACTTTGAAAAAGTCCACATCATCTTCATTTTACTAGAATTCCCTTTAGAATCCTCTTTGCTCTGGGATTGTATATGTTTTTCCCTTTGCTTAAGTTCCTGCCTGCAGTTTGTATATAGAAACTGATAAGAAAGTCCTAATCTCAGACTAACTGTGTGTGAGATTTTGTGGATATGTCCTCAATGTAAATAATCCAATCTCTCCCCAACAAACTGTTTCTGTCATAAGGCTATTTGTGATAATAACTAGAGCAGCCATTTAGAGACTTTTGTTCTCCATTAGAGGGGTGATATCTCGACTAGCAAGAATGGTTTTATTACTTTGCATAAACTTCTGTAGCTTAAAAGAGCAATAGTAAAATTAGTTCAAGGCCCTTTATGACTTCTTTTGTTCTGCGAAGTTGGGGAGAAAAAAACATCAGTGAGGTATGAAAAGGCTGTTTGTTTACAATCAGTACCCAGATCCTCGCCTTTTTCATAAAAGGAAAGGAAACCAGCAGGAGAATTACAATACCCAGCACCTCCCTGGGTCTCTCTGCATTCTCCACACTTGTGTATTAAGCAGCTAGGCAGCTGTTGAACAAGTACTATCAACAAAGCAATCTTCTAGCCCTTTGATTCAGGCTATTCATATCTTCTGCCCTGAAATAAAATGACTTTCACAATTAAAACACCGAAATCAATGCGGTATCTATTGTCATGTCTGCAGGAGAAAAGCTTTAATTACAGCCATAGTTAGATAACACAATCATTACACCTCCTTAATCTCAAATATAAAACCAGCACCCTCTGAGTACTCTGCCACCCTTTCTTTGATTTTTTTTTCTTTTTTTTTTCCTTTCTCTTCCCCCCCCCCCGCCCCCCCCCCCACAACATGAGTGGCTTTTTATCTAAGCACTTCAATTTGCATGCCTTTGCTCCGAGGCAGTTCCCCATGATATGTTAATTGCAGATTGCTTTAAGTACTAAAAGATTAACATAAAACCCTTTGCAAACAAGCTAATAGTTTATGATAATTTTTGCATGGCCTTTGTCTGTCTATCACTGGATTGCCTCTAGCTGTAATTTTATAAAGAAGCTGTAAAATATCATTTAAACAAGTTCATTTACACATAATTATTACCAGAATCACATTATTCAATTTAGATACTCCAGCCTATTAACAATCCATGAACTAAAATGTAATTAAACTATTTTCCTTTTATGAACCTATTCATTACAACGTGTGGGAGATGGATCTCTCAGTTTCACTGCAAATTTCAGCACTTTGTTGTTGAAATTGACAACTCTGGCACTCATTATGTGCTTTTAATTATATTAAAAGTATTGCAAGACAGCTCAGATAAAGAATATATTTAGAAAAGAATGCCTAGAAATGCCAAGATGGTGTCATCCCCAAATATATATTTATTTTACTCATGCATTTTTTGGGGCCCTCTTAACAGTGAAAAATAAAATCAGTCTGGTTGTTTTGAGATTTTCATAGCTCCTCTTAGTAATCTTTCTAATTAAAGCCAAGAATAAATATCTCATCTAATTAATTGTGTTTACTCATTTTTCCAGATTTCTACTTTTTTTCAAAAACTATAGTTGTAATTATACCCAAATAAGTATATTCTCCAAGAATTTACATACAGACATACAATTACCTCATGTGAGGGATGCCATATTTACAATTTGATTCAAAAACTGCTAAACAGCTTAATCTCTGATACAAGCTTTACCCTGTGTGGCAGCAACTGCATTAATCAGAAACATTTCATCTATTTTGAAATTACTGAGGTAACTCAAACTCTGTGGGTTAGAGCAGACCCAGAACAAACAACCTAAAACTGGGAGCTGTAAGACTGGCCACTGACGGACATCCAAGTCAATAGTAATGACACAGGGCATCCCAGTTTGGGTACCTGTAGAGCAGCTACCAAAGAGGAGCTCCACGAAATCCTGAGCCCAGCCTGGGTGACACCCCTTCCTCCACCTACAAAGACAGACCTGGGGGCTTCCCTGGTGGCGCAGTGGTTGAGAATCTGCCTGCCAATGCAGAGGACACGGGTTCGAGCCCTGGTCTGGGAAGATCCCACATGCCGCAGAGCAACTGGGCCCGTGAGCCACAATTACTGAGCCTGCGCGTCTGGAGCCTGTGTTCCGCAACAAGAGAGGCCACGATAATGAGAGGCCCGCGCACTGCAATGAAGAATGGCCCCCACTTGCCGCAACTAGAGAAAGCCCTCACACAGAAACGAAGACCCAACACAGCCATAAAAATTAATAAATAAATAAACCCAAAGTTTAAAAAAAAAAAAATTTAAAAAAAAAAAAAAAAAAAAAAAAAAAGACAGACCTGGTACATGACCGTCCGGAGCTCTGCTTCCTCTCTCCACCCGCCTTAGAATGCTCAACCCCTTCTGCCTACTTTAATCTGGATAGTATTTATCTTTCATGGATTCAATCATGACTAACATTTTCCAGTAAGAGCCTTTCCTGCCCTCCACAGTCTACACTGACTGAAGTCTTGGAGCCCTGGGAGCCTGCGCAAGCACTTGGCATTCAGCACACATGTTTTTCCATAGGGAGCTATGTTGGCTATCTCTTGTCTCTTCAACCATCTATGTCTCTCTGTACCTCTATATACCTCTCTTGTACACCTCTCATGGCCTAACAGTGTCTTATGCTTGGCCAATGTTTAACTGAAATACTGTATATGCTGATAGACTGTAAAGCCAACCACTCTCCCTTTCTCAAAGAGCTATTATTATGTCTTCCTAGAAGAATGGAAGATACGCCCAGGGATTCCTTGGCTGGCACTCTAATTTAACCACTCCTCCTTGGCGACAATCTCAAAGAAGAAATTCAGTTGATTACAAGGATAGCTTTGTAATTTGGCCAAGAGCTTCTTGAGAAACAAAAATCACCTTAAAACTTTCTGGGCCTTGGGAAATGAACTACTGCCTACCCTGCCTTCCAAAGTCTGAAGATCTGCAGTGGAAGCAAGACCCCTACTAAAGGAAAATACCAGTTGGTACAGTGCGCCCCTGTCAATGGAGCCAGCTGTCAATCACATTGGTGGAGGAGGGGAAGGAGGGAGAACACCGAGAAACTACATACTTTATTCTAAGACTCTCGTGTAGGAATAGATTTAGAATTATTATCTATATCTTTAAATAAACAGATAGACAAGCAAATTTAAAAGATCCATGGCCAGTGAGTCAGTGTATTTTACTGTTAAAAACAAGACAACAGGCCCAAAATGGAGTCGTGTATGCTAAGCCTCATGTCACCAAAGTGAGACAACTTAATCACAGTTTCGGCTGTCCCAGAAATGTAATCCTAAATGTCAATCAGGAACCACCTGATCAGCATTAGTTAGGTAATCTGCCTGATAGACCGCTGCCATTCCTAAAAGAGAGTATCCTTGCAATAATAAATCTCTTTTGTTTTTTTCCTAGCGTAACTTCCTTGTTTCTGCTCCCTTCTGACCAGAGAAGTCTCGCATTTTGCATAGCTCCTCAGAGCTCCTTTCTATCTGCTAGCTTCAACGCTGCCTGATTCTTGAACGACTGAAAGAAACCAATAAGATCTTTAAAATTTTCTCAGTTGCATTTTTTTAATGTACTCATATAGTATGCATTCTTTTTTTTAAATTAATTAATTTATTTTTGGCTGCCTTGGGTCTTCATTGCTGCGCACGGGCTTTCTTCAGTTGTGGCGAGCGGGGTCTACTCTTCGTTGCGGTGCACTGGCTTCTCATTGCGGTGGCTTCTCTTGTTGTGGAGCATGGGCTCTAGGCGCACGGGCTTCAGTAGTTGTGGCTTGCAAGCTCAGTAGTTGTGGTGCATGGGCTTAGTTGCTCCGCGGCATGTGGGATCTTCCCGGACCAGGGCTCTAACCCCCGTGTCCCCTGCATTGGCAGGTGGATTCTTAACCACTGTGCCATCAGGAAAGACCCACATTTTTTTTTTAATTTTGTTTTTTAACGTTACTGATACACTTACTGAGTTCACTCATTGGATAGACTAAATCCAAGGGGGCACACAGTAAGCAAAGTCACATCCCCACAGACACCCCAAATCCCTTTTTGCTATTTACTTCTCACAGAGTTTGATAGAACATAATCAGCTCTTGCTTATATGAAGGAATCCAGGCAAAGGCCTGAGGAATCCACACCCATCCTGTGACTCAGACACCAGGCAGAGGCATGTGATGGGCTTTCTATAATTCTTTTCCGTCAGCACACGTATTTCTCTTATCTTGAACCTCACAGCCTTGTTTGTTTTATTCACCAGTGTACATGAAAGTCTGGCACGATGCCTAGCACATACAGACAACTCAATACATGTGTTAAAAGTTAAATTTATTGGTGGAAACTTAATGTAATAGTTGGGACTTTACTCCATGGTAGAGTCTTATCAGTACCAGGTACACCAAATACTGGTGCATTTCAAACAAGTACAGATTTAAATGCTGGGATTAGGTTGTTAAGAAAAAGTATCCAAAACTTGGAAATAAGTTTTCCCGGGGGACCGGGAAGGACAGCACATCCTTTCCATGGCATGCTGTGGCACTGTTTGACAGGTCCTCTCAAGGATTATTTAATTCCTCAGGAGATTATATACTGATGCTTAGTGTTACTGCTCCCCACTTGATTACAGAGCCCAGACACAGGGAAATCACACGTTAAATTGTAGATTTTCATGCAGTTTAAAAAAAAAAAAAAAAAAAGGTCCCCCAGGGTTAGGATCTTATTACTTTATAGGGCATTGGCCAGTTTTGTATCTAACCTAACAATCCTCATTTAACATTCTTTTTTTTTTTCTCCTGAGTGCCTATAAATACCCAGCTCTACAAAGGCTGCTGGAACGACCTCTACCATACTACTAGTACCCTCATTACTGACTTAAATATATTAATAATTTAACATTATGATACATGCATTCATATAGTATTTGTGTGAGTCTTTTTTTTTAATTTAATTTTTGAAATTTATACATGACAATGTCCTAGGACAGGGCTCAGCAACCTCTATAAGGCTGAGGTGGCCCTACTCGTGCACAGGCCACGTCCTCCAAACTCTGACTTACATACACATAAGGGACAGCAGAGGACAGACATGTAAGGGAACAGAATGGTTGGCAGGCAGCTGATCCCCCCAAATCTTCATTGTCTGATAGGCAAAAGCATGAGGCTAAGGTCAACAGATACCCAGGAGAATTCCCCAAGAGAGGAAATGAAGGAGGATGGGGCCAGAGTAAAGAGTGGACAAGTAAACAGAGAAAAGACTTTGAAGGGATGTAGAGAGTAGATGGTGTTGGGAGGGGCGTGAGGGGGACCCTACTTTGATATTTACGCCTCATTACAAACAAATTCCTCATCCTTCTAAGAAGCAGTTGGACTCAATAATTCTGGAGGTCTTGTGCAGTTCAAATATCAGATATCTTAATGGTTTCTTGATTCCACTTTAAGGGGTCTCTTTCTACTTCTACTTTCCCAGTGCCCTGGGATGTTCACAATGGGCTTTCACACTCCCAGCTCCTCCCAATGCTCCTGGTATGCTCCTCTTTGTATTTGGGGTTCACTCGGGCCCAGGAGCTGCATAGGCTCTGTCTTCTCTTTGTCCTGGGACAGGTTGTGTGCCTTTCCAGTGTCACACTGGCAGCTCCCCTGGGACTGTGTCTAACACCAATCCTCATAGAAAGAAACAAATGAACTTATTTATAAGACAGAAGTAGAGTCACAGATGTAGAAAACAAATTTATGGTTACCAGGAGATAAGGGGGGGAGGGATAAGTTGGGAAATTGGGATTGACATTTACACACTACTATATATAAAATAGAAAACTAATAAGAACCTACTGTAGAGCGCAGGGAACGCTACTCAATACTCTGTCATGGCCTATACGGGAAAGGAATCTTAAAAAAGAGTGGATATATGCATATGTTTAACTGATTCATTTTGCTGTACACCTGAAACTAATGCAACATTGTAAATCAACTATACTCCAATCAAAATTTAAAAAAGAAAGAAAGAAAGAAACTCTCTCCCAGTGTAGGAACAAGTATTTCCCAGAGCTGAGTGGATTTCCCTGTCGTTTTTAGCACTATGCCTCGCAGCTCTTCTCACCCTCTATTCTCAGAACCCAGGGAAAATAAAAATGGGGACTTGAATCCACTGAGTGGCCATGCCAATGTCCACACACCCCCCCAGTGGGGCTGGAATCCACCTGGGTGACCAAAGAGGAGACCTCAATTGTACATTACACTTTCCAAGTTCCCTGCGTACCTGCCTGGCTTAAAAACATACTGCCTCTTGGATATCTATAAGCTGTAGGCAGCTAACTACATTCCACTCCACGCCTGGGGGAGAGTTTCAACCTCAAACAACTTTATTTAAACAATTTCTTACTTAACATGTTTTTCTCAGTGCTTCAAATCCAATCACTCCCTGCGTTGCAGGGAAGAACTGCTACAGGACAAAAAGAACAACACGACCTGTTTTTATTTTAATATCTTCCGGGTCTCTCGGCACTGCCATCATTTGGGCTGTCAGCCCTTCACTGCCCGAGGTGGCTTCCCGTTCTCTGCAGACAGTCTGCCTCCCCACTAATGGCACTGTTCGGGCGAGGGGGAAATGCAATTTTCCACTCCATTACAAGCACTGTGTAAAAGGACCTCTTTTCCTCACTGCACACAGATAAGGACCTAATGAAATTCCATTCACTAAGTATTACAATAGCCAACTCCACTCCAAAATACAGCCATTCTCAGCGCCTGCCAGACACCCACTCCAGGAGCAATTGCCACTGAATGTCCCTGGATTGGATCCCGTCAGGATGAAAAACTCCGGGGTACGCAGGGAGAGACTCTGGGAGAAGGGAAGCTAACACACATGGCAGCAAATCCATGTCTTTGGCTCTTCCCTATAATCATTACACCTGGATGGTGTTGCTTATGGACTCTGGTAGAAACCTGAAATTCTTGTGTTTGGAAACAGCAATCATGGGAGAGCCAAAGTACCCCCTAAGAGATCTAGACATCACATAACATGACCTACAGAAAGAGGTAACGAAAGTGAGAAAAGAGAGGGAATCCGCAGTTTGCATTCTAAAAAAGGAAGTAAAAACAGACGAGGTTCCTAGTGAGGGTGTGAATCTCATGAAAGCTTACTGGAAACATGAAAATTACTTCTTCATATTCTCTCATTGTTCTATCCTTATCCCCTTCCTACCTATATCCCTTTCCCAGTGTATTTTTCGTTGATTCATAGTAAAGCAATACAAAAGGTAATGGAAAATAAGATTCCCTCTTCTCCCCCATTCACAGTGTCAATGTCCTCGTGGTTCTCTGGGGTCCCCAAGGCTGTGCCCTGTCCTCCCTGTCTACAATGCTCTCCATCTATAAGCAGCTCTGGATTTGCCCCACACCACAACTTATCACTCTCATCCCCATGCCCTCCAGCTTCTATTCTGTCACCAAATAATACATATCACTAGAGAAGGCCTGATGAAGGTCTAGTCTAAGAACAAATCAAGAGGCCACTCCTGAAGACACAAGGCCTTGGCTTCTAAGAATTCATTGTTAATGTTAATTCAAAGGTACAGTTTCTATGTATAAGGGATGCAATTTGAGGACTTTCTGTGAAATGTCTTCAATTATGTCACAAAGGTGCCCCTAGATCTCAACTGAGCCACATAATTATGCCATGAGGAAGACAGAAAAATATAGTCTAATAACATATATATTAATATATTCATTTTGTACATGAACTATATTTACACACGTATAAATAAATTTACATTTTAAAACATTTATTTTATATCATCATTTCCCATACTCATTTGCCCCCTCAAAGGCAATGACTTTAATGTGTTCTGTGTGGATCTTTTTATCATATGAATTCTTGAAAAATGCACTTTTTTCATTTTATACCATGTTTCAGGATACACCCATGTTATTACATGTTACTACATGTCACTTCATTTGTTCTGACTGCTATATAACGTTCCACTGAAAATACATAGGACAGTTTCAGGCTTCTGCTATTAAAAATAATAATTCCAAGGACTTTATTCAGACGTTTCCTGTTGTACATGGGTCACAGTGGAATCTCTGGGTCATGAAATATAAAAATGGTTAATTTTAGGTAAATAATTTTCCAAAGCACAGTACCAATTTGTAATCCCGACAGCAATATATAAGAGTTCCCATAGATCCACATGCTAACAATTAACTTTTAAAAAAATGTTTTCCAGTCACATACGTGAAAAATCTTATTGGATTTTCTTTACAATTCCCTAATCATTAATAAGCATATCTCTTCCCATGTTAATTTGTCATAAATATTTCGTCCTCTGCAAAAACTTCTCTTTTGTTCACTTTTCCACTGAGTTGTTGGTAGTTTTTTTAATTCATGTATAGGAGTTTTGTTTTTCTTTTCTTTTTTTATTTTTGGCTGCTTTGGGTCTTCATTGCTGCACGTGGGCCTTCCTTAGTTGCGGCGAGCGGGGGCTACTCTTTGTTGCAGTGCGCAAGCTTCTCATTGTGGTGGCTTCTCTTGTTGTGGAGCACGGGCTTTGGGTGCACAGGCTTCAGTAGTTGTGGCATGCGGGCTCAGTAGTTGTGGCTCACGGGCTCTAGAGTGCAGGCTCAGTAGTTGTGGCGCATGGGCTTAGTTGCTCCGCGGCATGTGGGATCTTCGGGGACCAGGGCTTGAACCCGTGTCCCCTGCATTGGATTGTTAACCACTGAGCCACCAGGGAAGTCCAGGAGTTCTTGGTATACTCTTAATACTGATCCATTATCAAAAGCGTATACTGAGAATATCTTCTTCTAGTTTGTAACTTGTCATTCCCATTTTTTAAGATGTCTTTTGATTAACAAGTCTCTTCATTTTAATAGACCAAAATTTAACAATCTTTTCTCTTATAGTCAAAACTTCTTATGTCTTTCCTTAAAAAAATCTTGCTGTAGTCCTCTTCAAGACAGCGGAGGAGTAAAACATGGAGATCACCTTCCTCCCCACAGATACATCAAAAATACATCTACATGTGGAACAACTCCTACAGAATACCTACTGAATGCTGGCAGAAGACCTCAGACTTCCCAAAACACAAGATATTTTCCCCTGGGTAGGGCAAAAGAAAAAAGGAAAAAGAGAGACAAAAGAATAGGGACAGGACCTGCACCTCTGGGAGGGAGCTGTGAAGGAGGAAAAGTTTCCACACACTAGGAAGCCCCTTCACTGGCAGAGACAGGGGGTAGCGGAGGGGAAGCTTCAGAGCCGCGGAGGAGAGAGTAGCAACAGGGGTGCGGAGGGCAAAGCGGAGAGATTCCTGCACAGAGGATCAGTGCCAACCAGCACTCAACAGCCCAAGAGGCATGTCTGCTCATCAGCCGGGACGGGTGGGGGATGGGAGCTGAGTCTCGGGCTTCGGAGGTCGTATCCCAGGGAGAGGACTGGGGTTGGCTGCGTGAACACAGCCTGAAGGGGGCTAATGCGCCACAGCTAACCAGGAGGGAGTCCGGGAAAAAGTCTGGAACTGCCTAAGAGGCATGAGACCATTGTTTCGGGGTGCGCGAGGAGAGGGGATTCAGAGCACCACCTAAATGAGCTCCAGATGGGCTTGAGCCGTGGTTGCCAGCGCGGACCCCAGAGATGGGCATGAAACACGAAGGCTGCTGCTGCCGCCACCAAGAAGCCTGTGTGCGAGCACAGGTCACTATCCACACCTCCCCTCCCAAGAGCCTGTGCAGCCCGCCACTGCCAGGGTCCTGTGATCCAGGGACAACTTCCCTGGGAGAACACATGGTGCGCCTCAGGCTGGTGCAACATCATACCGGCCTCTGTCGCTGCAGGCTCGCCCCGCATTCCGTACCCCTCCCTCCCCCCGGCCTGAGTGAGCCAGAGCCCCCTAATCAGCTGCTCCTTTAACCCCGTCCTGTCTGAGCAAAGAAGAGACATCCTCAGGCGACCTACACACAGAGGCGGGGCCAAAACCAAAGCTAAACCCCAGAGGCTGTGCAAACAAAGAAGAGAAAGGGAAATCTCTCCCAGCAGCCTCAGGAGCAGCGGATTAAATCTCCACAATCAACTTGATGTACGCTGCATCTGTGAAATACTTGAATAGACAACGAATCATCCCAAAATTGAGGCGGAGGACTTTGGGAGCAACTATAGACTTGGGGTTTGCTTTCTGCATCTAATTTGTTTCTGGTTTTATGTTTATCTTAGTTTAGTATTTAGAGCTTATTATCATTGGTAGATTTGTTTATTGATTTGGTTGCTCTTTCCCTTTTTTTAAATTATATATATTTTTTCCTATTTCTCTTTTTGTGAGTGTGTACGTTTTTTCCTGTTTGTTTGGGTTTTTTTAATATGTAAAAATCCTTTACTGTTGAGGCGTGGAGAGAGACATCATATTTTTTGGATGCTACAGAAACACCAGGGCAATCTATAGTCTATGCCTGCAGGAACTGGAGATGTATGTGTATGCTTCTATGCGTGATTTTGTCTGTATAGCTTTGCTTTTACCATTTGTCCTAAGGTTCCATCTGCCCTTTTTTTTTTTTTTTTTAAGTAGAGTTTTAGCACTTGTTATCATTGGTGGATTTGTTTTTTGGTTTCATTGCTCTCTTCTTTCTTTATTCTATTTTTTAATTACTTTATTTTTTTATTTTTAACAATATTTTTTAATTTTTATTTTAATAACATCATTTATTTTGTTTTATTTTCTTTTTTCTTTTTTTCTTCTTCTTTTTTTTTTTTTCTCCCTTTTCTTCTGAGCCATGTGGCTGATAGGCCCTTGGTGCTGTGGCCGGGTGTCAGGACTGAGCCTCTGAGGTGGAAGACCCGAGTTCAGGACATCGGTCCACCAGAGACCTCCTGGCTCCATGTAATATCAAATGGCGAAAGCTCTCCCAGAGATCTCCATCTCAACGCTAAGACCCAGCTCCACTCAACAACCAGCAAGCTACAGTGCTGGACACCCTAGGCCAAACAACTAGCAAGACAGGAACACAACCCCACCCATTAGCAGAGAGGCTGCCTAAAATCATAATAAGGTCACAGACACCCCAAAACACACCACCGGATGTGGTCCTGCCCACCAAAAAGGCAAGATCCAGCCTCACCCACCAGAACACAAGCACCAGTCCCCTCCACCAGGAAGCCTACGTAAGCCACTAAACCAACCTTACCCACTGGGAGCAGACACCAAAAACAATGCGAACTACAAACGTGCAGCCTGCAAAAAGGAGACCCCACACTCAGTAAGTTAAGCAAAATGAGAAGACAGAGAAATATGCAGCAGATGAAGGAGCAAGGTAAAAACCCACCAGATCAAACAAATGAAGAGGAAACAGGAAAAAGAATTCAGACTAATGATGGTAAAGATGATCCAAAATCTTGGAAATAGAATGGAGAAAATAAAAGAAACATTTAACAAGGACCTAGAAGAACTAAAGAGCAAACAAACAATGATGAACGACACACTAAATGAAATTAGAAATTCTCTAGAAGGAATCAACAGAAGAATAAGTGAGGCAGAAGAACGGATAAGTAACCTGGAAGATAAAATAGTGGAAATAACTACTGAAGAGCAGAATAAAGAAAAAAGAATGAAAAGAATTGAGGACAGTCTCAGAGACCTCTGGGACAACATTAAATGCACCAACATTCAAATTATAGGGGTCCCAGAAGAAGAAGAGAAAAAGAAAGGGACTGAGAAAATATTTGAAGAGATTACAGTTGAAAACTTCCCTACTTTGGGAGAGGAAATACTCAATCAAATCCAGCAAGTGCAGAGAGTCCCACACAGGATAAATCCAAGGAGAAACATGCCAAGACACATATCAATCAAACTATCAAAAATTAAATACAAAGAAAAAATAGTAAACGCAGCAAGAGAAAAACAACAAATACCATACAAGGGAATTCCCATAAGGTTAACAGTTGATCTTTCAGCAGAAACTCTGCAAACCAGAAGGGAGTGGCAGGACATATTTAAAGCAATGAAAGGGAAAAACCTACAAACAAGATTACTTTACCCAGCAAGGATCTCATTCAGATTCGATGAAGAAATTAAAGCCTTTACAGACAAGCAAAAGCTAAGAGAATTCAGCACCACCCAACCAGCTTTACAACAAATGTGAAAGGAACTTCTCTAGGCAGGAAACACAAGAAAAGGAGAAGACTTACAATAACAAACCCAAAACAATTCAGAAAATGGTAATAGGAACATACATATCGATAACTACTTTAAATGTAAATGGATTAAATGCTCCCACCAAAAGACATAGACTGGCTGAATGGATACAAAAACAAGACCCGTATATATGCTGTCTACAAGAGACCCACTTCAGACCTAGGGACACATACAGACTGAAAGTGAGGGGATGGAAAAAGATATCCCATGCAAATGGAAATCAAAAGAAAGCTGGAGTAGCAATTCTTATATCAGACAAAATAGACTTTAAAATAAAGACTATTATAAAAGACAAAGAAAGACACTGCATAATGATCAAGGGATCAATCCAAGAAGAAGATATAAGAATTGTAAATATTTATGCACCCAGCACAGGAGTACCTCAATACATAAGGCAAATGCTAACAGCCATAAAAGGGGAAATCGACATTAACACAATAATAGTAGGGGACTTTAATACCCCACTTTCACCGATGAACAGATCATCCAAAATGAAAATGAATAAGGAAACACAAGCTTTATTATTTTTTTTTCTTACACCTTTTCTTTTAACATCTTTATTGGAGTATAATTGCTTTACAATGTTGTGTTAGTTTTATGCTGTTTAACAAAGTGAATCAGCTATATGCATATGTATATCCCCATATCCCCTCCCTCCTGCATCTCCCTCTCACCCTCCTTATCCCACCCCTCTAGGTGGTCGCAAAGCACTGAGCTGATCTCCCTGTGCCATGCAGCTGCTTCCCACTAGCTATCTACTTTACACTTGGTAGAGGAAACACAAGCTTTAAATGATACATTAAACAAGATGGACTTAATTGACGTTTATAGGACATTCCATCCAAAAACAACAGAATACACTTTCTTCTCAAGTGCTCATGGAACATTCTCCTGGATAGATGATATCTTTGGCCACAAATCAAGCCTTGGTAAATTTAAGAAAATTGAAATCGTATCAAGTATCTTTTCCAACCACAATGCTAAGAGACTAGATATCAATTACAGGAAAAAATCTGTAAAAAATAAAAACACATGGAGGCTAAACAACACGCTACTAATTAGCAAGAGATCACTGAAGAAATCAAAGAGGAAATCAAAAAATACCTAGAAATGAATGACAATGAAAACACGATGACCCAAAACCTATGGGATGCAGCAAAAGCAGTTCTAAGAGGGAAGTTTATAGCAATACAATCCTACCTCAAGAAACATCTCAAATAAACAACCTAACCTAACACCTAAAGCAATTAGAGAAAGAAGAAAAAAAAACCCCTTCGTTAGCAGAAGGAAAGAAATCATAAAGATCAGATCAGAAATAAATGAAAAAGAAATGAAGGAAACAATAGCAAAAATCAATAAAACTAAAAGCTGGTTCTTTGAGAAGATAAACAAAATTGATAAACCATTAGCCAGACTCATCAAGAAAAAAAGGGAAAAGACTCAGATCAATAGAATTAGAAATGAAAAAGGAGAAGTAACCACTGACACTGCAGAAATACAAAGGATCATGAGAGACTACTACAAGCAACTACATGCCAATAAAATGGACAACCTGGAAGAAAAGGACAAATTCTTAGAAAAGCACAACCATCCAAGACTGAACCAGGAAGAAATAGAAAATATAAACAGACCAATCACAAACACTGAAATTGAAACTGTGATTAAAAATCGCCCAGCAAACAGAAGTCCAGGACCAGATGGCTTCACAGGCAAATTCCAGCAAACATTTAGAGAAGAGCTAACACCTATCCTTCTCAAACTCTTCCAAAATATAGCAGAGGGAGGAACAGTCCCAAACTCATTCTACAAGGCCACCATCACCCTGATACCAAAACCAGACAAAGATGTCACAAAGAAAGAAAACTACAGGCCAGTATCACTGATGAACACAGATTCAAAAATCCTCAACAAAATACTAGCAAACAGAATTCAACAGCACATTAAAAGGATCCTACACCATGATCAAGTGGCGTTTCTCCCAGGAATGCAAGGATTCTTCAATATATGCAAATCAATCAATGTGATAAACCATATTAACAAACTGAAGGAGAAAAACCATATGATCATCTCAATAGATGCAGAAAAAGCTTTTGACAAAATTCAACACCCATTTATGATAAAAACCCTCCAGAAAGTAGGCATAGAGGGAACTTACCTCTACATAATAAAGGCCATATATGACAAACCCACAACCAACATCATTCTCAATGGTGAAAGACTGAAACCATTTCCTCCAAGATCAGGATCAAGACAAGGTTGCCCACTCTCACCACTATTATTCATCATAGATTTGGAAGTTTTAGCCACAGCAATCAGAGAAGAAAAAGAAATAAAAGGAATCCAAATCAGAAAGGAAGAAGTAAAACTGTCACTGTTTGCAGATGACATGATACTATACAAAGAGAATCCTAAAGACGGTACCAGAAAACTACTAGAGCTAATCAATGAATTTGATAAAGTAGCAGGATACAAAATTAATGCACAGAAATCTCTTGCATTCCTATACACTAATGATGAAAAATCTGAAAGAGAAATGAAGGAAACAGTTCCATTTACCATTGCAACCAAAAGAATAAAATACCTAGAAATAAACCTACTTAAGGAGACAAACGACCTGTATGCAGAAAAATTAAGACACTGATGAAAGGAATTAAAGATGATACAAATAGATGGAGAGATATACCATGTTCTTGGATTAGAAGAATCAACATTGTGAAAATGACTATACTACCCAAAGCAATCTACAGATTCAATGCAATCCCTATCAAACTACCAATGGCATTTTTCACAGAACTAGCGCAGAAAATTTCACAATTTGTATGGAAATACAAAAGACCCCGAATAGCCAAAGCAATCTTGAGAAAGAAAAACAGAGCTGGAGGAATCAGGCTCCCTGACTTCAGACTACAGTACAAAGCTACAGTAATCAAGACAGTATGGTACTGGCACAAAAACAGAAATATAGATCAATGGAACAGGATAGAAAGCCCAGAGATAAACCCACGCACATATGGTCACCTTATCTTTGATAAAGGAGGCAAGAATATACAGTGGAGAAAAGACAGCCTCTTCAATAAGTGGTGCTGGGAAAACTGGACAGCTACATGTAAAACAATGAAATTAGAACACTCCCTAACACCATACACAAAAAGAAACTCAAAATGGATTAAAGACCTAAATGTAAGGGCAGACACTATAAAACTCTTAGAGGAAAACATGGGCAGAACACTCTATGACATATATCACAGCCAGATCCTTTTTGACCCACCTCCTAGAGAAATGGAAAGAAAAACAAAAATAAACAAATGGGACCTAACGAAACTTAAAAGCTTTTGTACAGCAAAGGAAACCATAAACAAGACGAAAAGACAACCCTCAGAATGGGAGAAAATATTTGCAAATGAAGCAACTGACAAAAGATTAATCTCCAAAATATACCAGCAGCTCATGCAGCTCAATACCAAAAAACAAACAACCCAATCCAAAAATGGGCAGAAGACCTAAATAGACATTTCTCCAAAGAAGATATACAGATTGCCGACAAAGACATGAAAGGATGCTCAACATCACAAATCATGAGAGAAATGCAAATCAAAACTACAATGTGGTATCACCTCACATTGGTCAGAATGGCCATCATCAAAAAATCTACAAACAATAAATGCTGGAGAGGGTGTGGAGAAAAGGGAACCCTCTTGCACTGTTGCTGGGAATGTAAATTGATACAGCCACTATGGAGAACAGTATGGAGGTTCCTTAAAAAACTAAAAATAGAACTACCGTACAACCCAGCAATCCCACTACTGGGCATATACCCTGAGAAAACCATAATTCAAAATGAATCATGGACCACAATGTTCAATGCAGCTCTATTTACAGTAGCCAGGACATGGAAGCAACCTAAGTGTCCACTGAGAGATGAATGGATAAAGAAGATGTGGCTCATATATGCAATGGAATATTACTCAGCCATAAAAAGAAACAAAATTGAGTTATTTGTAGTGAGGTGGATGGACCTAGAGTCTCTTCTACAGAGTGAAGTAAGTCAGAAAGAGAAAAACAAATACCGTATGCTAACACAGATATATGGCACCTAAAAAAAAAAGAAAAAGGTTCTGAAGGACCTAGCGGCAGGACTGCAATGAAGATGCCGACGTAGAGAATGGACTTGAGGACTCGGGGAGGGGGAAGGGTAAGCTGGGAGGATGTGAGAGAGTGGCATGGACATATATACACTACCAAATGTAAAACAGATAGCTAGTGAGAAGCAGCCGCATAGCACAGGGAGATCAGCTTGGTGCTTTGTGTCCACCTAGAGGGGTGGGATAGGGAGAGTGGGAGGGAGATGCATGAGGGAGGAGATATGGGGATATATGTATATGTATAGCTGATTCACTTCGTTATAAAGCAGAAACTAACACACCTTTGTAAAGCAATTATACTCTAATAAAGATGTTAAAAATATATATATCTTGCTGTTTCATGCTCATGTATTTTTAATTTATGTAGGTCATATTGTTATATGTGTTATCTTTCTTTTGTCACAGAAGTCTTATGTTTCTAAGATTCATTGTGTTGTGATATGTACATCTACTCTGCTGCCCCTGATTGCTGTGGATACACCGTATTTTATCACCTACTCTCACTTACGCCCATTTTAAACCAGGCAATGTATAATGTGATCAATTCACAAAACCTCCTAATTTCCCTTTTCCCAAGAAAAAAGTCCTCAAGTAGAATTGGGATGTGGCTAACTTCTGAGGTAGAAGAAGAACGATTATCACTCTGTACTTTTATAAAGTCCTTTCACGCACTTAAAAAATGCTTTTAATTACCCCCAAATGTGACAGACACACACATTTTTTAAAAGAATCTACTACTTCGTCCACATTTTGACAAACAGATTTCATCTCCTGTGGCAGCACCTATCATTTGATAACGGCCATCTAGAGAGCTCTGTTGAAAGGATGCTGCCGCCATTTGAGCTCAGGTAGAAAGAGCGCCACGATGAGTTAGCAATCCCCGCCGGGGGCTTGGGAACGGCAGCGGGCACTTTGCACTGTCATCTCAGGTAGAGCAAGGTGCATCTTCTTCCATCCCTCAACCCAAACCTTGCCACTTCCTAGAAGCCAAGAAAAGCCAAACTCTCACGTGCTCAGCCCACTGTTTAAATCAAAAACAGTGGCTCCTGTACTCTCTGGTCCCTGCTCAAGCAAAGGCATAAAATAACAGACTGATACGAGAAACAGCTCAAGCCCATGTCGTTGCATCTTGGCTGATGTCCCCGAACCATCACCTTACACACACCATTTCTCACCCAAATGCTTCTAATTTACCATTTTAACTGGCTGTGAGATGATATTTTAGAATTAGGTTTCTGAAAGAAGAAAAGTGGGCCGGTTGTAAGAACAGCCGCAAAGACACTGATTTTCTTTCTCACCTCTGGCCCCATTAGCTATGCAGCAGGTGGGTCTGTTTCATCCAGGCAGAATTTACTGAGAGCTCTGGTGTTCCCAGCACTGCACTCGACTTCAACGGCAGAAAATCAAAGCTACAGAATCACCAAGTACAGCTCCTGGTACATCGTGAGCACCCAAAGTAAGTATTACTTTCCTTCGCCTTCTCTTTTTCTTGTGTTACTCAAAAGGATTTCAGTTCACGGGGGAAATGAGGTTTGCCCCATGCCTCAACCACCCTACTCAACAATTCTTCAGACGTTTTAGTGTTCCTTACCAGGTGAAACAAAAAATGAGCTAATAAAGAAATGATATCCCAATCATATACACGCTATTATATATAAAATAGAGAATCAATAAGGACCTACTGCACAGGGAACTCTACTCAATATTCTGTAAAGACCTACACGGGAAAAGAATCCGAAAAAGAGTGGATATATGTATATGAATAACCGAACCACTTTGCTGTACACCTGAAACTAATGCAACACTGTAAATCAACTATGCTCCAATATAAAATAAAAAATTAAATTAAAAAAAAAGAAATGATATCCCAAGTGGATAGCAATGGTCCTTGGTTGATAGAAGTCATATGGAGTAAATGGCTTGCATAAAACAGGTACTCCATAAATATTTGGTTCAAGGGATACCTTACAGTAAAAACACCAAACGTGAATGTTAGAAGGGATAAGAGATTATTTAAACCAACCTCTTCATTGTACAGATGAGGATTTTTTTTTTTTTAATGCTATGTGACTTCTGGGACTGGAACTCCATTTTCCTTACTTCTAGTACGGTAGCCTTTATGCTATATTATGCTACATTTTATGGCCAAGCTTAAAGTCTCAGGAGAATTGCGCCTGGAAGCACTTGGGTGAAATTCCACCAGAGACACACCTGTCCCCCTCACCTCCACAGGGCCATGATGTAACACATAACCCAGGCAGCTGGAATCCAGGCCCTGATCCAGGTAAATGTGTAGTGCCCCTAACTTCACATGACCTCCAAAGGCAATCCCCCTCCAGCTATGGTTTTAATTTTTAAAAATTGCTCCGCTTAGAGTATCTCTAAATTGTAAAAGCATTATCATTAACAGGTTATTTCAAATTGTCCCTGTCAGCTGGAGCTGGGGGAAGCTCCAATGAAGTTCCCCCAGTGAATAATAATTTGTTTCAAATTTTAAAGGACAAAACTTATTCTTGGCAGCCTCCTGTAGGGAGAAGAACTATTTCCAACGCTCTTTAACACATCTTGAAATAATTTATGAAACTTTACGCATATATTATTTCAGGAATGTGCATTTGCAGTCAAACAAAGAATAATTATTCACTGTTAGAGGAGCCTTTTGAAGGGACATTATCTTTCCTTTCATAGGTGATGGCTGAAAGAAACAATGTCTCAAAGCCACTTTCAGGTTAAAAAGCTCTACTTAGAAAATGAAAGCTAATTTGATTAGAAAAGATATTTAATTAACTACAGAGTCTGTAACTTTGCCACTGAGGAGAAATCCTGATGTCATGTGTTTGAATCTTAGGAGACAGCAGCTAAAGGAGATAATTACTTATCCTTCTCAAGTGATACATGGTCCAATTCTATTAAACATACAACCAAGGTCTTGAGTGAAATCACAAAGGCAGAATCTTCCATTCACAACCCAATGTGGTCAAGATGCACACCATGATCTCCCAGTATATCTGGATAACCACTGACAGAAGGCTATATCTCAGGTAATGAATGGTGGTACAGGTGCCAAAGCAAAACGGGTCTTCAAATTAGCCAATGACATCCCCATCAACACCTATGTTGTTTTTAAAGGCTGCGGTTGTAACTAAAGATATCATTAAATGGATGAGAAATTCTTGAATATTGTTGATGATCACACATGCTAAGTTTAGGGTATATTTTGGGGGCACAAAGACAGCACAACTCAGAAAATGATGATTCCCCTTGGTACATCCATGAAAGCATGAGCTCACAAAAAAAGAAGGAAAGGAAGTCAGATGGCTGACCCTAGAATAGTCAGCAATAGTGGACTGAAAGGCTGAATTTACGGACATTGCTGTGTTGCACCTTCCCCCGCCCCCCGCCATTGCTCGACCAAGTCCTAGTGATTGCAAGGCCTATGTCACTTCCACCTACATTGATCGTCATCTTTCACTATTTCGCTACTTCCACCACGGTTATGAGCACATTTCTTGGTCCAGGATCCCCGACATGAGTTACAGATTCTTAGTAGTCCCCAGAATGTAGTAAACAGGTTTTCTCAGAGCAAATTTCAGTCTCCAAAAGTATCCAACAAATCGTATATTCACTTGTAATAAGATACAAAGGCTAATGAAAACATGAAGCTTCTCTGCATTTTGGCTGAAACGATCATTCGTTCAGCGTGGACACTCTGGTTATCTCTTTCTTTGTGCCACAAGGGCTAATTGACAATACTCACATTTTCAGTGGCGTGTAGATGAATTACTGCTTAGTCAGTATACTTTGGCAGTGTACTCTACCCCCAAAACATGGAGGCCCAGGAGTAGGAGCCATAGTAAAAAGCATCTGTGAGGGTGAAAAAATTGGACTCAACAGCTTAAACCTTTCTAATTTTCTCTAGTGATCTCTCCCCTTTCTGAATTCCCATAGTCTTTGGGAACAACAGTTAGCACTTGGTCATTTTTTATACTATTCTACAGTTGCTTGTGTTTATAAATTCTGCACCATACACAATGAAAAGTGCGTAGGGCAGAAATGGAGCTGCGTTACTTCTGTATTCTCCACTCCAACAAACACAAAGTTTGGCTTGAAATAATAGTAATATTTATTGATGAATGGACTTGGGTCACATTTTCTTTTGATAACCCATGAGGCCCTGTGACAGTAAGAGCCTTCTTTGTCTGCTTCTGGACGAAGATGTTAGGGAGGTGGTGCCTTTTTTAACATTAGCCCTCACACTGGTAACCTGTGGAATTCATGGTTAAGGAGTGATAAGAGAGCAACTTGGGTTGGCCACCAATACCTCCATGGAGAGGTCCAATGCCAATTCTGTGCTCAATCATCAGAGAGTATGAGAACAATTTGTGTAGCTCTGAAGATACTGAGCTTAACGAAGGCTACTTGGGTCAAAGGGCTAGTCACAGAACCAACGGTCATCAAGAACAAAACTCAGAAATTGCTCTCTGAAGTAAGCACTGCATTTCTATTTCAGATTTACCGATCGCCAAGGTTTTTTCTGGTGATGTTCACAGAACACTCCCAATAACGGATAATTCTGTATATGTCAGCCTACTAAAGCCTAAAAACCTATCTTGTACAAGCCACTCAAATGACATTTTGTTTCAGCTCAGCAAACTATTAAGTCAAAAACCCAGTATACAGTTACTGATTGTTGTAGTTTGGGCAAATGAATTCTCTCTGGCTAGAGGATCACTTGATTTTATGCGGTTAACCCCCTTCCGAATACTTTTTTGATGAGTAAAGTAAGCAGGACTTATTGAGTAGTTGTCTGTGTGTCTAGTCTGAGGCAAAGTAGAAGAAAAACCACAAAAGAGGACTGAATGATTCCTAACCTGAGAAAGTGATAATCTAGTCAGGAAGATAAGACATACACATATGAACAAAAATGAAGGGGAGGGAATGTGGATCAGACACCGAGAGCCATAGAAATTCATCAAAAGGAGAAAGTACCATTGACTAGTGCAGTCTAGGAGGGCTTCCCAGAGGAAGCAGCTCTGACCCTGGCTTAGTGACCTGTGATGGCGATAGGTTCAGGGAAGGAGGAAGGAGGTTTTAGGCAGGTTGTCCAAGATGAGCAGAGACAGAAGAGATGAGACATAAGATCACCTGGGGGCTAGAAAAGCAGATGAGCCAGGGGGACCCACACACCCAGGATGAAGGGAAGAACAGGTGGAGAGTTGGATCAGTGATGAAGACCCCAACATGGGTGGAGCAGAGGAGACTGCTTTCTGAGTGGGTGGGCTGGAGCTTGAAAAGGCCATCACAGCTGGGAGTTTTCATACGAACTTTTAGCAACTCTTAGAAAGAAAAACCGTAGACATTCAATCCGTAAAATACATAAATAAAAGCAGAGTTGTTCCCCTACATTCCCCGATCCCCTAACGCACATACACAATGCAGTCCCTGATAGATAATACTTCTGAAAAATCTAAGAGAAGAGAATTTGAAAACCATTAAGGTCCAATCTCCTCTTACTCATTTATCACAGGCAGTGGGGGAAAAATGAGCCAGAGAACTAAGTGACTTGGATGAAGCAAAGGTGAACTTCTGCATCCCTGGTCATCTTCTCTCCCTATCTCTCCTCCTCCCATCCCTACCCTCCACCACCACCCCTACCCCACAAACAATCGTCAGCAATAATTTGGTTTCTCTGCCACCTTCAAAATATACCCCCCAAATCTGCTCACTTCCTTCTGTCTCTATGGATACAACCGCACCATCTTTCACTCCAGATTAATTCGCAGATGTTTAGTGAGCACTTATTATGTACATTGCACTCAGAATGAGTCAGACTTGGGCCCATCCTCCAGAAACACCACCAGTCACTACACAAGAAGTGAG
The DNA here is from genome assembly GCF_949987535.1 of Balaenoptera acutorostrata. Classification (NCBI taxonomy): domain Eukaryota; kingdom Metazoa; phylum Chordata; class Mammalia; order Artiodactyla; family Balaenopteridae; genus Balaenoptera; species Balaenoptera acutorostrata. Next base: position 59,449,117 of record NC_080079.1, read on the forward strand.
TGTAACAGGGTGGGTAAACTGCTGAATAATGTATTTATGATTCTTTGCTACTTTGCATTCCATTCATACTTTTAATTTGAATGCGCTCCTTACTTAGCTGTACTGCTCAGAGGAGGCCTGCCTCTTCCCCCACCTCCACCCCCTGCTTACTGTAGTAGCAGGGCTTGAAACCATGGTATAATTAACATAATTAAAGTATTAATAAAGATTGAAGGGGTTGGACACTGTGTGAAATGCTTAATTTTGTGTATCTTTAACTGATTGAATGTTTAGGTTTGCATTTCAGCTGTCACCCAAATTACGTGTAATTAAGCCAAAGCTTGGATCTGCCTGTCTCATACCCAGTGCGGATGGCAGACAGATTTGATTCTAGGGAGAAAGTGGTAAATCTGCCCACTCATTTGTAGCTGTGAGCTTTCACACTTTTTATGCATCTCTTGCCTTTTCCCAGCGCATTCATCGATCAAATTATCCCATTAGCAAGGAATGAAGAATAGATAGCTACAGAGGAAGAAAATCAAATGCTTTCGACATACTCCCTGGTTACTGCTTCCCACCCCCAAATCCCGCCAACTCTCTCTGGGTGGTGTCCTCTTGTGATGGCGCTGCAGAGGTGCTCTCGCTCAGATGAGACCCAAGTCACGCTCATAAAGCATTACAGATTACACGTCAGCACTGGAACAGTCACAGACCCAAGGGGCTATGCTCCGTGTCCAGGGAGAGACCTGTCTTTGGAACCCAAACTGCTAGGATACCAAGGTCATTTAAAGAAGTCACTTACAAGACACTTTAAGAGGAGATCAAATCATTGTCTTGATATTAAAGGGGTTATCACTCAGAGGCAGGGGCCCCAGAAATTAACTGGCATCCACTAAAGAGTTCTGTGAACATCCAAACAGAGAACGTGGCTCTCTCAGATAAAATCCCATCTCTAAAGGAAGCACGTGGATCATGTAGAATGTATTCACCCTTGTGCTGGACACACGGAGGAAACAAAATGCACATGCTTCCTGCCTTTAAAATGTTTGCCATCAATTTGAAGAGAAAAGGGGAAAACAGAGGGAAGAGCCCTCACTATCAGACAGGACAAAGGCCAAATAAACAACACGGACAGAGGGTCCTCCGAAGGCTGTGGTGGTCACAGAAGGAAGTGACCTGCCTCTCTCTCGAGATGGCCCTTGAAAGATGAGTTGGACTTGCACAGGCAATTATGAGGCCAAGAACATGACCGGGGCTGAGGGTTTGTCTGGGAGGTGAGTTTTGAAAGGAAAGCTGAGGCAACACCAGTGTAGAGCGCCCAGAATGCCAGGCTGAGATGTGTGTAATGAAGGTCTGGGTCAAAAATGGTAAGAGCGATCTCAATATATGCCTAGGTAGGTGGAGCGGATGGGTGCTGTGTTCATGTTCTGTTGCTGCCTTAACAAATCACTACGGACTTGGTGGCTTAAAAATTACACACATTTATTATCTCATAATTCTGCAGGGCAAAAGTTCAGTGGGCTCAGCTGGTTTCTCTGAGACTAGTCTCCCAAGGTCAAAATCAAGGTGTTGGCTGGGCCAGCTCCCTTCTGAAGCATCCAGTGGAGAATCTGTTCCCAGGCTCATTCAGGGCAGAATCAAGTCCCACTGGGCTCTAGGACTGAGGTCCCTGTCCCCCACCTTGGCTGCCATCTGATTAGAAGCCCACTTCATTTCTCTCGATCCAAAATATTTATAAAATGTCACCCACAATTCCCAGTTTGGGTTTCTTTAAAATGGAGTGCAGAAAAGCAAACTGAGCACAGACTTCTTTAGGATTTTTTTTTTTCCTTAGCTCTCTGGTCCGCCCTCATATAATTTAGCTTTTTGGTTTTTTTTTTTAACAGAGTCACATCTCTTTTATGAACTCTTCCTAAAGCCCTTAAGTTGGTGTTCGTAAAAACAGCAGCTGCTTTTGTCTTGTACCCACGGTTCACTGATTTACGTAATATTTAGTTAAATTATGTTTACAAATACTGCACAAGAAAAACGGGCATAAACAAGTTGGGGAGTAAACACAACTGCTTCTTGGTGAGAGGAGAAGTGTATGGACACACTAGGGGGAAGTGGCCTCCTCGCTGGAGTGTGGACACCAGTTAGTGTATCTCACGGAGGGAAGGAAGAAGATGGGGAAGGTGAAATAACAGAGGAAGTTGGCGGGGGTGGGAGGGACAAAGAGAGCTTCTCCTAAACAGGAAATAACTTGTATGTCTCTGGGAGGGAGTAACATACATTCTTGACATTGTTTTTTTAAGTGATCACCCCTTCCCCCAACCAAAAATTAATACAGAAACTAATAAAAGTATAGCACAGTTCTCAATTCGGAGGACAAAGTTAAGGCAAAATGGCAGCCCCACCCCCTAGCTAGCCGAGTCTGGTGGCAGTGGCCCTCAATCTCAGAAACAAAGTGCCCTAAAGACTGGTCTGAGCTTGAGAAAGTTAAAATCGACCAGGTAGAGGAATCGACTGTGGTCACTCGTAATTATTCTCTTCCACCTGGCGAAGCGTATCTAAAACAGTGCACCATTCAGTGCAGGCGTTTTGATCGGTTACGTCCACTGGTAGGTTAGCACCTTCATGGGTTACTCTGGCTGACTCATTCCCCCTGTTGTGGCACAGAACAGCGTTTCAAAGCCCCGATCAGTAAGTCAGACAGGCTTGAGTTTGAATCCCAGCTCTGCCTGACCACCTTGGTTTCAGCAAATTATTTAACTGCTGTGAGCTGTGCTTCCCTCAACATAAAATGGAAATGACGGAACCTATGTTTCCAGAAGTGTGGTGGGGACTAAATGTGGTCATGTAGGTAAAGCACTTTGTGCAGAGCATTTGGTACATAGTAAGCCCTCCAGAAATGGTAGCTTGCCCTTTAAGGAGATAAGGAGGTTCTGACTTGGGGGTGGGGGGTGGAAATCGGTGACCTGGGAGGTTGTCCAGGTCCCAGGGCAGGGAATAAATGAGAGTCTGGGGCAATTGGGGGCATCATAAAAGTGCTGGGTATGAGAGGAGAAAGCAGGCACAGAGAAACCCTAGAAAGGTCTTGGCCCACTTGACAACTCTGCTCAGTGCTGATCCAGGAGGCTTAGGGAGTCAAACACATGTTATAAAAACAAAAAACAAAAAAAACAGCCCAAGTGTCTCCCTGGAGGAATGAGAAATTCCCAGAATACCCCAGAGGGCATTCCCCGCCAGATCACCCGTATTTTCATTTAGTTATAAAACAAGTATGGATTGAATGCCTGCTCTGTATCAGGTGCTGAGGACATAGGGGCGATAACAGGGACTTGAAGATCCTCAGGAGCTCATGGTCAAGAAAGGCGCATTGACATTTACACTTTCCTATTCTGTTGTAATTTATCAGGGGAGTCAACACACAGAAGATAGGGCCTCTAATCACACCTGGGGAAAATGCAGCCTTTTTCCCAGAAAAGATGACATGTGAACAAGATTGCAAAAGGTGAGTTTGATTAAGTGAGGAAACAGGAAAAAAGCATTCGGGGCAGTGGGAAGAGCACATGCAAATGCACAGAGCTGTGAAGTCATGGAACAGTGAGAAAGTCAGGGCAGCTGGAATGGGTGGTAGCTGGCAGGTGAGGCTTAAGGGGTAGGCTGGGGTGTCCCACTGCTGGGTCCAGTTCCTAGAGATTAACATGACTTTCTCCTAGGCTACCATCAATAAAATCAAGAAACTGATCCAGAAATGTGTCTTTCAATCAACTAGAATATGGGAAGGATCTGTGCCTTGCATCATCCCAATGAACTTGAGAAGCCAGGGCTTCTCAAAATGTAAGGTGCATATGAGATACCTGGAGGTCTTATTAAAATGTGGATTCTGATTCAATAGGTCTATAATTGGGGCCCCTACAATTCCACACTTCTAACAAACTCCCCGGTGATCCTCATGCTGCTGGCCTATGGACTCCATTTTAAGTAGCAAAGACCTGGATATCCTACTGTCATTCAACTTCCACCCAGGATTACTTTGTGACAATGAGGACCAGTATCTCTGTACTTGTGTAACTCACCTACTGGAATCATTAAAATAAAGCACACACACTAAGCCATCTAGAGCATGCTGACAATTTCTCCTCCACTGACCGCCCCCTTCCCAAAAGTAATTTTAGGAGAAATAATCCTGTATTTTCTAACCTTCCCAGTAGCATTATGATTCAGACAATTCCTCAAACTTTCCCACCCTTTATCAACTTGGAATGTGCATGAAGCATCTGACCCAAATTTCCCAATTTCCTGTAGCTGAGCCACAAGGTAAAAGCCAGAACATTCTTACTGAGCAACTCTTTGGATTTCCAGTTTCAGACAGGAAAACATGATTCTCTTTCATTTTAAGCCATTAAAGTCTGGGGTACTTTACATCACGCTACTGAACTTGGGATCAAACAAAACTGCCTGGGGTGGATGATGGGATTTGTTTAAAGAATTGAATCAACCTCAAAACCCAGGATATATCTTTATCTGAAAAGACACAAGAGAAGCACTCTCACTGGCCTGCCTTCTCATCCCAAGATTTGTAAGAAGTATGCTCTTCTAGCTTCAACAACTCCTTTCCAAAACCCAGAGGGAGGGACATCACAGCTTTCCGGGGAAAGCTCCCAGGAGGAGGTGGCTTTTCTTCTCTGGTTTAAGCCTTCTCTTGGGTGCTAGGGTCAACTGGAAGTTCAAGGATGTCACGGTTGCTATGGGCCTGTCTCCCTTTTCTTAAGTCCTATGGAAACCACTATCTACTACGTGGGACCCTCATTTGTCAATACATCACTTTCATGGGCACCTAAAGCATGTTAGACTCTGCCAGCAAACTGCAGAAGATAGGGTCTTTCCCAATTTTTCTGGATCCCCCGCAATGTTCAACACTCCTCTAGCCAAAGACTGCTTAAAAACATCTATCATACTGATTCACCTTGAAGCGTGGCAGCTCAAGTAAGATTTTTCTGGAATGGAAGGGACTCTTTCTTTTTTTCATGAACAATTAAGTCCTAGAAATGGCCTTAGGCTACCCCAATCTTAGGAAACAAATGCCAGGTTCTGGGTTTTCTAGGATAGTTTTGAAGATACACAAAAGGGATAGTGGATAATAGAGAAAGAGCCCTGGGTCTAGAGTTTGGGATTAGCCCTAGTGTTTCTCCATTCCAGCTGAATGACATCAGATATGTGACATAACTTTTATGGCCTAACTTTCCTCATCTGGTAAACGTCTATTTCAAAATTATGTCTGATTTCCTCACAGGGGCTCGAAAGCGCAAAGAAGGTAAGCACAAAGAAATTTTAACACTAATGTCTGGAACAAATGCAGAAAACAAGAGTGGTGGAGACAAGTAGACGGGTACATGGATGGATGGGTGGACGGGATGTGGATGGGTCCATGGATAGATGGTGGAATCATCTGTACCAGAGCCGGGATTTGTTTTGCTTTGTCTTATAAAGTGTCTCCAGCCATAAATCCAGTGAGTATTTCACACTGTCTTCTCTGAGCCAAACTTATAACCAAAAGGTGTCTATTCTTCTAAATTATAGGATTTTCTGACAGAAATGAGATGAAAACTTTGGGATCATTTGCCCCATTCTTCTTATTTTGCAAGTAAAGAAACTGAGGTCAGAGGGGAAAGGGTTTGTTCAAGTTGATAAACTCCTAAGGGCCGAGCTGGTGAGATTCTACCAGTTTGTGACTCCAAAGCTACCAGTCATTTTCCAATGTCCTACTGTCACTACCAAAAATACCCAGGCTCTCTGATATTAGAAAGCATTTTCATTCCCTCCTGACCAAGAGCCCAGCACCTGGGCTTTTATAAAAGTACACTACTGAATACCATTTACCAAACAGTCGTTCTTTCTCAACGACAGGAAAATACAGAGATGTGTTTCCAATTAGTCAGGGAAAAGAACTCGGCCACACAGGTCTTGCCATTTAGCGTTGCTAAGTTGGTGATTTCTCCCCAAAGCGGGGAACAGCTATAACTATCATCATCCCTTCTGTTATTTGCATCCAAAGAAGTCACATGCGTCTCAGCAGTGTGAAAATATTCTCTTTCATCTGCTTGGGAATTATCATCCACTGTCCGCTCCTTCCTCCAGATCACACATCATCATGTTCCCCTTCCGTGAGCTAAACTCGACACAAACTCTCAGGCAAAGTCACATGTTTCAAAAAGAGAAGAATCATTAAAGAAGGGTTTAGCATTCCTTCAGTCTGCAGTCCTCTTTCTAAAGGAGCTCCTGACTGCCAGATCGCTTTCTCTGGGCACAAAATACTCCTCTTCATTTTGGTTAACACCTGATAAAGCTTCATTAAAATTCGTTCCCAAACAGAAAACTCCAGCATCCGCATTCAAAATCAACGTATGCATTTCTAAAAGGAAAGCTGACAAGGAGAAGTTACAGGCACACCATTAAAAAGTCAGAAAAGTCCTAAGAACAACCTTTCAATTCATTCATGCCAAGCTGTTCCACGGGAGGAAATCAGGGCAGCATCACTGAAAGAAGCCAGGGTTTTGTAAAGGGTCGAGTTTACTGAGTTGCCAGAATCTTGAGGAGGTAACAATAAGGAAACACCTCAGAGAAGAGAAAGAACCTCCTGGTTTTTCAGGGAATTATAACTCTACTCAAAAATTCGGAAGTAAAGAAAAACTTGATAGGGCAACACGGTCGACTGTCGCAGTAATGAGCTGCAATCTGTTCAAGCATCCCTGCATCCGTGTCACTGAGAAGTTCCTTCTACTGACTCTGGGCTTGGCCATGGGACTTGCTTTGACAAGTAAGATGGTAGCAAATAAGATATAAGCAAAGACTTGAAACGTGCTCTGCACTGGGGATCGTTCTCTTCTGCTGCTCATGGAATTCTGTAACCACCATGCCAACAAGTCTGGGACTAGTCCCCTGAAAGATAACATGAAAAGAGGTCCAGTCATGCAAGCCATCCCAGGGGCCCCAGCTGAGACCTGGGAAGGAGACGACCCAAGAAGAGCTGAGACCACTCTGGATCCAGAGGACTAGCCAAGTGAGTCCAGCCCAAATTGTCCATTTGCACAATTGGGAAATAACTATACATTTGTTGTTTTAAGGCACTATTTTTTGGGGGGGAGGGTGGGCAGGGGTTAGTCACTCAGCAAAAGCTAATTGATTCCGCAGTTCCGAAGCTCTCAATGAGAATAAACCCACCAGCTTTATGTGGATTAACAGCTGATTTCCAAGAACTAAGAGGCTGCTGCCCTGAAAAGGTATTTGATACAAGGTCCATCTAGGATCCTTGCACATCATGAGAAACACATCCAACAAATAAGAGACAGGGATTAGATACGGAAACAAGGTAGCAGGTGCTAAGTCCCATTCGAAGAACACATATGACAATTATGGTAAGTGGCTATCATGCATTGAGACATACCCAAGTTGGCCAACGGATCTGGAGGGAGAAGAACTTGGTTTGAGGCCTAGCTCTGGCACTTGCAAGTCATATGACCTTTGACAAGTCATTTCACCTCTCCGTCTCTGTTTTTTCAATAATAAAGTGGGGTCACTAAGAGATACCTCACACTTTTATCTTGTGAGGAATAAATGAAAAACATACATGTGAAAGTGATTTATATGTACAGCGCTATACAATATCAGGTATAAATTTTTTGACAAAGATGATTAGTAATAAGGCTGTTGCTTCTGCCCAAACTCAGGAAATAAGATTTTAAAACACTCTGCTGTTTCCATGTACCTCTATACCCATCTGATCATCCCAACTCATCCTCTCTTGTGCGAGTAACAAAAACTCATCCACCCAGATCAAGGAATGCCATCAGAATTTTAAGTTATGGACCTTTTGTGTTTATGAACCATCTAACAAACTGGCAAAGGAGTAGAAATGGAAGGCATTTGCTATTGTAAGAAACCCTACTATGAATTGTTTAGCAATGAGAATAATCACTGCCTAATGTATCTGTCACTGGTTCCATGAAACACATACACATTTCACATGCATGCACATTATGTTCTGAAAAGCAGGGTCTCACTCCACATATCTTCACAAAGTATCTTTAATTGACTAGTGTACCATAGTGTTATATCTATGGACTCAAGGTATTTCAAAGTACATGAGAAAATAAGTAGGGGTAGGATTGATAGGCAAACTCTATCCCAGCAGAACCCTGAGTTCTACGTTTCCTGGGTTCATAGAATCAAACTCAAGAGTGGAGTTAGTTTCCCAGTTTGTGGGAGGAAAATAGCCATAATTAATGAATAGAATTTCTTCCATTTTATGATTGTCCTCTAATCATTTTCTCATATCCTTATTGCCCTTTACTGTTATCTTTGAGAGAATATACCAAAAGATAGCATTTCTGGTTTGGCAGAAAACAACATGTTTAGCTGCCTTAAGTTTAGGGTGATATTATTAATAGTCTCCAGAAAGCGAATACTTGCCCTTTGCCTGTCACGCGTACCACTGCCTGTGGTTCTAATCCTCACAACTATTCCATGAGACAGACACTAATATTATCCCTCGTTTAAAGTAAAGGAAGTACGGAGAGGTTAAGTAACATGCATGAAGTCACACAGCCAGAGCTGGGAGGAACCGGGATTTTCTCTGAGCAATCTGACTCCAGATTCTACGCTCTTAACTAGAACACATATGAAAACACAAGGGCACCATAACCTCCAAACGCTCTCTTCTCTGAGAACCCCTGGGTTAATGATCTGGTAAAAGAGGACCATCATCACAGAACTTGATACAATGCTGGCTTCTTGAATATGGAGTCTCAACACAAAATTTAATACTAGAACTATGCCGATGACTTCTGTATTTTATGCACACACACAAGCAAACACACACACACACACACCACACACCCTACACCCCAGTCAGTTTACTAGATAACCTGCCTAGATTTATTTTATTTTGGCAGCGAATGAAGATATTCCTCTTCCAATTCAATAAAAAAAAGCACAACAGAGCTGTAAATATAGAAATGAAATGTAAGAATTCAACCGTTTGATTGCATTAATTCAAAGAACTGATTAAAGAGCCTTGATACAATGGTGGAAATCGGTTTGATTTATTAAGCTACATCATCCATGAAATCTACACAGAGTAGGGAAAAAAAATTAAACCTGTCACTTTAAAGAAATACACCCTACAATAAAGGGAATGAGCAAAAGGAACTTCTCGGATAATTTATAAACATATACATAATCTGGAGAAACCAAATCACAATGGGATATTACATTCCTCCAAGTCTGTGACTGGGGGCAGCTCCCCCCTCACTCCCACCTCCAGCTCTCAATTAGGAAAGGGTTATGGCTTTCTTGTTGCTTCTCCTGAGCCTGGAACATGGCACAGCAAGGACGTCTAAGTTATAAGCACTGCTCGGCAAGCAGCAGGCCATTAGTCTTCCTTTGCATTGTAGCATCGCGGTGCTTGGTTGGCTCTGTTCTGCCATGTGGCCAGGGCTGAGTGTAAGAGCCAAAGGTTCCCAGCCACAAACACCTGTACTCTGCTCCAAGGGACCAGAAGAAGCCCGTATCCAAATAAAGCCATTAGGAAACTTGCTAAGCGTCTTGCTCCACTGGCCTTCTACATCAGCATTGCCTGGGAGCTTGGCAGAATGGCAGAGTCTCAGCCCTACCCCAGATCTCATGAATCCGAGCCTGACTTTAACTGAGCTCCCATAGGACTTCTATCCACGGTAAAGTTTGAGAAGCTCTGTCCTAGGTTTCAGATGCCGACCAAAGCCTTGCTCAGCTCTGGGAGCCGTACTCTAACCGCAAGGTGGTGGGTGGCCAGCAGGTTAAGAAACTGGAAGTCTTAGAAATGGTTGACAACAGGGCTGGGGAGGCTTCACCTGCAGAGAAGAGGTCTTACTGAGTCAGGTTCAAAGATCTGAGAGATCTCATGCCGTAGAGGGTCAAGATCTGTTCCATGAAGTGCCACAGGGAAGGACTAGGTAGCTCAGACCAGAGTTTCTCAATAGCAGCATTACTGACATCTTACACCAAATAACTCTTTACTGTGGGAGGCTGTCCTGTGCATTGTAGGATCTTACCAGCATCCCTGGCTTCTACCCACTAGATGCTATTATCACTCCCGACCCAAGGAAGGAAAATCAATAAGGCCTCCGGTCATTGCCAACTATCCCCAGGGAGACAAAATCACCCCCAGCTGGAAACCACGGGTTTAGATGTCCAGTAGCTCATATGAATCAAATCAGTGGCATGACTGCTAAAAGGAAAATATAATAAAATAACAAAGAGTCAATCTTTAATTATAAAAATAGTCTAAGCAGAAGTGCAGAAGAAGGAAGGCAATGTTCTGGCCCTATTCTGCTCTGGTCATTCATTTCCTGTAACACTATGTTCGGTTCTAGCCCCAAACTTACAAATAATAAGCAAACAAAACAAACACACAAAAAAACACTGGCTAAATTAACTATGTTGATACGAAAGCATCTAAGATAGAGATACATCAGGGAACTGTGTCATATGAGGAATAGCTTAGGGGATTGCTATGTTAAATTTGGAGATGAGAAGCATATACCAGGTGCCTTGCAATATCTGAAGGACCATGTGAAAGAGGAATAAGGATCTAGTCTGTGTGGCTTTTGGAGATAGAGCCAGAGACATTAGAGTGGACTGAGGATTAAGAAGAGGAAGTGTCATTCTGTGGGCAGCGCTGCCCATAGAGAGATGGGGTGTACTATAAAGTAGCCAGGGCTGCATCATTAGGAGACAATGTAAGATGCAGCTGGATAATCACATGTCACAGAGGGGGCATAATGGACCCTGCCCTGAGTTGGAACAGGACAGGGTCATTTATTCATTCTATTATTCCTGCTTTCAACAGATATTTATTACATATCTGATATAATACAACCATATGCATGTAATTCAAAACAGAATTACATGTTCTAAGATGTACTGGAATTGATCTTGGTCTTCAAAGAGTTCAGAGAGAGGAAGAGGCTGACTGGGAGAATCCTCAACGACCAGGACACACTCAGTGGGACAGGAGGGGCATCTGGCCCAGCATCCTCCTCTGCTCTAACTAGTCTCTAGAGAAAACATACTCATGATGGGTACCAGGTAAAGCAAAGTAAGGAAGTAGCACATGGAGAAAGCTGGAGAAGGAGCAGAAGATTTGGACTCTTGTCCTGCCACTTAGCGGCTTTGGGACAAGCCTCGCGTGGGCTAGAAGACTTCTGGTTCAGATTTTAAAGCTAATAGAGGTTTCAGTTACAGTACTGCAGGGTCTCTTCCCTCTTAGAGTTTCTGATCATGTAATGAACAGTCCGGATCCTAACATAGAGCAGGCATTCAATGTTTGCCGAAGAAATGAGATAATGATCACCCAACATGCAAAGAGAGCCCAATGTGGAGCTTTCTCCCTGCAATAGATAACTATATCCTACCTCCTGTAGGCTCTAAATCTTTCACTTCCCGTTAATTCATTTTCCTAGTTGGCAAAACAGACAGAGCTATACAGTTACTTAAAAGAAAACAGCTACCACCAGTACAATTTTCATAACTCACGGCCCACCTTGGTCTAACAATGGCAAGGTCATCTTAGCCAAACACTAATATCACATGGACACAATTAACTATCATTTTCATGCAAATAATGAATCTAAACCAAATTCAAATGTTTTTTGTATTTTTTTTAATGTGGCACAATGCTGACAAGAAGACCAAAGTAAATGTCTCCATGTGTCTTTAATAATAACCTTAAAGGAAGACATATTTTATCCTAAAAGAAGTGGGTCAGTCACATGACCCTACTGGGCAAGTATTAAAACAGCTGTTCTATGCATAGAATAACATTCTTTTAATTTACTGTGTTTGCTTTTTAGACCCTGTTTTGTTTTTCCATTTTGAAGAACTAAATGCCCCAGATGAATCAGTCAACAATATGTTGGCTGCTCTCACATTCAGCCTTCTGCTGTTTTACAATAGTGCCCTAATCTTATTCCAAGAAAAGAATGACAAACTTATAGCTGCAAATGCTAAATTTATGGGGCTCTTTGTGGCAGGCATTACTAAGAACAGGGCTGAGGAAATAGGTAAGATGTAGTAGAAAGAAGAAACCTCCATAAATACAAGGCCAGGCCTTGATTTTCATCTGAGCCCTGCCATCCAAGCACCGAAGCCCCACATGCCTGAGATTTTTTTAAAAGATGTGTGGGGCAGCCAAAGGTGCTGAGTGCTAATTAGATGGACAAATGAACAGTCACCCTCAAAAGGCACATTATGCCTAGTCACAGGTCTTCTGAATGCCCTGGTCGCTGCTTTAATAGCTCTGTGACTTTAAATGGTACAAGGTCAGGAAGAGTTGCATTTTACTGGAACCTTCCCAGCAGCCCCCATGCTGCCCACCAGAGCCCGGGGCTGTGTCTCTGCAAAACTGTCCTATTAGAATGGGAGGAATGCAACCCTTGATTTCACCAACATGATGTCAAATAATTAGTAGAGGGCACATTTTATGTTTGCTGAATGGAGTGGTTTTCACCCCCTCTTTCAGGCATAACTTTTGATGAAGGAAATTCCATTCGATGTACAGTTAGGAGGTCTGTTTAAATGAATCTTAAGAGTGGCTCTGCCCAAAGAGTATTCTAGGGAACACTAGTTTCACAAAAGACTTTTCCACAAACAATTTTAGGAAATGAAGCCATATTCTATCATCCTCTTGGAGATTCATGTTGTACTTCAGCACATTAAAGGCTTAGGAAGCCCAACAGAAAGGAAGCCTGTGTAACTTTATTTAACCAAACAGTTCATAAAACCTTTTCCTAAGGATCTCCTTTTTCATAGAACACTGATTTGGGGCCTAGAATCAAACTATCTGGATGGTGAAGCACATATTAGACTTTTCATCCAGGTGTTCGACCCGTTGTTGACCTGTATGGGCAGACTGACCTGGTAGCTAGCTCACCTCCAATGAGAGCGTTTGAGAGAATAAGGCCTAATGTTTTCCAACTGCCTCATAAGCTAAGAAACCAGTCTCATAGACTTAACATGAGACCTTGCACCTTTCGGGATCTCTATCTCTCCCTTAAGTATTACCAAAACTCTTGAAGAAGCATGATGAGGCCAGGACATATAAGCCTATGTGAAAGTCAAGCTCATAATCCTATTCAGTGGTAACCTCACCCTCCTTGTAAATGATGCTCAAGCTATGCTGCCTACCTACAATTTCCTGACATGCCATGTCCTCTCAAGTCTCTGTACTTTTGAACAGGCTCCACCCATTGCCTGAAAGACCATCCTCATTTGGTCACCACTAAAATATCTCAAGTATGGATTGATGCAAGTTAGAGCTCTCAAGCTAAACAATGATTTCATAGATTCTTCCTCCTCATTTATAAGTCACCGCTTCTCTTGAAAGCCCCAGAGAGAATTTAGCTCCTCCTTCTTTGGGACTCCTCTTATACATGTATTGTATCACGTTTCACTGTAATTGCCTGCTTAGACCTGTCACTCCCTAGGGTCACATTTTATTCAATTTTGAAGCCTCAGAGCCCAGCACACTGTAGATATCAATACATTTTTTTTGTTGTTGTTCAAAGATTACAAATTCTCCCCTTTCTCTATGTAAGTTTCACAGTCATACGCTCTATTCCCTGCCACTGAAGGTTGCACAGCTACTAGAAGTACATAAAAAATGTGGTACATTCATCTTAGCCCTCCCTCGTCCCAGAGAAGATACGTAATCAGTACTATTTAGGATTAAAAACAACAACAAATCAAAATTTGATATTCTGAAAGGGCCAAAAAAAAATCCCCAGTTGAATTTCTGGGAAAATCCTTGGCCACATGAAACCAACTAAATCTTGACCTACTAAGTGCCTCTCCTCTATAAATAGTATCTTTCCAGTCATGAACTTTTAAAACCACCTTAAAAGAAACTGATTGGAGCAGGGGGTCTAATTATGATTTAAAATGACAACTGAAAACGGGCTCCAATCAAAGACTTGTTTAACTTTGTTAAGAACAGAACCCAAACGGCGACAATTTAATACAGCGTTATCCCTGGCAATGGCAAGTCTGCATTTCTATCTTGGCTCCCTCTTTATCTTCCATCGCACTGCTAATAGGCCTGGCTCTGGAGGAACAGCTAAGGAAATGCTGACACATGTGCAACTTCAAGAAACACGCTCCTATCTATAGCTAAATATTTATGCAACCTAGCCCTAGTTTGGTGATGACCACTTTCCAAAACATTTTACAGGGCACATAGAGAAGCCATACATATTTAAAAAGAGGAGAAGGGTACTTTAAAAAAAGATTTTATAAAGTCATCAATTTGCCTTCAGATAGACTGTAAAGCACTAAGTATCATAGCATTCATGAAGTGAGAGGACATATACATACATTTTAAGGCCTTACATTTAACCCCACAAAACATGGTGTTGGAACAGTGTAAGCTTGAGCTCTACCTAACTAAACCACAGGTTCATAAATTAGAGAGGGGACACCATTTCTCATCTCCTAGCAGGAATGAGTATAAAGTGTTCCAAGTTAGTCTTCTTCCTTTTAGAAATTGCCGGGAAAGAAATATTTAAAATTGTCCTCCATAATGGAATGTCTTAATTTATGACAGTTTTCATGGCTATTTCTTTGTTGCTTCAATTACGTCCAGCCAACGAAATATTAACCATCATCAAGAAACAGCAATTTTCCAGACTCCACCTATTTCTATTATTTCATTTTCTAAGATACTCAGGAGGCCATGCCTTCAAAAGCTGGGATACCTTAAGTTGACTAGTGTTGAAATAGCCATGACTTGTCTTAAGACAAGCAAAATTACTCAAATCCCACTGTAGTTTTGATTTGCATTTCTCTAATAATTAGCAATGCACCACCTCACCAGAATGGCCATCATCAAAAAGTCTATAAATAATAAGTGCTGGAGAGGGTATGGAGAAAAAGGAACCCTCCTATACTGTTGGTGGGAATGTAAATTGGTGCAGGCACTATGGAGAACAACGGTATGGAGGTTCCTTGAAAAAACTAAAAACAGAGTTACCATATGATCCAGTGATCCCACTCCTGGGCATATATCTGGAGAAAACCATAATTCAAAAAATACATACACAGCAGCACTATTTACAATAGCTAAGACATGGAAGCCATCTAGGTGTCCATCGACAGATGAATGGATAAAGATGTGGTGTGTGTGTGTGTGTACACACACACACACACACACACACACACACACACTGGAATATTACTCAGCCATTAAAAAGAATGAAATAATGTCATTTTCAGCGACATGGATGGACCTGGAGATGATCATACTAAGTGAAGTAAGGCAGACAGAGAAAGACAAATATCATATGATATCACTTATATGCACATCTTAAAAAAAAGATACAAGTGAACTTATTTATAAAAGAGAAACAGACTCACAGACATAGAAAACAAACTTATGGTTACCAAAGGGGAAAGGTGGGGGGAGGAATAAATTAGGAGTTTAGGATTAACATATACAGACTACTGTATATAAAATAAACAACAAGGACCTACTGTATAGTGCAAGGAACTATACTCAGTACCTTGTAATAACCTACAAGGGAAAAGAATTTGAAAAGGAATATATATATATATATATATATATATATATATATATATATTATATACATATATATATATAATATATATATAAAACCAAATCACTGTGCTATACACCTAAAACTAATACAACGTTGCAAATCAACTATATTTCACTTTTTTAAAAAAGGCTTTATGCTACCCAAAAAAAAAATTACTCAAACCCAATAAGTTCCATCTACAATCTGCCCGTAGACTAGTCACGAGCCTTTCAGAGGGCTGTTCTTACCAAATGGAGCAGTTGCAGTCTCTTCTCTTGGCCCCTGGTCTACTTATTTGTTAAACAAGGGAAGTGAAAGTTGGGGACAACCTGCAACATCACCTCAGAACTTGTTAAAAAAAAAAAAAAGTGAAGATCCCCAAGCTCTGTGGCATACCTAGGGAGACAGACTCTCCGGGGGTGGTTCCCTGGAATCTGAATATTTAACAAGCACCCCAGATGATTTGAAAAGGGCACACTGGAATCCAAAAAAATCAGTGAACCAAGTGACTGCTGGGTATTTCCCAGTTCTATTACTATGGCTGTTGGTGATGGCTTTGGCAAGGGAATCAACCCATCTCATTGCTGTGGGCTTTTCCTACTCGTGCAAAGGACTAGGCAGCCCTGATCCACAGTGTTTTCGCCAAAGGGCACACAACATGAGAGGACACACTTTCAGGGCACGGGTTTATCATTCTGATACCTTAGCCAATTTGCTTGTAAGTCCTTTTCTACACTTCCAACGTTTCTTGCTCATTTTGAACCTGTTGCCACTTCAGGAAGAGGTCCTGCTACCTACGTGCTTCTCAGGACCCACATGGGAAACGGCTCTTTTTAGCCTTTGTTGCCAATGACTTGGAAGTAAGTTGAAAAATCACTTTAAAATAATTATCTTGCCCTTTGCAAGGTAATCAAGAGAGTCATTTTGGCATTTCCTTAACTGGCCACTGGATTCCCTTCATGGCATTTAAGAACCCAAATTTCAGGCAGTCTGTCGCTAAACAGCTGCTTTCACTGCCTTCCTAAACGGCCTTACAGGGTGGTTTCCACGCCTCAGAAATCTGACATTTAGAAGCAAACACCTGCCTTTCACCTACTCACCAGCCACATTCCCCAAGTCACTTAGCCATTCGCTCAGACGCAACTCCCTGAATTCGGTCGATTTAATCTAAGGCAGTGGCTGGAATCAGCCTCTTATCAGGGGCTGAGGTGTTTGGGGAAAGATTAGAAGGAATGAAGTGACTAAGGGGTCAAATATCCTACAGTTGGAGTTGAATAAATGGCCACTCATTTCAAAGCGTTGGATTTTGAAAGAAAACAGCTTAGGGCTATAGAGGCAAATGGGGAGGTGACACCCAACACCATCCAGGATATACGTGTTCTGTCTGCTTTATTTAAATAGAAAGAGACATAAGTGCATTTATAAGGATCGCTTTAGCTTTTCTCTTTATCAGCATCTTCCATCTTACCTCCATTACAGCTCTGACAGAATAATTAATTTCAGTCACTCAATCATTTAACAAAAACTTGCAGGTGACCTCAACATGCCATATGAGCCACAGAGAACTAGTCACAACAGCAGTCTTCAAATTCCCTTGGAAAGGAAAATTAAGCCTGCTATGTGTGGCTTGGGGCAACCTAAGCCGTAAATCTCTCTTTTCTGATCTCTTCATAGAGATGAAAGAGCAAAGCCGCTCTGGGTTACATACAACAATTATGTGTTCACCAAACTCAGGGAATCAGCTTTCAGACAGCCCTAATCATTACCAATTAACCATGTCTGCTGACATCCTGTACGAACTGCCCCAGTGCTGCTGAATACCGGGCCCTCCCTTCAGGCAGCCGGTCTCTTACTTTACAGCATATGTGTTTTAGAAAGCCTATTAATGTTTGTTGACAATTCCAAATAGAGGTCACCTGTTGTCATGGCGCAAAATACCCTCTTTCCCCCCCTCTGAATGCCAGGCAGGGAGGGCAGCTTTGTTAGCAACACTTCAATGCATTTCTATATTGCCACCAACATTCAGATCTGATGAAAAGAGATTTAGGGTCTCCCAACTCGTCAATGGCAATTCCCACCTGCTACCGCACACCCATTTGGGACTGAAAGGAGTCTCTTCCTTGGATAATAAACTCGACAGAATGTGTTCGGGCCCCAGGCCTCCAGAGGAAGATGTCCAGTCACGGGCAGCCGAGTTGTAACAGGAAGATTTACCAAAATCGTCAGAAACGTAAATCTGGAAACAGGATTTCATTCCACTGGATGCAAAGTGGCCTTTTTCCACTTAAATCAACCCCACTTAGGGCCTAAGCCTTCAGAATAGAGAACCTGCATTTAGGGATTCTATTAACAATTTGCACAGAAGTCTTTTTCCATACTTCCGACGTGTTCTTGCCCGTTTGAAAATGGTGCCACTTTGGTAAGATCCAAGTGGAGACTGAAAAAGGTTTTAATTATTAAATCCAATAATTATTTAATTCAATTTAATTCCTCCAATTTGTGCCAAGGAAAGGGAAACATCATCCTGTAAAATGTCAAATTTGAATGGTAAGCATTTGGACTAGAATCTCTATGTTACCTTAAGCCTGTGAGAGTTTCAACAAGATTGCATTCTCCTTGAGGGCAAAGCTATACTATTAGAAGAAAGCCCCACGGTATCTGTGAGAGCAGCCTGCCAAGGAGGAACCGTGCAGTGTTATTGTGATGAGCAGCCTGTGGTCCCTTCACCCTCTAGCATCATAAAATCACAGTGTGCTGCATGCAAGGTAGGGTTCCAGCACCCTCCCTCAGCAGCGGGTCAGAGGTAAGGTCAGAAGTGCTTACAAGGACAGCCAGCTGGACAAGCCCTTGGTCCCTCCCTCGCAGTTGTGAGTTATCTGAGAGCATCTCGCGCCCAGGGCCCAGGCTTGCAAACTGTGTGCTGAGGCACCCTGGGTCACTGCAGCAAACTCAGAGGGGCAGTGTGGGGTACTCACATTAAAATGAATTTAAATTAATTTAGGTTTAAGTTTACTTTAATTTTTAAATATTTAAAAATTTTGAGGAACAAAGCAATACTCAACAGCTGTCAGATACCTTGCAAACTGCTAGCTCAAGGGGGTCCTCAGTTTCAACATTAAATCACGCTACATTCTTTTGATCACGTCCTATTTCTGTGAAACTTTCAGCAGCTGCTTGATAAAAAGTTGCATGAAAATCGGTGTGGAAAAGGACATGAGGGTGGCAGTGTCCAACCTGATTTCGAGATTTGAGTTCTGCAGCGCCCAACAGGTGCACACATCCCATTGGTAGTGACTGTGGTTATTTAAAAATAAATATAAAATATTTTCTTTCGATTTATGTGTATTTTTCCCAAATGGTCACCAAGTTGTTAGGCCATAAATACTTATTAACTTATTTGGATACATCGAACTACTTAATAAGCAGAACTCTGTGTGTGTGTGTGTGTGTGTGTGTGTGTGTGTGTGTGTGTGTGTGTATGCATGCACACCTAGAGGCATCGTGAAAAAGTTACTGAGACACAAAGCGTGCCGTGAACTGAGAAAGGTTGGGAACCATCCTTCTCCTCTTGGCTCTGAACACCTCCTTTTCTTTCTTTATTCTTTGCGACAAGCTTCAGTCACAGAATTCTGGCCTTGGAGCCTCAGGAAGCTCCTTACAAATACAGATAAAGCCTATTGCTCCAGCCACTCATCCTCCCTGGAGGAGCTTGAAGACAACTTGAAAATGAACATACAAATCTACACGTGGCCCACAACAGAGTGCTAATAAGCTCCCTCCATCTTCCTGGTGGCAGGCACACTTTGGAAGTGTTATTCCATCAGGTGAACGTGGGCTGCCAAATGTAGACACGGTCCACCATCTGGGATGGAGAGGCCCCACAAGAGGGAATTAGCCAACCCCAGTCAAGCCATAAGGAAATACAGACCCATCACCTTGAGCACGGCCATCACCACCGGAAGGGTCTAATAAAGATCCATTTCTCTGGGTGGTGTTTTTCTCACCGACACCTCATTACCCCTGCATGCTGGCCAGTCCTTGACCTACTTTCTTTGAGTAGAGGACAGAAACAAATTACCAGGCTTTTCAAGAAACACAATGCACAGTAAATAAATTTCCTTCAACTACAGAGTGCTATCATAACCCACGCCAGGAGAGGAAGCAATCTAATTTCAATCTGTAATCAGAACCAAATATAAGAATCAATGCAGCAACCCCTCTGCAGCTATATGAAGGGGTTTCCGGCTGACCTCCGAGTCTCTGCCCAGGAAATGAAAGCAGAAGACTGACAGATAACTTGATGGAAAAGCCAGTGAGGGCAACAGAAAGCCAGACAGGTTGTAATAACACCTGAGAGTTACCCAGGGTCCCTGGCAGGGTCCTGTTTGCCGCTCCAAACTGCTGCTACCTCAATTGCCATTAACCACTTCTAATGTTGCAATGAATCAGCCTAGGTGCCTGGAAACTAGGAAAAATGACACCCTCATTTTCTTGCAAATGTAGATTGCAAACCCCAGGACGGAAATATGGAAAATTGAATGCCTTTCTCTGGGCTGCTAAAAATGAAGGGAGCTTCAAGTTTTCGGTGGCCATCCTTCCTGGGACAAAATGGTTCCCTGCCCTCACCACACAGTCAACCAGAGGACACAGAGGTAAAATCTGCCTTCTGTAACGTCTCTTGGCAGGTTCATGTCCCTCTTCCCTTCCCTACCCCTCTCCCCATCCCAGCTACCAGACTGAAATAACATTTATTGAGTCCAAGCACATGGCACAAGGCATATTCCCAGAATTACTTTATTTGATCTTAGTAACTCCATGAGGTATGGAGATAATCCCCATTTTACTGATGAGGAAATTGAAGCTCAAAATGGTTATGGGATGTGCTCGAAGCTGCACAGCTGGTTGACTTGCAGAGTTAGAACTGAAATCCACTCCAACCCTAGTCTCTTGTCCTCTGCTGCCCTAGTTAACTAAAGGAATTGTCCTGGTGCCTGACATGACCAGGAAAGCAGCAACAGGGCCACTGTCTTATAAAACGTCTTCATGTGAAGTTAAAACAGGTGTCTCTGACAAGACTCATTTGATATGTAGAGAAATTTTCTTAATATGTTTAATATACAATGATCTTGTTCGAACTGGGTACTGTCATCTGCCTAGAGATCATCATTATAAATGTATGAACCTACCGTCTCCATGATGTGTGCAATGTCCTTCTAGATGTTGCACCATCATGTAGTGTACAACCTGCCACACCTTCCCTCATGACCCTGGGTGGGCTAGGCTTAAAGGAGGGGAACATTTTATGCCTAATCATTCTGGGAAAGGCAGGAAGAATAGTGAAAAATGCAGAGTCTTTAACATGATAGGCAGTTGGTAAAT
Organism: Balaenoptera acutorostrata; assembly: GCF_949987535.1. Lineage (NCBI taxonomy): Eukaryota > Metazoa > Chordata > Mammalia > Artiodactyla > Balaenopteridae > Balaenoptera > Balaenoptera acutorostrata. The sequence continues at coordinate 59,470,086 of NC_080079.1, forward strand.
AAGCATTCAATTAAATGGAACCCAAATGCCTATCTTCAAGGAATTAAAACTAACACATAAGCAGAAAAATACCCTTATAAGAACAATTGTAAAAGCCAAATGATGGTCAATAGGGCATAAACTCAATTCCTGGAGTTGAAACTCAATGAAGAGTAGAGATCAAATCATAAAACCGACAGACAGACAGACAGCATCCTTGACTAGTGGCTACGTATTAGCTAGAATGCAAGGTCCGTGAAAGCAGGGACTGAGTCTGTCTTGTTCACTGCTTTAGCCCCAGGCTTTAACATGGTGCCTTCCATGCAGGAGGTGCCCAAGAAGCGTGTACTCGGGGAACATTTGGGGCCTCTGTGTTCCCTGGATGCTGGTTAGCATAATGGCTCAAGAAAAAGTGACTGGATGCCTGCTCTGTGGCAGGTACCAGCTGGTCCTGAACCACAAGAGCTGCAGGGCCTCTCAGCAAAGGAAAACCAATGCCACCAGGACAGCCTAGGTTCAAGGCGCTCACGAGGACCAGAGCGTCTCCTAAGCCTTCTTTCCCCACAGCCCAAGAGAAAAGGCGGTGGATAAAAATTCACATGACATGTTACTCACGTCGCCCTGAAAAGCCACTTTTGACAGAACCGAAATATACTTCAGCTCCGGCTTAAGGTTACTCCTCTGCCTTTTCCTACCAGGCTGGTGCTGCCCTTGGGGTAGGGGCTAATCTGCCAGCTTCCTGGGGCTCTGAGGCTAAACAGAGCACTTCTGCTTTCCAGGACCCTCATCGGGCACATTACTGTGAATGGCACGTTTGCGAAATAAATAAAAAATAAACAAACTGTCCAAGATTGCACTATTAACATTCCACACCTCAGGCTAAATGTTAGTGCCATCTTATCAGGCTCAGATTGGAATGCGTAAATGGAAAAAAAAAATCCCTCCAGCTAATGGCCGTATTAAGACGTGCTGTTTAATCAAATGTTGCATTATCTGGAGTTATTTTTAACAGATGCACATTGGATTAATAAAAACTACACAAAACTTGAGCTTGAACAAGAGGTTTTGCTAAGTTGACGGTAAGGCCCGCTTTAATACAGAGTCATATTAAACAGAAGCCTTTGATATTAGTGAAACCTAGAGAGATCTCAAATTTCTGGCAGTCGAACAGCAGCAAGCCATATTGTATTGTTGAATTTTTTTTTTTTTTAAATGTACTTTGAGCAAATTGTGTACTTAGAAAATTAATTGAAAACACAGCTTTGGTTCTTACCAGACCCATTTCAAAACATCTGAAGGATGCCTGGATAACAATATGCCCAGATAAGAATCCAGTCTGGGTCCCCAACAGAGGGATAAAAGGACACTGGGACTTTCACATATTCGTGGTATAAATATGCTAAGAATCAACAGGTATTCACTATGGCTGACAGAAAAGAGGGGAGGATGAGAAAAGGTGGTTTCTTACAGACCAGGAAGAGACATTAGAGTCACAACAATGATATCTGTGCACTGCTTTGCAGTATATGAAATATTCTCAAACCACCAAACCAAACCATTTTGTCCGGTCCTTAAAAGCTCTTTGAGTGAAACACAAAGTATCACGATCCACAGTTTTAGAGACAAATTTCAGTGGCTTTCCCAATATCTCCCAAATGGTAAATGGGAAAGATCAGATAATAACTCAGCTCTTCTGCTTCCAAATCCCTGTGTGGTCTCCTGGGAAAACTTCTGTCCTAAGCCCAGCGGGAAGTTTAGCCATGAAGCCTTGTGAATTCCACGAGGAAACTCCAGAACAGGCTGCTATCTGGTTGCATAGAAGAGGTTGCTAACATCCTCTCGTCCTAACACAGTAACTCATCACTGACCCCCATCCATTTTGTTTGTGCCTAAAGAGACACACTAGAAGGGCTACTTTTTGAATACACAAGACACACAAAGCCGATATCTTAAAGAAGGCTATTTAATCCATTATCTTACCATGACCGCATTATACTTACACAAAAGTTCCTCTCCAGTCTCCTAAGAGCGCATTTAACACATTGCCATTTTACGACTGCCAAGCCCTGAAAAGTTTTGATTCCGCATTTGCAACCCATCTCTTATGACAAGCTGCCAATGTGTAGATTAGTCCCAAGAATTGATGGGATTCAGAGAGTGCACATAACTCAGTTTCAGCCAATTAAATGAGCACCACGCATCACTGATTCTTTCTTGTTTTGTTCATTAGTACACATACTGGGAAGCTGAAAAGGAGAAACCTAGTGGGAATATTAAAGGAGGGAATAGGTTCCTATCTTGAGAATTGCAATGCACTGACCTGAGAACTGGCCTCAGGGGAAGATTTAGGGGTGGAACAGTGCAACCTCTATACCCAGAGCCACGCTTCCAGCATCTTCACTCTCTTCTTCCACAACTCTTCATAGAACCTTACATTTCCCTCTCATTTTCCCAGACTTCCAAAATACTTCTGTGAAAGCTACAGGAGAGTCATGAGATGTCACTTCGTTTTAACAGAAGAGCTGCTGTGTCTGATACATTTTATCTCCTCCTCTGTTGAGTGGAATTGATCATTGCATGCCCCAATTTCTGTTGACCAGACTAGGGAATCAAGACCTAGTGCTTCAGTCCTAAGGACAGTCAATTCAATATGAAAAAGATGTAATTTGCTTCTTTATTCAAATGAGAGCTTCACAAATGTAGCATATTTAGACCTCCTCGTGCACCCATGTGGATCTTTGCCCATTTACTGCCATCACGGGCATTTATAAATGTAAATCTGGCCTATCTCACTCTCCTTCCAGTAGTGGTCTAGGTCCTGTGCGTAAGGCGGATTTCCGTTTTCTGAATTTAAAAGTGCCATCTGGATGCAAATAAACTATGCCTTTTTCTTTGAAATTCATAGAGGTCTTTTTCTCTCAAAAGGTGGGTCAAAGTGCATCAAGTTAATCTTGCCAGTCAACTAGTGTAAGTGTCTAGGCCTCTCCACTTCTGATAATCTGCATTGTAAAATATCTCATTAACTGTACTGCAATCCATTTGAAATATTATTTTTGATGAGAGGGCCATGGGAAAAAAAATCAAGATAATGCCAGCCTGTTGTGGCCTTTGTTCCTTGGGAACAGACTGTTATAACAAGAACAATTTCTGTATTTTCAAAAATTAGTGCTACTTGAGCTGATGCAAGGATAAGGCACACAACAGAGCGTGCTGACAAGTTGGCTTTGTGAAGAAAGTTGGGGGCCTATCTCCATGGAGAGTGTCTGCAAGAAAGATGAGAGGGAATTCCTGCCTTGAGATGGGCAAACTGTCCTCTTCTGGGGCCATGCTCTCCTCTTGTGCCTTTGAATCCATGCAGAATCTGGGCCAGGGGTTCCAGTGTCTGACTAGGAGGAAAGGTGGGGCCACATCGCCCCAGGTGACACATTTTGTAACTGGCTTGTCCTTCTTGAGTTCAGCTTTGACTGAGCTTGATGCTGGTCGTCATTCTCTTCTGGGACTGCCGCATCTCCATCTTCCTCCTCTCCAGCCAGCCTCTCCTACCTGGCTTCACTCTTGAGGATGTGTGTAGCACATTCTCTGTTTGGACACTTAGCTTTGCTTTCCTTCCACATTTCTTTCCTGCTTTAATTAACACAAGAGCCCAAATGGCTCCCTTAGAGAGAGCCTGGGTGGGCTAGGCTTAAAGGAGGGGAACATTTTATGCCTAATCATTCTGGGAAAGGCAGGAAGAATAGTGAAAAATGCAGAGTCTTCAACATGATAGGCAGTTGGTAAATAAGCATTCAATTAAATGGAACTCAAATGCCTATCTTCAAGGAATTAAAACTAACATATAAGCAGAAAAATACCCTTATAAGAACAATTGTAAAAGCCAAATGATGGTCAATGATGGTCTCTTTGTCCTCTTCCCTCCTGGTACATCAGATACTTTCCGAGTCCCCTGTTTACAGTGTGCCAGCTTCATACCATAAAATCGGGCAGAAATAAGGGAACTCGAAATCAGGGTTTTCTATAGGTCAAGATAGGCCACGCCGTGAACAATATGTTTTCCAGCTTCTTCATACTGGGCACCAGTGGTGATGGTCCAGCTACAACTTGGCTATCATTCGTTGGTGCCTATTGGGTGCCCATGCCATGCTAAGCATTTTACAGTGCTTCATTTACTTCTTAGAACAACAGTCAAAGGTAGGTATTGCTTGACTCAAGTTATAGATGAGAAAATGGTCTCAGAGAAGTCAAGCATCTTCCACCTTCTACCAAGGAGCATAAAAGTTGCTGTGGAGAAAGGTTAGGTTTCATTCCTGCCATCCTAAGATGCAGCCCCATCTAATAAAAGTGACAAAGGGCTTCCCAGTCCCAAGCAGGAGGCTAATTATGTGATTCTCAATTTCTGGGCAATTGGCAGCATGACCTGCTTTAGTCACAAAGTTCTCCAACGAGAAGAATTAAGATGGCTTCGTCTGTTCCTACTACTTCCTACCTCCCTGTTTGTGTGAACATGGTAGGCACTCAATAAACAGTTCTCATTTATTGACTATTTCTATCGGCAGGAAAGATTAGAAGGAGTTTCTTATCTCTGGCCTCTAGCCTGATCTCAGGTCCTACGTCCTGGATCCCGGTACTCACGGGCACACAAACTCTCCTGCCATCGCCAGCAACACTCTTCATTCTTCAAGGATAGGCATTTCATCACTTCTCCAAATGAGTTTACTCTTCCCGTTCAGATTTACAAGCCAACAAATAACACTCGAGGGAAAGAAATTATGTCAATGTTTTTCCATTCTCACGAGCAAATCAGATGGGATGCTGATGGTTAAGTTAGCAAACACGGTTGGTGCCTTGAGGAGGAAATCAGGAAATGCTGAGGATGAGGAAAACATATTAAAGCCAGCGGAGATCCTGGGGCCGAGCACAAACAAAGCCACTGACAGAGTCAGTCCCCTTGGAGCATGTACTGAATGACTCGAGGAGGATGAGCTTTGGGTTGCACATCACCAACCTGGAAGAGGTCAGTGGGTCCTCGAGAAACGTATACGAAGGAAATGTATCCAAAAAGGGAAAAGAGACGGTGCACACCTAAACCTGGGGACAGCCTTCTCCCATGGGCTAGGGATCAGGGTCCATCCTAGAAGGGAGCACAGCAGGGAACAGCAAGGATTCAAAGGGGAAGACGCTTCATGGGGACTAACAATGACATTCTTAAGGCAACTACAGAGGGTCACTGACCCAACCTGTCGGGGTTATCCCTGAGGCCTCCTGGCGTCCTGACACACTGCCTACCACCCATCGCCCATCCCTGAACTCAGAGGCAGGAGACTCCAGTGTGGGTTGATGAGGACAGGGAAAGCTTTCCAGAAGAAATAGGTTCAAGCCTCAGAGATTTCAAATAAGATATGCAGTCCTGATTCTGGGCCTTAAAGGATAGCCAGGTTAGTGAGATGGAGAGATAAAGGTCATGCCAGACCAGTCTGGGGATCAGGCCTTCTGGTGCCTCGGATCCTCTTTTTGGTGGCCCTTAAATTTCAGAGGTAACTATAAAGGTCTCTTTAAATAGTCCCTTCCAGTGTCCTTGGCTCTCTCTGAGCCTGGTCTCTGCTGGGCTCATAGGAATCTTTCAATCCTAGGAATGATTTGCCACATTTACACTAACAGTACATATCCCAGCCATGGGTGCCACTGTTTTTTTTTCCCCCCTCTATCATCAGGTTTACCCTAAAATAAACTAACACATCTCTACTTTTACCCTAAAAAATATCCACAGAGCAGGCCCTCTTTTCAAAGCTACTCCCTCTGGGCCCTACAACAGCGAAAGCTAAATGACCCCAAGGTCCATGGTAGACCTAGAATAATAAATTTCTCAGCAGATGATTTGCTTTGACCAGAAACTGACACGTGAAGGGTCTAGCTTAATTCTACTGCCTTGTGGTATTTGATGGGGACTCTTGGGGATTCTGATGGGAACCTTGATCATTAACCTTAGCTTTGAAAAGAGTATTCCCAGCATGCAAACCCTCTTGAACATGTTTTTTGGTGGAGGGTCCCTTCCTCCAAGGCGGCAGGCTCTCTACTCTTTCAAGTATTCCAGATCCTTAATAAAGGCAGACCAACATCTTCCTCATATGGAGTCAAACTTGATCTCCTAGTAACTATTTCATACCCTTTTCCATTACAAAGAATAAATCTCCTTACACCCCTTGGGGCAGCCCTTCAGATATCTGAAGATGGTTTTTATGACCTCTGGATGCATTTTCTTCCTTGCAGCCAAAACACCCCTAAGTTCTTCAAAAGTTCCACATATGACCCCTGATCATCCAGTCACCCTGCTTTAGTGTGTCCCTGCCTTTTAAAACTATTTTCTGCAGACCCGAACAACATATTCCAATTATGGAATTACCCACTGACCTGCTGTGAGATTTCTCTAAGCTTCGGTTTCCTCATCTGCTGAGTCTGACAATTAGGCCGTTCGCTTGCTTTAATAAAGCCCCTGCTAGGTCTAAGGTTCTACAAATCCCAGGTCTGGAGACCAGCGAGAACTGGAAATAGCCTCTCTACTTCCCAACCCCTTCCTCCTGGATGGCACCCTATTCTCTTTATGCAACCAAAGGCTGCAGAAACATTTTTTAAAATCCGTCACCAACTCCATTCTACAACAGTAAACAGCAGTCTTTGGGTTAAATGGAAAGGAAATGGAGAGGGTGGGAACATAAAGGTGGGTTTCAATGAAGTCTTCAATCAGCAGCTCTTGGAAGCCTAATGAAACAACCAGAAATTCTTCCGTGCCTCTGGAGCCGTGCTCAGGGAGTTCTGTCTAGTTTCCAACAAAGGAGACCAGGCTAGGTTCTCTTGTGGACAGACACCGGTGGACACTACCCCAAGGTTCATTACGCCCAGGAACATATTCCCACAGCACTTGCCACCTGCAGAAAACATCAAGCAGTGCTGGAATGAGGGGCTTCCTCTAAGAGGTGTTACTGGGCATTTCTTGAAGGTGAGACAAGTCTCAAGGAACAAGCTGCCACTTGAATAAGTTGCTTTTCTGGATACAGTTGTGATGACAGCTGCAATGCCAAGTTGCCACAGAGGGAAAGCCTGTTTTGTTCTTCTGGTGGGCCAGATCCTTTGAAGTGAGCAAGATGATCCCTTGAGTTTACTAAGCAAAGCTGGCCTGAGGCGTAACTGTCAAGTAAGGGAAGCTTCTTTACTGTCCTCCCGCCTCCACCCCCACCCCAAGTTCACAGGACTCCTCTCTCCCCACTACTATCTGGCACCCTCTGGAATCTCCCTTGGCTACTGATGGCTTTCCTTTCCTTCTCCTCTTGGAATTCATCTTTCCTGAGCCCCCTGCTCTATTCCAGTGGTTTATCTCATGCTTAAGTACTAATGGGTGGAAATGCCCCAGGATTCACTTACCCAATTTTAGCTGGGTACAGTATTTATGAAGATATAATGGGGACACTGGTGGAAAATTAAGGGCCACAGTAACCAATGAGAGTAAGAATCGGCACCAGGAAGCATTTCTGACCCCCTTCTATCCCTACTGATTCAAACGTAAGCAGACAGTCCTCCCCGTGGTCAGTCTGACTCAACACAAAGTCTTCTGCAAGACTCATTACTCACTCAAACCCAGTGAGAACTTTAGAGAATGACTGCCTATATTTCTAATATAGAGTTCTTGAGGGCTGTAAAAACATAGGGTTGCAAGGACCACCATTCCTCTGGGAAGCAGATTGACATTTCATTCAGAAACCTCCATTATGGTTGCTAACAGAACACATCTGCCTAAGCATCTGGTGCTACTAGACCAGTAGCCTTTGGTTAGAGCTAGACAGCCTATGACAAACAGCACAAGTGGGTAAAGCAGTATGGGAAAGCGAAGGGAGCAGAATGCCAACCGGGGGGCTAGATAAAAACAGGAATCCAATGCCAGTTTTTTTTGTTTGTTTCTTTCTTTTAAATAAATTTACTTATTTACTTATTTTTGGCTGCGTTGGGTCTTTGTTGCTGCGCACGGGCTTTCTCTAGTTGCGGCGAGTGGGGCTGCTCTCCGTGGTGGTGCACAGGCTTCTTATTGCAGGTGGCTTCTCTTGTTGCAGAGCATGGGCTCTAGGCGTGCGGGCTAAAATAGTTGTGGCAGGCGGGCTCAGTAGTTGTGGCTCAAGGGCTCTAGAGCGCAGGCTCAGCAGTTGTGGCGCACGGGCTTAGTTGCTCCATGGCATGTGGGACCTTCCCGGACCAGGGCTCACTCAAACCCGTGTCCCCTGCATTGGCAGGAGGATTCTTAACCACTGTGCCAACAGGGAAGCCCCAATGCCAGTTTTATCACCATCTGCCAAACTTCAGCCAACTTACTTCATTTGATTTCCTCATCCGGAAAATATTTATATCATCTCCATCAAATGTTTTTTATGTGAACGTGAAGTTAAATCAGATGGCAGGCATTTGACAAATGCTGGTTTCCTTTCCTTATCCCCTCATCCTCACTGATATAGGCCTTATTACTTGTGAAACTGGGCACTCTCTCAGTTGTCTTTACATTTGCAAAAGGGGCAAAGGGTTACGCATCCTCCCAATACAAAATATGAGAGAACAGGAAGAATGTTTAACCTACTTAGAAAAATGAGCCACTTTCAAATAGTTGAACTTCTATTTACTACAGAAAGATATCTGACAAAACTTTGTTAGCTTTGTTAGCTGACAAAACTTTGGATTAACGGATTTACCATTACCGAAACTGACACAATTATATTTCCTTTTAAGTAATCTATAATTAAGAGTGCTTTTTTAATCAACTCACCCTGGTTTACTCGCAATTAGTGGAAAATAGTTGGCTTTTTTTGTAGTCTTCCAAAAGAAGAGATTGGATATAAAATCTAAAACCTCTGCTAACTTGACCTGGGCAAGCCACTTTCTGGGATTTGAAATGCTGGCATGTGATATATACTTTCAAGATGATAACAGCTGCTAGGAAATGTACTTGGCAGGTAGAGAAATTCTTCTCCAATTAAAAAGGCTGCCGCTGAGATGGGCACACTGCATGACTGTGAAGTCTCCCACTATAAGCAACCTTATTCATAAACTTCAACAGGCTGTGCTTTTCCCCGTGACCTCCCAGAGTTCAATAGAAACATAAGCCTTTGGGTGTCCAGGCCCTGGGCTCCGGAAGATCCTATTGGAAAATCACCCTCAATATATAAACTAGACTTTCAGAGGTCTGAAATGGTGTCACTAAATGGATGGCAATGGAAGAAACACATATTGTGCGAATTATCGGGAAGGAGGTACCTCGGCATGGCTTTGCTACAATTGCACACTACCTATAACCCCTCTTGGGTTAGAGTCAGTCCAGTAATTTATTATGTTAAGAGAATGCGTGCCTGTGATTTTATCTGTAGCCTCTGCACTCACACTGGTTGTGTGCACCCCCAAGCAGTGTCAGGTCCTAAGCAGTCCTCCACAACTTCTGGAGTTGAAGCTGCCCTTCTGTTGTTATCAGTTTTCATTACCGCCCTCTGATCTCATCCCTTCTTGGTACACACCACTTCATCACCTTTATTTTCTGTCATAATTGCATGTGAAAGATTTCCCTTTTGATAGACGCTGGATGCCAAGCTGGTACAGAAGAGAGTGTTGAAAAGTGTCATGTGACCTGCCGGCTTGAGAAGGAAGCCCATACACCTGTGTAAGACAAATGATTTTTTTTCAGAAAGATGACAGATCTATCATCTGTCCACAGGATATGAGCTGTTCTGTCTGCTTAATAGCAAGAGGCTATGAATGGCAAAATAGGGAGTGCTGAAAGAAACTGGTCGCACACAGCACACCGTCTAGCGGGCCTCCCCCGGCCAGGCTTGTTCTCAGCGGGTGGAAATCTTTACAGTGCTTGTCACCGCGGCAAGCAGAGCGGCTAGCCGCAGCCCTGTTTCTGCTCCCTGTCACACTGTCATTCAGGTGCCATCACCTGCCGACGGGGCCACCTGGTTCTCAATTATAGCCCAGGTCACCATTCACACCGCATCCATCATCGTTCAGGACGATCCAACACCGACCAGCCATGTCTTTAACCAAAATATCCCTGTCTCCAAGAGAGATTGTTGTCAGGGCCTGCCTTGCTCCTGGCCCCCCACAGTTCGTTCCCCAGGTGCAGCTATTCACCTCTCCCTGTTCCGTCAAGGCCAGGAGGGTCTGTCTGCAACCGGAGGCTGAGCAAACTCAAGGGCTCCATGACTGGTACCTGTGGTCCCCCCACCTCGTTTGTGAATCTCTCTTGCCAGGTTCATTTCTTACTAGGATTTCAAAGCCTTAGCTGCCTGGTCAATGACAACAGTGGCAATAGCAGTGGCCAAAGAAACAAAAATAACTTTAATAATCATAGCTAATGCCTACAGAGCACTTATTGTCTGCAGGGCACTGTTCCAAGTACTATACATGTATTAATTCAAAGGAACCTCCCAACAACTCTTTGAGATAGTACTGTGAGTCTATTTCAAAGACTAGGGAATTAGGCAAGAGCTCACAAAGAGATATGTCACAGAGCTGGGGCCAGAGTGCAAATTGTCTTCATCCAGAACCATAACTCTTAACCATCATGGTATAGTGTCTCAACAAAATGAACTATCTCCCCAACCACATGTACTGTGTGCTTGCTATGGGCGAAGTGCTTTACGTATTTGACTTCTAAGCCTCAGAACAACCTTAACCCTCATGATATCTCTAGAGCGCAGAGATATTAAGTAATGGTGAAGCCTGGGTTTGAACCAAGGGTCTCCAAAACCAATGCTCCCTTCACGAGCCCCAAATCTCAGACACTGGCTGAGGGGTGATGGGTGCTAGAATGTTGCCATCCTGCTACCCTACAGTTAAAAGTTTAGGCCATGAGAACAGGTTCATTCTGCTTAGACCATTAGCAGGTCCCCAAGGACTTGAGGTCTTTCCCTGTCCATCACAGCAAGAAGGAATGTTCAGTGCTCTTCAAGCATGAGAGCAAGATAGAGAACAAAAAGTTCTCCTTTTAATGAAGGATCCCTGCCCACATTGAGAATGTTAAAACAACTCTGCATTCCAAAAAGTAACCCCACTTGGTCATGATGTATTATTATTCATTCTATGTACTGTTGGATTTGATTTACAAAAATTTTTAAAGAATTTTTGTATCTTTGTTCGTGAGGGCCCAGACTTTTCTCATAATACTTTGTTCTGGTTTTGGTATCAGCATGATGCTGATTATTAACACACGAATAGAAAAGTGTTTGCTCCTCTTTAATTTTCTAGAAACGTTTTTAAGGAATTGGCATTAGTTCTCCATTAAATGTTTAATGGCATTCACCAGTGAAGTTATCTTAGATCTGGAGTTTTCTTTGTGGGAAAGGTCCTTAACTACAAATTCAATTGTAAAAATATATGGCTATTCAGTTTATGTCTTCTTGAGAGAGCTTCAGGAGTTTGTGTCTTTGAAGGAATTTGTCCATTTCATCCAAGTTATCAAGTTTATTGGCATAAAATTGTTCCTAATATTTCCTAATTACATTTTAACATTAGTCATGTTTCCTTTTTCATTTCCAATGTTGATAATCAGAACCTTCTTTCTTATTTTCTTAATAAGTCTGGCTAGATGTTTATTATTAATCTTCTCAAGAAAAACAAGCCTCTGTTTTCATTGATTTTTCTCTTTTGCTTTCCTCTTTTCTATTTCATTGATTACTGCATGTACCTTTATTACTTTCTTTCTCCTGATAACTTTGGAACTCTAATTCAGGCATATTAGTCTGCTTGAAGTTGTTCCATAGCTCAAGGTTTCTCTGTTCATTTTTTTCAGTGATTTTTCTTTCTGTGTTTCATTCTGAATAGTTTCTATTGTTATATCGTCAGGTTCACTAATGCTTTCTTCTGCTATTGTCTGCTCTGCTGTTAATCTTACCCAATGTATTTTTCACTTTGTCATTGCATTTTCATCTCAAGGAGTTTGCTTTGGGTATTATTTCCTATCTTCTATATCACATCTTAGAATGCTCATGCTTTCCTTTACCTCATTAGGAACATCAAACACAGCTATAACTATTTTAATACCTTTGTTTGCTAATTATATCACCTATGTCTGTTTCTATCAATAGATTTTTCTCCTCATTAGGGGTCATATTTCCCATATTTCATTGGATGCCAGACATCGTAAAGTTGATCTTGCTGGGGGCTGGATATTTTTGTGTTATTCTTGAGCTCCCCCCTCTCTCCTCCCATGGGACACAGTTACTTGTAAACAGTTTGGTCCTTTTGAGGCTTGCTTTCAAGTTTTGTTGGGTGGAACCAGAGCCGTCTTTAATTCTGTCCTACTACTCAGGCAATACCTTCCTGAGCGCTCTACTGGGTGCCCTGTATATTATGATTTTTCTACTCTAGTTACTGGGAAGAGCACTACATCAGGTCCTGTGAGAGCTCCAAGGGCTGCCCTGCCTATTCTCTTCCTGTGGTTCTTTCCCGAACTTCCAGTAGTTTCTGCACACCATGCTTTGATCCGTTAAGTACTCAGCTGCAACCAGCAGAGGAATCCTCTGTAAAAATCTCTAGAGCTTCTTCTCTGTGCAGCTCTCTCCTCTCCATCAACTCTCTTCTTTCTCCTATTCTTCTCTGAGGATTCTGACCACTTTGGTCTCCCCTAATTCTCAACTGTCTTCTTAACACAGGAAGATTAGCAGCTTCTTCTTGAGTTTGCCCTCCCTGTGCTCCGGCTTGGATCCACTCTCCAGACAGCAGGCTGGGGCAAGTGTAGGGCTCACCCTGATTGTTCTTTCTCATGGAAACCAATGTTCTGAGCTACTGATTGTCCAATGTTTGCCATTTGTTGTTACACATATTGTGTGAGTTTTTAAATTCTATAGGGCAGGAGGGTGGATCTAGTCCCTGTTACTACTCCATGGCCACCAACAGACATCTTACTGCCCACTTTTGAAGATATACTTACTAAGGAGACTTTGGCACTGCACCCTAAAGGCAAGCGCCTCCTTGAAGGATCATGCACTGGCTCCAGGACTCACTGCTTGTGGTTACATTTCAAATTCTTCCCCTTCATTTTTTCCACTCGCTGACTAGTTTGGAAGTGATGGTCAGAGCACTGGGCAGTGGGGAGGGATGATCATGAGTTTGGCAAGCTTCCTATTAACTCTAGCCTAACCACCTAAAGGAAGCAGGAGGAGCAGGGTCTCTTTCCTTTCTCTTTCTGAAAGGCCCAAAGACAGTGTCATCTAAAGGGCAAGTACAACATGAAAGTCAGGCTACTTTGAATATTAATTTCTTATCAGATATATGGCTTGCAAATGTTTTCTCCCATTCCATAGGTTGCTTTTTCATTTTGTAGTTTCTTTTTAGTTTGATATAGTCTCACTTGCTTATTTTTGCTTTGTTTGCTTGGGCTTTTGGTGTCATATCTAAAAAATCATTGCCAAGACTGATATCAAGGAGCTTGTTCCCTGTTTTCTTCTAGGATTTTTATTGTTTTGGGTTGTATGCTCAAGTCTCTAATCCATCTTCAGTTAATTTTTTTTTAATTGGAGTACAGTTGCTTTACAATATTGTGTTAGTTTATACTGTACAGCAGAGTGAATCAGCTATGTGTATATATATATATATCCCCTCTTTTTTGGATTTCCTTCTCATTTAGGTTACCACAGAGCACTGAGTAGAGTTCCCTGTGCTGTACAGTAGGTTCTCATTAGTTATCTGTTTTATACATAGTATCAATAGTGTATATATGCCAATCCCAATCTCCCAACTCATCCCCCTACTTTTCCCCCTTGGTATCCATATGATTGTTCTCTACGTCTGTGTCTCTATTTCTGCTTTGTAAATAAGATCGTCTATACCAATTTTTTTCAGATTCTGCATATGTGCATTAATGTGCAATATTTGTTTTTCTCTTTCTGACTTACTTCACTCTGTATGACAGTCTCTAGGTCTATCCTTGTCTCTACAGATGACCCAATTTTATTCTTTTATGGCTGAGTAATATTCCATTGTCTATATTGATCTTCTTTATCCATTCCTTATCTTCAGTTAATTTTTGTTAATGGTGTAAGATAAGGGTCCAATTTCATTTTTTCTGCATGTGATTATCTCATCTTTCTAATACCATTTCTTGAAGAGACCATCTTTCCCCATTTGTATTTTTGGCTCCTTTGTCAAATACTAGCTGATTGTACATGTGAATGTTTATTTCTGGTTTCTCAATTCTGTTCCATTGGTCTATGTATCTATTTTTATGCCAGTACCATCTGGTTTTGATAACAATAGCTTTGCACTATAGCTTGAAATCAGGAAGTGTGATTCCTCCAGCTTTGTCCTTTCTCAGAATTGCTTTGGTTATTCGGAGTCTTCTGTGGTTGCATACTAATTTTAGGATTGCCTTTCTTATTTTTGTGGAAAATGCCATTGGAATATTGATAGACAGAGCATGGACATTTAAACAGTGTTAATTCTTCTAATCCATGAATGTGGGATATCTTTACATTAGTCTGTGTCTTTCTTTCATCACAGCCTTTTAAGTTCGTGGTATACAGATATTTTACCCCCTTGATTAAATTTATTCCTAAGTATTTTATTATTTTTGATGCTACTGTAAATAGGATTATTTTCTTTATTTCTTTTACAGATATTTCATTGTTAGTGTATAGAAACGCAATTGATGTCTGTATGTTGATTTTGTATACCTCAACTTTACTGATTTCATCGATTAGTTCTAACAGTTTTTGGTAGTCTTTAGAATTTTCTACATATAAGAGCATAGCATCAGCAAACAAAGACAATTTTACTTCTTCACTTCTGACTTGGATGTCGTTGTATTACCTGACCTGATTGCTCTGCCTAAGACTTCCAGTACTATATTGAATAAGAGTAGTGTGAGTGGGCACCCTCATCTTGTTTCTGATCTTAGAGGAAAAGCTTTGAACCTTTTACCATTGAGTATGATGTCAGCTATAGGTTTGTCATATATGATCTTTATTATGTTGAGGTGTTCCTTCTATACCCAATTTGTTGAGTTATTTTTTTTTTTAATTTTATTTACTTATTTATTTATGGCTGTGTTGGGTCTTCGTTTCTGTGTGAGGGCTTTCTCCAGTTGTGGCAAGTGGGGGCCACTCTTCATCGCAGTGCGCGGGCCTCTCACTATCGCGGCCTCTCTTGTTGCGGAGCACAGGCTCCAGACGCGCAGGCTCAGTAATTGTGGCTCACGGGCCCAGCTGCTCCGCGGCATGTGGGATCTTCCAGGACCAGGGCTCTAACCCGTGTCCCCTGCATTGGCAGGCGGATTCTTAACCACTGCGCCACCAGGGAAGCCTGAGTATTTTTTCTTATCATGGAAGGATGTTATATTTTGTCAAATGCTTTTTCTGCATCTATTGAGATCATCATGTGATTTTTATCTTCCATTCTATTAATGTGGTGTATCACAACAAAAAACTCCAAATGATCCAATTTAAAATTGGGCAGAGGAACTGAAAAGACATTTTTCCAAAGAAGACACACAAATGGCCAAAAGGTACATGAAACAAAGCTTAACATCACTAATCATCAGGGAAATGCAAATCAAAACCACAATGAGATATCACCTCATGCCTGTTAAAACAGCTATCATAAAAAACACAAAAGATAACAAGTGTTGGTGAGGATATAAAAAAAAAGTGAACCCTGTGCACTGTTGGTGGGAATGTAAATTGGTTCATCTACTATGGAAAACTGTATGGAGGTTCCTCAAAGAAGTAAAGAGAGAACTACCATATGATCCAGCAACCCCACTCTTGGGTATATATCCAAAGAAAATGAAAACAGGATGTTGAAGAGATATCTGCATTCCCATGTTTATTGCAGCATTAGTCACCACAGCTGTGATAGGGAAACAACCTAAGTATCTATCAACAGGTGAATGGATAAAGATAATGTGAGATATATATGTATATATACAAATACATATACATATATATACATATATTGTTACACACACACAATGGTATTATTCAACCACGAGAAAGAAGGAAACCATGCCATTTGCAACAACATGGGTGGAACTTGAGAGCATTATGCTAAGTGAAATAAGCCAAACAGAGAAAGACCAATACAATATGATACCACTTATATGTTGACTCTAAAAAAGATGAACTCCTAGAAACAGAAAGCAGAATGGTGGTTACCAGAAAGTGTTGAGTAGGGGAAAGGGGAAGATGTTGGTCAAAGAGGACAAACTTCCAGTTCAAAGACAGATAAGTTCTGGGGATCTAATGTACAGCACTGTGATTATATTTAACATTAATGTATTAAATACTTGAAAGTTAATAAGAGAGATCTTAAATGTTTTCACCACAAAAAGAAATAATAATTATGTGACGTGTTGGAGGTGTTACCTAACACTGAGGTGGTCATCATTTTGCAAATCTATCAAATCAACACGTTGTACACATTAAGCTTATACAGTAAGTCAATTATATCAATTATATCTTAGTAAAGTGAAAAAAATACTCCATTAAACAAAGAAGAAAGAAAGCCAGGCTACAAATTTAGGGACAAAAGGTCTTAAAACCAGCTTCCCTCTTTAGGTACAGATGTAGCTGCACAAATCAACACAAACTTTTTGCCACCTCATAGGAAGCAAATGTATTTCTATCAATGAGACAAAACTAAATATTAATCTGATCTTGAATTTAGTACATACAATAATAACAGCTAATATTTATGTTATGTTTACTAAGTCCCAGGTACTTTTCTAAGCACTTCATGAGTTGTAACTCACTGAATACCAAAAGCACCTGTGAGATTGATTTGTAATATTATCTCCACTTTACAGACAGGAGACTGAGGCACGCCCGGAGAAGTAAAGGAACTTGCTCAAGACAGAGCTAGTTAGTAGCAGAAGCAGGAACTAAACTCTAACAGTCTGACTCATAACCAATGAACCAATGTCCGCCGTGAACAAATTCATATCTCCTAGAGACCAGTCTCAGAGCCCCAACGTAAGAATCTTCAGGAACTTATTATAACCCCCTGGCCTACCCTTGAAGATAGATGTATGGCCATATACTAAGGATGTGCCGGTTTACCAAGGCATTCCTCCACTGTGTGGTAGGTTGGATGAATTCGTTTCAGTTTTCTTCAAATTCAGAGTTTCTCTGAGTCTAAAACACATTGGCCAGCCTCGTCCCTACCTTCCTGGACCCCATGGTGAGGGGACTGCTCTTACTCTTCTAGCCCCAATCCCCTGCTGAGCTCTGCATAGCAATAAAATGACCTGCAATTTGTAAGAGACCAGAATCAATCGAACAAATGGTTCAAAGTCTGTAGCCCAACTCCCTGATTGTTTTACCTTACAGCTTCCTCTCTGAATATCCCCAGGCACAGGTTATAGCAAACTTCATTGGAAAAATGGTCATTGTCCAGAGGTGAGGCTGTAACATGGCTTTCAACCGGAAGCATTATTTTTCCATTAGGAGATGACTAAAAATTTGTGGGTTTTTGTTGTTGTTGTTGTTGTTGTTAGTTGTTCCAGTGACTGTGGAGCACTATTTACAGTCAGTGGACATGAATGGGAGACTAACCCTCTTACAATGCATGGGCCAGCCTCACTCACTGGAGAATTGTCCCACCAGAAATGACAAGAGTTTCTTCTCTTATTACAAACCATTTGTTGAGTCTACCAGTTCTACTAGTCAAACTGGGCTACAATCTTTTTTCACTAACTTCTAAAACCTTGAGCACTTGAACTTGACCAAACCTTGAGCTTGCTTACTTTCAAGACCCATGAGCCAAGATGACTTTCTGGCTAAGACTAGATCTCCACAGACCATCCAGAGAGGTTAAACCATCCTTGCTTCTGAGTCTCCTCAGATGATTGCTGAAGAAAATTCCCAGGAAGGCATGGACTTACATCCATCTTCCTCAGAAATGCTAATCCAGAGCCTCAGGTATTTAATCATCAGTCCTAATACCTGTTTCCTATCTGCTCTAATGGAAGGACTGCTCCAACAGTGGGATAAAGAAGAGAACCTCCGACAGAACAAGCAGCAGGAAAAGCCATTCCCATCGGTGAGGGGAAGAACACTTCAGAGGCTCCAAAGACTGTGGCTGAAAAAGGATTAAAGAAATTCCTCTCACAGAATGAATGGATTCAGACATAAATGTCAATACTTCCTTGAGCTGAATTATTCTGGGAACTGAAAACAGTGAGGAATGGCTAGTTGTAGCAACAAGATCTAGTTTTCTGCCAAAGAATCATATCAGCAACAGATTTTATCCAATTGCAGTACCTGTACCAAATTTTCCTGCCAATAATTTTAGGATTACTATGGTTCAGGCTGGAGGGAGCTACTCTAAGGAATGGGAGATGGATTATCAATAGCTCTTAACTTCCCATATAATGCAGCTTCTGTGATACATGTTATCTTTTTCCCTTCTTGTATTTCTTTCTTTCCTCCCTACCTTGTCATTCACAATTCATAAAACATCTCTATCATGAATGCCTTTATAATTTCAGTTTTTTTCTACATTATGTCTTGGCTCCAAGAAGAAACAGTGACTCTCGTGGAATGCATAGAATTCCAAAGCCAATGTTATAAAATAAGATCTAAATTTAAGAATGTGAAGCAGAAGAATGTGGGGATGAGGGATATGGAAATAGATCTGGTCACTTTAACACTGAATTTTTTTTTATTGAATGAAAAATTCTTTAAATTCTATAGTGCTTTACAATTTTCCAAAGTTGCTGATTACGCTGATTAGCAATAATCATGCCTCGGATAAACCTCATTGGCTACGATACTGTCACTGTGCAAAGCTACAATAAATTTTTTTAGTAAAACATCATTACAGTAAGAGATACATAGGTGAATATTTTTCTGTGCCTTAATAATTGTCTTTTATCCTTTCCTAAAGGAATTTCTGATGTTGTATTTCCATTTTCAGTCCAAATAAATGTGTTAAAAACTCTGTTAAAAAACGAAACTGCCAAATATCATCGTCAAGTTCACCAAGTTCCAGAACAATGATTACATTTGAACAAAGTTGTTCAAAACACTAAAGAAGGAAGGAAGGCAAGGAAGCTGAAGACAGCCAATGCCAGCTCGGGAAACCGAAGTCACAAGGATTTCAGCACATAATTCTACCCGTAGGCACATTTTCTGTACAGGCACCAAAGCATGGTCTCCTAATCGACATGGGAAACCCAGCATGACCCAGATGGGTTCCCAGTAATGTGGTACATGAACTCCCTAACAAGATTTTCCTGGAGCACAAACTATTTTGAGGTGGTTCAGGAAATGGATGTGGTTTGGTGAGAAACTATATAATTCAAAATCCTGTGGCTAAAAAGTCAGCAAAATTTTGTGGAAGAAGAGAGAGACATTTGAGCACGGTTCAGCTCGGTATTGAATTTATAATTCATAAAGCAGGTGGATTATTCCTGAGGTCAATAAACTTTTCCTTAAGTTTTTTCTATCTACCCTAAATAGATACCCTTTCAAATTAGGTCCTCTATTTTCCTGCAACCTATGATGCTAATTTTAAAAATATAAAATAACAAAACAAAAAAGTATTGTGTTACCTACAAGGAAGGTCACAGAGCCTCCTTCTCTGAATATTCTAGCCAGGGATCAGCAAAACTTTTCTGTAAAGGGCCAGAGAGTAAATACCTGAGGCTTTGTGGGCCACATATAGTCTTCACCACATGTTCTTCTTTGCTATTTTTTTAAACAATCTTTAAAAAATATAAAAACCATTCTTAGCTCAGATGTACAAAAAGAGGCCACTAGTCATATCTGGCCCATGGGCTTTAGTTTGCTGACCCCTATTCTAGATAAACAGGTGGACAGACTGTCTTTGTGGACACTACTCATTGGAGAGTAAAATAAATACCCACCCTACCCTCCCTGCCAACTCTATAAGTTGAAGAAATTGACAAAAATAAACCTGTAAAATTTTCAAACAGATTTTAAATCATCAAATCATTAGCAGACATTTCAATATCTGATAAAACATAACTCTTAGTAAAGACAAAGAGTCTCTGTATTCAGTCTCCTACACTGCAAACTCACCTTGTAACCTAGAGCAAATTCCTTACCTCTGATTTCTCATTACAAAAAAAATTAGATATTTGCATTAAGTGATCTCTAGAGAAACACCCAGCCTTGGTTCTCTGAGATTCCATGAATGGCCCTAGAAAGCTCTAGAGGGATTTTTAAGGACATGCCCCAAAGTGATCTTTACTGCATTAGGAAAAACTCAGCGGGATGACTGTCACCCTATTTGATAGTCTCCAGAAAAGCAAATGGTCCTCATTTTGCCTTGACTCAGTCTCCCATCACAGAAGATGGCATTCCCATGGCTTTAGCTAAATGTATAGTCATTTACATTACAAGACAGAGACAATGGGTTCATGAGAGTAATCCTCAGAAAAAAACATATGGGCTTTTCAGTGGTTATCGTAAGGAGGAATCAGACATTTTGGCCCGGGAATCAAAATCATGAGAATCTCTTATGATTCCAGAACTTCTTTAACACTACTATATTTCTTATTTTTGTGATCCCCAAAGCTATTAACAGTAAAATCAATTAAAACACATCTTTCTGATCTTTAATTTTATACCATTATGATTTCTCAAAGTAGCGATAGATTGGGTTAAGCCAGGTATGCGTTTTACGGAAAGATGTCTTCTAGATACTAATTGTGCAGTATGCTTCATGAGCAGTATCATTTTCTTCAACTTGAAAAAAATGTTTACTTTCTGTTTCTCTCCAATCAGTAAGACACAGTCAACGGTAAAAGCACACACTTTCACTGATTTATCAGACATACATTTAGAATCGAACCCAACTGGCTGGGACTCACATTAAGTAGGGTTAATAAGATATTTCCCATCCTGCATATTCAGAAACACTTGGTCCTGCTCAGATTTCTCTACTCACTCAAGCTCCCTAAATATAAATGAGCCTTATCCACAGAAAGGAAATAGGCCATTTATCTGACATCACATTATTTACTGACATTAAAAATGATAATATCCATCAACAAGCAGCTAAACCCCAAGCTAGAACAAAGCTACAACTGTCTTTCTTTGATATAGTTACAAGGAGATGCTGACTGAGCTGCCATTTATGTTCCAATAATGTCACTACTGTTACAAGAAACTCACAGTTTGTTATTAACATAATTTCCCATGTGTTTATTTGGGACCGGGGAACTGTCTTTTGGCCTTTTCTGAACTTTCTCATAAAACTAAAACCTGGAATTATAATGACATAACTATGAACATATTTGCTTTGGGGGAAAGTTTTTCATTTTAAAAATACATTATCCTTCCCTTTCATTTTCTTATGTTTAACAAAAGTACCGTTACCTATAATCCTCATAACAACCCAGCAAGACAGATATTATTATCTGCATTTTCTACATAAGTAAGTAACTTGAGGCTCAAAGAAGTTTGTTAAATAAACTGCCCAAATTCATAGGGCTAGTGAATGGTGGGTCCAGAATTAGAACCCATGGGTTTGTCTGACTCTGCTGGTGGTCTTGCCCCTTCTCTTTCTACCTCTTTTCCCTCTCCCTCCCTCTTTCCCTCCATTCTTTCCCTCCCTGCCCCCATCCATCCATCCACTTACCTACCTACCTACCTACATATCTATCTACCTTCCTAAACAAACAACTTGTCCTTATAAAAGGCTGTTTCTTGAAAGCATCAACCCACAACAATTTAGTTCTATCCCAAAGTACACACCACAACACTGAGTACCTTAACAAAACTTAAGGACACATAAGCAACACACACAGGACTGACAAATATCCTGGGTTATTAGCTTCAACTTAAGAAAACCCACATGTGATTGACTGACAGGAATGACCTGTCAGCTGGGGTTATTTAGAAGTAAAGTCAAAGAAACAGTGAGCCAAGACTGTAAATGTTGTTATCGAAGAATATTTTTACACCCTAAAAAAAGTAAGCTCTCTGAATCTTGAACTAAAACTCAGCTGCTATTTAAAAACAGAGAAAAAAAAAAAAAAAAGAGAGTGCTGGAATCTGATTTTCCTCCCGTGGCCTTCACTGAAAGGCACTGGCAACAGCAAGGGCTCTTCTTTTGGTTAAATCTTCTAAGGCACCAACTCTGGTGCTATCTCATTCCCCTTCATCTTCCTCTGTCCCGTCAAAAGGTGTAAGACAATTATACTCCAATAAAGATGTTAAAAAATAAATAAGTAAAAATAAAAATAGAAAAAAAATAAAATAAACTTTATATACGTCATTCTATCTTCAGAATCCTGTGAAGAGATTATCATTACCACCAATTTATTGATGATGAAACTATAGTTTCACTTGGTCAAAGTTGTTTAAATTGCAAATGATGTAACTGTAATTGAAAGAAAAATGTTTATGGTTCTAAAGATAGTGATCTTTTTACTGTACTACCTAAACGTTATACATATGATCTCCAGAACTTTGGACATGAAATGGCAATATATATGAGCAAGAATATTTATTGCACCCTTTTTGTGATAAAATATGTAGACTAAAAAACTAAATGTCTATCAATAAAGTATTTCTAATTAAAGTACAGATGTTCATGAGATTCTATAATGTTATCAAAATGTAAGGTGGGTCTATATGGACCTAAACAGATATTTAGTGAAAAAGGGAATTACAGATGACTGTGTAAAATAAGAAAATATCTGTTAAATATATCTGTCTGTTATAATGATGGACACATGCCATTATACATTTTTCTAAACTCATAGCATGTACAAGAGTGAACTCTAATGTAAACCATGGACTTTGGGGTACCTGGGAACTCTCTATAACTTCTGCTCAATTTTTCTGTGAACCTGAAACTGCTCTAAAATATAAACCCTTTATAAAAAAAAAAAAAAAGATAAGGCAAGAAGGACAGGTGGACACTTACAGACCCCTGGCCTCATCAGCGCCCCCCCCCACCCCGTCCATCATCATTTGTTGCATGTATTTTAGTTTGATGATCTTAGACTGTGTCTTTCTAATACTAGAACAGCCTGGTAGGAAAAGAAAATATGTAATATGACAATTTATTGGCCAAGATTACTCCAAGCAACTGATTTCACAAGTTTTGTTTGTTTGTTTCCCAAAGCTGTCCAAACTGATGACACCATAGGCATTTCTGATGTGTAGAAGGAAGCCTGGTGTCAGCACATGACTGGCATTCTCATTTCTGACTGGCAAACGGATGCTGGCTCCCCAGCTACATTCTGATCAGGATGAATTACAGGTATAATTCAAAATCAAGAAAACTGCTCAAGTACAACACGTGAGGCTTCTGCCAAAGTTGAAAATCATTAGGAACCATGAACAAGGCTGAGCACACAGCTCTGTTTTGAACTCTTTTATTTCTGTATTATTGCTCATTCACTTAAAGAGAAATACATGAAGCAGAGAGACAAGATCTCCTTCCCTTTTCATGCTTCTCCAATTTATCTTCCTTGGCATAATAAATTTCTCAAGCCAAAGAGTGGAGTGTTGTCTTGTTTCCCTCTGGTTTTTTCCATTATCTCAGTTATCTCTCATTTATTTTTTTAGCCTTTTCTCTTATCGCAACAGTTTCTCAGGACATCATAAAGTTGGAATGAGGAACCTCCCACCCCTCCGTGGTTGCCTACAAATATTTCAGGCCCCACACACTCAGTCACGTGGCTTTGTTACTGTGGCATGTTTGGAAAGAAAAAGAAATCCCAGATATTCCTCAACTAGAACTGATGGCTCAACTTTGGACTACTTTTGATATATAAATATTACTCTTTGTGTGAAACTTTCTCTAGCAAGAAAATCATTTTCCATAAAACCTGCTTAGGTACCCTTGCTTATTCTGAATAATCAAGGGAGTCCAACTATTTATGCTCTCAGTGGGATGTATTATGAAGAAAAGTACTGATTCTAGAACCTAGTTTTGTTTTTAAGGCCGATCTTTAAAACTTTTTATTTGGGGCATTTCCAAAAAAATTTGTATTCATAAGTATAGGGACTATAGTATAATGAACCTCCAAGTATCCATAAGTGAACACACAGCTAATCTTATTTCTACTATACCCACCTCCATCCATTTGCTTTTCTCTCAAGCAGATTTCTTTTTAACAAATCTCAGATATCATACAATTTCTTCCATATATATGGCTAGGTATCTCTAAGAGATAAGGACTTCTAAATTTTAGACATATAACCACAACATCATTATGACACCTATAAAATTTACAATTTCTGATATCAAATATTTAGCCAATGTTCAAATTTCCCTGATAATCTCAGAAAATTGTTAACATTTGTTTTGTTCAAAGTAGGGCCCAAACACTGTCCACACAGCCAGCACAACTCTTGATGTCAGTTTCTTCATTTGAAAATAAGAATGTTAGATGGTTGTTTCAGTTTTAGCAAAAGGGTTTAAAATATATTTTTCCAAATTAAAATATAAAGTACAGAAATTAATTTTTAAAGTTTTCACCATGTATGCTTATCCAGAAACAAGATTGTTTTGATAATAAATGGCATGATACTTATATATTTTCTATTTACCATGTGACTTTAAGATCTCTTCCCATTGATCCATTTTAACTTCTGTCTAGAATTCCACCTCATGCATAGACTGCATTTTATCTAATCCCCTATTAATGGACATCTATTTTGTTTCCAATTTTCCACAGAACAGTATTATAATGGACATCCTTATAAATGTCACCTTATGCATATATGCAAGATTCTTTAGGACATACAGCTGTGTGTGGGAATTGCTGGATTACTGGGAGTAATAACATTTTTAATGTACATCCAGTGGCAATAGATGAGAATTCAACACAATCTTCAAGGTTTCTTGCAGCTTTGATATTCAATGAGTCAATCCATTGAATCTATTTTTTAAAACGGTTGCATCCTTAGTAATATTAATGGTGGTGACGTGTAACTGATTTTGCCATTTCTAATAATGTCTTCTATTACTTCTTAGTAGCACTGCCTCTTTAAGAAATAATATATCAGTTTTCATTTTGCAAGACCCTGAGCTAAGGACTCAAGCTAAAAATCACAGGACCATGTACTTCCTGGCCTTAAATTTGGAGAAGTATATAGAACAGACACCTAAAAATATACATAATGATTGAAGGTGGTTTACAGAAAGTCATGAGTAGAGTCTAGACCTACCATTAGTCTGTAGGAAGGGAGAGGTCACCGGGGCCTGGTTTAGAAGGCTTTCTTTATACAGGAAACAAAGAAGTTTAGCAGGAAGAAGTGGGAAAGGTCTTCAGCTCACTCTGATTCAGGAAGGGAACAATCTGTTTTGTCCATATAAGAGAAATGAAATGCATAACTATGAGTTCCCAACACCCATGAGCTTGCTGCAAGCTACTGGGGCCCAAAGAGATGCCCTCCAGGGCTTCTGAGCCCTTAGAGAAGGCTGGTTGCTGTGCTTTCTGGGAGGAACAACTCCGACAAGAAGTTAAAGGGCCCCACTGACCTAAGCATGATAACACTGACACTTTCAATCAACCAGAGGCTGTCAGGTTTAGCCATTTACGTTGTATAAATCCACTTTTCCTGACTGTGTTTGAGTTACTTTCCTCCAGCACAGATGGAGAAAGTGATTTTTTTTTTCTCTCTCTTAGAGGAAGTCTTCCCAGATGAACCACATCCAACACTAATCACTCTTTTAAGAACACAGTTCTATATTAGAATTGGCTTACGATTATCCTTACATTGCTGTAATTGGACAGTTTAGCTACATTATAAGGTATCTGAGCAGAGACATTTCCTATTTCAATTCATTCCAGGACTCCATAATTGACGGCTCTGTTCCTGTTCATACCTAGAGGCTGAAAAATACTTGCTAAATGAAACAGTCAGAATAGACTAGGAAATCCCAAAATCTGAGCACCACAGCATGAAAAAAACAGTATCATCTGTGGGTCTGAGTGACTGTCCAGGGCAGCTGTCTAGTAATCCAGTTACTTTGATGTTGTGACTACACCATTGCAAAACACAAGGTGTCCTCCAAGATGACCTCAGCTGGGAAGAAGAGTAACTGAAAAGTTGCACAGGGTCTTTTCACACCGCAGCTCAGAAAAGAAAAAAAACCCAGATATTGGTGAATACAGGTAGTGTCTACTATACTAATATATTTCTTCTATAATGTAGCTTTCAGGTAAGTGGGAACTCTGCCCTTAGGCAAAATAAGCAACTGATGATCCCTCCTCTTAGGTAATAGAAGCACCTCTTCTGATAGCCCTTAGGGAGAAGAGATGAGAGATTTAAGACATGTCCATTCCATCCTATATTTCAGGTTACCGATGGAAAACTAAGAGTGCCCCACAGTGATACATCCCTTATTATGAGTTCATGACTCTCTGGAGAACCCAGTCCATGTTCTTTTCCTTAAAGATCACCAAAGACTTGGACCTGGTGATCTTGATCAAGGGTAATTTATTTCCATATTGTCTTCTTTTGACTTAGCTTTTCTCATTTATTTAACAAAATATTATTCAGAACAACTTCTGCTGGTTGTTCTCCAGTACCTATTCTCTCATTCTTCTGTAGTAAGAGAAATGCCAGGTTTTAGATGATAGGTGAAGTCAAGTGAATAAGTTCTAGCAAACAGACTTAGAGCAGAAGAATTTTATATATCTCCTAGGCAATACCCTTAAAGGGGATGAACATGCTACTCTCTCCTTCTTTTCCCATCTTTTCTGACTGGAATATAGCTGTAGGGAGGTAATCTTCTTCACCACAAAGACTGTAAGTACAGTACATGAATAAACCTGAAGGAATTGGGTTCCTGACATGGTAGAACCACTGTATCAGTTCTGCCTTGCTTATGTCTGGACCATACTGTAAGAGAGAAATGAAGTTCTATTTGGCTGATACTGAAAATATATCCTAATTAATCCAGTGTTTCAGAAGCTTTCAGGCACCAGGTTCTTTAAGATAAAAAAGAAGCCTTGATGGTAAAAGCAGATCCCTAAGCCTTCAGAAAGGGCAATACTGGTACCACAGACTACATTCCTAGGAATTTCTCCATGACCTAAGATGATATCTAATCCATGTCGCATATAAGACTTTGGGACATGGGAAAGCCTCATTTGACTCTTCAATCTTGTTCCCTATATGACTCATTAAACAGGACTGTCTTCCTCACTGCAAGCCATTTCCTTACATTGCCTACTTGGGATCACATAGAGGTTGACTATAATATTGTTTGTTCCGGAGGCTCTAATTGCCATTCTGGGTCTTATATGTATCAGTGTTATTTTTCAGTTCCAAATTGGGACAGGTTCCTCTGACACATGGTCTGACATGTAGTTTGACAACAGAACAGAATACCTGAGACCAGGACTGTCAAAGACATATGTTTACCTTAGCAAAGCTTGTCAGTTTGTTCTATATTACATAACTGTTAAAGAGGATGTATCCAGCAGGAGTCAGGATCAAACATCAAGCAAACAGAGAACTGGTCAAATCCAATAATTAAGAAAGGGGTTACATCCAAGGACAATTTAAGGCAAAAAGGAGTAGGTACAACAGATCTGACAGACAGAAAGTCTAGGACAAGAATGGCAAATATGTCAGGTCTGTGCTGCCTATCTCCCTTTTTATGTGCGTGTCAGAGACGATTAATCACAGTGACACCAGAGAAACCTCAGACTTCTGAATACAATGGCCCACGTAGCCACTTCTAAACATTTGAGGTTGGCACACAACACATATGAATCAGTCAGTCAAGTCTCAGGAATAGTGACTAGTGAATGGGAGTGATGATAGGTTCCTCTTCTTTATCCCATTCAGTGACAGTTCAGGTATAGGCAGCACTGAACCCCTGTTTCCAGGGTTAGGTCCCTGGACTATACTCATAATGAAAAGAATGAAGATGCAGATGTAGGGAATGGACTTCAGGACACGGGGAGGGGGAAGGGTAAGCTGAGACGAAGTGAGAGAGTAGCATCGACATATATACACTTCCAAATGTAAAACAGATAGCTAGTGGCAAGCAGCTGCACAGCACAGGGAGATCAGCTCAGTGCTTTGTGTCCACCTAGAGGGGTGGGATAGGGAGTGTGGGAGGGAGGAGATATGGGGATATATGTATATGTATAGCTGCTTCACTTTGTTATACAGCAGAAACTAACACACCATTGTAAAGCAGTTATACTCCAATAAAGATGTTAAAAAAATAAAAGGAAAAGAATAGCATTGGTCCTAGGATATCCTCACATTCCAATGAAGAGTCTACTATATGATTTAAACTCTTAGATTATCAGAATTAGATAGGAACCAACTTTACCTGATAAATATTAGGTTAGAAAAAAAAAATCTAAGAGTATAGGATCCTTTTAAAGTCAGGAAGCTAACAAGAATGCCTACTCTCTAGTCTTTTAAACATATAGTGCTGGGACAACTGGATAGCCACATGCAAAAGAATGAATTTGACCCCCTAATGCACACCATATATAAAAATTAACTCAAAATGGATCAAAGACTTAAATATAAGAGCTAAAACTACAAAACTTTTAGGAGGACACATAGGTGTTAAGTCTTTATGACCTTGGATTAGGCAATGGTTTCTTGGATATGACACCAAAAGCACAAAGAAGGTAAGAAAAAATTGATAAATTGGATGGCAGCAAAATTAAAAACTTTTACAAAAAGGATACTATCAAGAAAGTGAAAATACAACCTCTAGAATGGGGGAAAATTTTTGCAAATCATATATTTCATAAAGGTTTAATATTCAGAATATATAAAGAACTCTTATAACTCAACAGCAAAAATATAAATAATTCAATTTAAAAATGTGCAAAGGATTTGAATAGTTATCTAAATAATATATACAATGACCAATAAGCAAATGAAAAGATAATCAATATCATTAGTCATTAGAGAAATAAAAATAAAAACCAAAATGAGTTTAAAAAATGAAAAATAACAAGTATTGGCAAGGATGTGGAGAAACTGAAACTCTCATACATTGCTAGTGGGAATATAAAATGGTGCTGCCTCTGTGGAAAATAATTTTGCAGTTCCTAAAAAAAGTAGACATAGAGTTAACATATAACACAGAAATTCCATTCTTAAGTGTATACCCAAGAGAATGGAAAACATATTCATACAAAAACTTACACAAAAATATTCATAGCAGCATTATTTTTAATAGCCAAAAAGTGGAAATAACCAGAAGGTCCATCAACTGAATTATGGCTAAACAAATATGGTATATCCATACAATGGAATATTACTTAGCCATAAAAAGTAATAAAGTTCTGATTCATGATAAAACATGGATAAACCTTGAAAACATTATGCTAAGTGAAATAAGTGTGACACAAAAGGATAAATACTGTATGATTCCATCTTTGTTAAATGCCTAGAAAAGGCAAATCGATAGAGACAGAAAGCAGATTATAAATTGTCAGGGTCTGAAGGAAGGGGGAAATTGGGGAATGAATGCAAATGGTTATGGGGTCGCTTTTTGGGATAATGTAAATTTTCTAGAATTGAATAGTGGTGATAGTTATACAATCTTGTAATTATACTAAAAGCCAAAGAATTTGACACTTTAAAATAGTGACCTTTATGTTATAAGAATTTTTTTGTGAATTATATCTCAAAAAAACTAAAAACAAAATGCCCCTCTCTTACCACTACTACATTGCACTGGAGGCCCTATATAGTGAGATAATACAAGAAAAAAAAAACTATAAGGAATTGAAAGGAAGAAACAAACCTCTAATTTTTTGATAATATAACTGTCTACTCAGAAAACAAAAGTTCAGTTAGGATATTGTATAAAAGATCAACACAAAAGTCAATTGCTTTTTTATACATCAGCAAGAAACAAACCAAAAATACAGTTCAAAGTATACAGTTTACAACATCAACAAAATGTAAGTACTTAAAGAAAAACTAATTATAGGAATGTTTATAGCAGCATTATTCATAATAGCCAAAAAATGGAAACAACCCAAGTGTCAACTGATGAATGAACAAAATACAGGATCCATACAATGGAATATTATTTAGTCATGAAAAATCATGAAGTACTGATATATGACACAATATGGATAAACCCTGAAAACATGTGATATGAAAGAAGCTAGTCACAGAAGACCAAATATTTATGTGAAATGTCCAGGATAGGCAAATCCATGGAGACAGAAAGGAGATTAGTATTCATCAGTTGCTGGCAGGAAGGAGGAATGAGAAGAGACTGCTAATGGGTACAAGGTTTCCTACTAGGGTGATAAAAATGTTCTAAAATTAGATAGTGATGATGGTTATACAAGTCTGTGAATATAAATGTCATCTAGTTGTACATTTTTTTAAAAATCTACATAAATACAGATACATCCTGAATTTATAGATGGGACGATTCAATTCTTCCCAGTTTGATCTATACATTATGTGTAGTTCCAGTGAAAACTCCAATAGGATTTTTAGTGAAATATAAGTTGGTTCTGAATTCTATATGAAAGACCAAAGGGCCAGAAAAAGCCAAATTACTCCTAGAGAAGAAGAAAGTAGAGGAATTCACCCTAACATATATAAAGACATTATAAAGCTACTGTAATGAAGGAACCCTCCTATACTTTCAGTGGGCATGTAAATGGGTGCAGCCACTATGGAGAACAGTATGGAGGCTCCTTAAAAAACTAAAAATAGAGCTACCATATGATCTAGCAATCCCACTACTGGGCATATATCCAGAGAAAACTCTAATTCAAAAAGACACATGCACCCCAATGTTCATAGCAGCACTATTTACAATAGCCGAGACATGAAAGCAACCTAAGTGTCCATCATCAGATGAATGGATAAAGAAGATGTGGTATATATATATACAATGGAATACTACTCAGTCATAGAAAAAGAATGAAATAATGCCATTTGCAGCAACATGGATGGACCTAGAGATGATCATATTAAGTGAAGTAAGTCAGACTAATACCATATACACTTACATGTGGAATCTAAAAAAATTATACAAATTAACTTATTTATAAAACAGAAATTGACCTACAGACATAGAAAACAAACTTATGATTACCCAAAGGGACAGCGGGGGAGTGCGGGAGAGATTAATTAGGAGTTTGGGATTAACATACATACACTACTATATATATAATAGGTAAACAACAAGGACCTACTGTACAGCACAGGGACCTATACTCAATATCTTGTAATAACCTATAATGGAAAAGAATCTGAAAAAGAATATATATATATATATGTATATATATATATATGGATAACTGAATCACTTTGCTGTACACTCGAAACTAACACAACATTGCAAATGAACTCTAATTAAAAAAAAAAAAAAGACTGTATGACTTGGTTCAGCAATAGAAACCAGATCAATGACAGAATAAAGAAGTCAGAAACAGATCCACTTATGTATGGAAACTACAGATACCACAAAGAAGGCACCACATCTCAGTGACAAAGAACCATCTAATATATGTCTTAGAAATAAGCAATTGTCCACATGGAAAAATAATGTGTAGGTAAAGGACAGGTTGGGGGAGAGTATAGAGTGGACATTCTAGAAACAAAGCCAAAGGATCTGAGTCTATCCAAAAGTCAAGTTAAGACTTACGGATCCTCTGTAACAGTGACAGAGGGTAGAACACAGAGGACTAGCTCTAGGATAGTGGGAAATGCTAATGTCATGAAGACAGGGTTGATCAGACAGAGGGTGAATGTTGGATGCTTGTGCCTGTGGTTACAGAAGGCTAACTGATTACTTTCCTGGAAAAAAAGGTCTTTCCATCCATTCACTCATTTATTCATTCACTGAGTCACACAACAAATATTTACCAGGCTCCTGGTACATGCCAGGCACTATTCTAAGTGCTAAGGATACAGAGGCTTACATTCTTCCAGTAGTCAAACAGACAAGAAATACATAAATAAATAAAATTATTTCAAATAATAGCAAATAATGGCCATGGAAAAAATAAAACTGGGTAATGGGATAGAAGGTGATTGGGGATGGTTGTGGGCTTAGGGGATTACTTTAGAAAAGGTGGTCAGCGAAAGTCTCTCTGAGAAACTGAGAGTAACAATTCCTTGTGCCATTGTAACAAGCTGAAATAACTACAACTAAAAGGTCGGTTCCATAAAATGTCTAATAGCAAAGGAAAATCAGAGTCAGCCTGGAAGATATAAACGTTATTTGGAGCTGACAAACAAGGTCTTCAAACCATGGGAAACATAAACTGAAAGGTTGGAGTTGCTTATGTGGCCCCCATCCTGAAAATGCCCTCCCTGCTTGGCCCCAGTAAGGTCTGGAGGCCCCACTGGGCTGTACAGAGGTGTACACGGCGCACCTGAATCCGGCTGCCCAGCCGAGCTTTAATAGAGCGCCTCTATTAATTATCTGAGTGATGGCATTGCTTCTCTGGACTCACAGCTAAATAAAGCCACCCCAGTTGCTTGGCCGTAAGCTCTTAAAGGTGAACACAAAACTGTGTCTCAGTGGATGCAGCATTTGGCACTGATCGAAGAGTTTTAACGTCATTTCGCAGTTAATAATTAGCTCTGCCTTGGTCCCCACAAAGGGTGCCACCAAAACAAAGGCGGGAGTTGAGTGTGTTCGCTATACTTGCCACTGGTATAAATAGGCAAAGGGATGATTAATGAATGAGGGGGGGAATTAAACACAACAGTGAACAAAGACAAAGGCCCACAGCTCAGCTGTCCACGAACCGAGACAAGCTGTATCCAGAGGGAGGCTGCAGAGAACGACTCACACACACAAATCCGTTTAATGGACAGGTTTTGAAGACTTCATTTAACCTTGCGTTATGACAGCCGTAGTATTTTATTCTCATCCTGACGTGTTAAGAGGCCAGGGTCAGCTGAGGTAGAAACATGTATTCTTGGGGGGACTCACTGGAGAGGTGGAGGGGGCAGATTTCTGTGTGGGCGACAGAGGGAAAACAGAGAAGGCCCAAACACATAAACCATCACCCTTCAGGCCCCCTTTGTGAGGGGAGCCAGAGCCAACTTTCTAAAGAGTTGTTTGGATGACACACAAAGCAGAGGAGGCACCAACACAAATGTCCCGGCTGCAGTCTTGGACAGGGCCCGCCCACACCTCAAAGTGGCCATATTATAGACTGGGCCGGGACTCAGGACGGGGTGAGAAAGCTCTGCTCAAAGGCATCTAGTATAAAGGGTAGAGAGCTGGGAGGCTGGCTCTCAGCCATGATTTGCAGGCTCAGGAGAGGTTGCTGCTGGTTGGCAGCCTTTCTGCACATTTTATTCCAGTTAGTTCCTAGAGGATGCTGCCCTCCGAGGATGCAGTGGTAACCCCTTGTGTTTGACCAGTTTGATGCTGAGGGTCTGGGTAGAGAAGAGCCCGGGGGATTAGCAACTGGCCAAACCCTACGGAGTCCTGGTTGGCTTTCTAGGTACATCTCTACTTCTCTGTACAACCATTCTTCTCCCTTTTAGGGCTTCCCCACATCAGCCAGGTGTCCATTTCCACAGGCTTGCTTTCCAACCAGGTGTTTGAGGGGAAAGGATCTGATCAATTAATCCCTGTGGAAGATTTAGGTGATAATGAGTTTAAAGGTTCTCCCCACCCCCTCCAGGGACATTTGCATTTTAATGCAGGACTAACCAACCCACAGGGCTGTAAGAACTATAGCAATGCAATAGTCGTTGTGGAATTTTCTGTTCTGAGGCAGCCCAGAAGGGAGATGTTTATGGGCTTGATGAACTTGCTGATCTCCCCATAGTCACATCGTGTCCACACACCATGTAGACCTCTGCAAAAATTTGTAGGCTTTTATTTCACCTTTTCTCTGCCTATGTCACTCAGGTGTTGGAAAGATCACATGAGAAAATGGATGTTAAATGCTTTAAAGATAAACACCTGAATCAATATGCTAGCTAAGATTTACTGAAGGCTGAAAACTTAGACCAGAACATGTCCTTAGTGATCCACACCCTCACTTAACAGATGAGGAAATGGAAACACCAAAAAAAATGGTGTCTTCATCTGAATCACTCAGTGAATCACTGACAGAGCCAGGATCATGTGATGAGTCTCCTGCTTCAAGGCCAAGGCTTTTTCTATTGCATCATAAGAATGACTTTTCTTCTGTCCTCAGAGCATATCCTAATCAATCATATCTTGACTGCTAAATTGCAAATGGTCCTTTACAAAAACAAACAAACAAGCAAAAACAAAACAAAAAAATATATATAGCTTTAAAGTGAGCTACTAAGCAAAGGAAATGTAGAATAGCAGTTCTGGAAAAGTCACCTAAGTATTCAGGGAAGTTCAAATCAAGACTCTAGGAGATGATAACATGTTACACCCACTTAATTGTTAGAAGATAAGAAGTCTGGCAATAGAAAGTGTTGGAGAAGGGGAGTATCCATAGAATCTCTCCTATCTTTGCTGGTGGGAATGTAAAACTGAAACGACTGGGGAGAAAATAATTTGGAATTTTTTAGTAAAGTTGAAGGTACGCATACCCAAAGGCTCAGCAATCTCTTTCAAGAGAAACTCTAGTTCATGTGCACCAGGAGATGCATGTAGCACTGTTCAAAAAATGCAATAATTCTTGAAACAACAGAGCAGTCTTATTCTGGAAAATAACCTGTTATATAGTTTAATATGATGGAATATTATAAAGTATTGAAAATGAACAAACGGCAGCTACAAGCATCAACCTAAATTTTATACCACAATGTTGAGTTAGAAAAGCAAATCCTAGAAAAAAAATCCTGTATGACATCCTTCTTTTTAATAAAAATGTAAAATAACCAATAGTAAACAATACATTATTTAGGTACATAAATGTGTGTGTGCTAAAAAGACTTCTTTAAACGGAAAGGCATATTAAATACAAAATTCAGATAATGATGATCTTGAAGAAGACCATGTAGAAAAGCATAGGTTATTATTCATTCTCTAGCTCTTAGGTTGATTCATGCTTAAATTATTAAAAATATGTAAATGCACATATATAGTAAAAAATGTCATGAATGGGCCAATTGATGATAGTGTATCATAAACCAAGAGTTAAGATTAATTCAATTCCATGTACCTGATATCCATTACAGAAAAAAAACAAAAAACAAAAAACAAAAAACAAAACCATCTACATTAGGAGAAAGCCAGCTCCTGAAACAGAAAAAGATGTCTCCCAGTACTGACCTTCAAGTCAAAAATTCCCATCAGTCTAGGGGGATAGAAAAGCCATAGACAGAGACAAGCTGAAAAGCTGAGGTAAAGCCTTCTCCTGAAACTTGCCCAACTGGGGAAGCTGTATGACTTGAGAGTAGAATCTAGGGAAGAGGAGAACACACCAGGCAGTAGAAGCTAAGACACACAAAGGCACTGAAGCTTCAGGCAAAGCAATAGGTTTAAATGAGACAGAAAAGAACCAGGGGAACAGACACACTGAAGTCAAGTTGGTGGCCAAAAGTGAAAACCAAAGGGGCAAGTAAAACTCTGAAGTTTGCAAGCCTTCCAAGGAACCCCACACTGGGGCTGAGGGACAAAAGGGCTCACAGACTGGATAGAGTTCCACTCCCAGAGACATTCATGACAGGACTATAATCTCTAATCTGGGTCACCTTTCTAATTTAATAAGATCTCGTTAATTTGAACAAAACTAATTTGAAATAGCTAGAATAATCAGGCTCGAATAAAACTGATCTTTTGACTATGAAAACAGTGTTTACTCAACAAATTAATAGCATGAGACACATCAGGTGGGGAATACTTAACCTGTTTAGGAGAACAAACCTGACACACATATCTACATCCATCTGTTCTATAATAATTAGTATGTTAATTACAGATGATCGTTAGTCATTAAAAGAGGTCCTCAACCTGGGGGCCACTAGTTGATATTACTAGGTGTATTTCAAAGTAGTAAAACTTGCTTTGAAAATAATCTTTTTTAGTAATTCACTGCTGGGTGGATTTGCTCAGATCAGAACAGATCTTAAACCCAAATCTCAGAAACCATGAAAAAAGTCCTCTCTTTTCTGGAAGATGACCTAAATGGAATTAAAAAATTGACTTCCATCATCCCACTTTCCAAACAATATTTGAACTGGAGAGGGCCTTCATCCCCAGAGATGTCCCTCCTCAACACTCATGCAGAGGGATTTGAAATCCTCTGACTGTTCTCCATGACCTGATGTGCTCTAAGGAATCGCTAACCTGTGTTTTCATCTCAGTGACTGTTAGCAGGACGACGCCCACACTTCCACTTTGACACAGCAGTCAGGTCTCATTGCATTCCCTGAGGGTGTGTCTACTCCTCTCAACTAAGATAAACACCATCACTGCTCAAAAATAAGTTCAAAAGAAATAGTCAAGTTCCCCATCAGTATCAAGTTTTAGAAGTGCTGATGTAGAAACTGAACCACACAAGAAGGTAAAATTATTTAAAAAGTAGGAGAGGGAGGGTCAGAGGGGATACACAATGTTTTTATAAGAACTAGATAAACCGTCACATATATCAGCACAAGTAGGTTGGAACATATTGCACTGGAAATGATTGACAAGTTTCTGTCAAT
The DNA here is from genome assembly GCF_949987535.1 of Balaenoptera acutorostrata. Lineage (NCBI taxonomy): Eukaryota > Metazoa > Chordata > Mammalia > Artiodactyla > Balaenopteridae > Balaenoptera > Balaenoptera acutorostrata. Next base: position 59,506,637 of record NC_080079.1, read on the forward strand.
GGACGTAAAAAAATATGGCTACCAAATCACGAAGTCAGTTTATACAGAATATTTGAATCCACAGTGCATGAGCACGTATGTGTATACGTGAAGAGGAAGGTGGTAAATTAAACAGGGATTCGTGAAAAAAAATTAAGTTAAATACTAGATAACAATATGCAAAGACCATTTTTTTAAACTAAATATGATTTAGTTGAGCAATAATATGATAAATGAGATAACAATAGGTCTTACAAGATCATTTGATTCATCTTCTAAGAACATCATTCAAGATTTTTCTTTTTAGATTTTCAAACAGCCCTGTTACTGTGGGGCTGGCCGACAAAAATTTTTTTCCAGATTTTTGAGCAAATGTAAACTAGAGTGAGTTTAATTGCTCTGAAGTCTAATGTTCTCTTCCTTTGAAATGGTTTAGGAAGGAAGGCACAGAGCTTTTTTCTAATTTGGCAGCAAAAGGATACTGCATGTTTATCTCTGCTTGCTTTTTGGAGGTGCAGATGAACACACCAAACTAAAGGGCACTGGAAAGATAAGTTTCCACGACATCCACAATAACTCTTTTATATTGCCAACTGGATATTCTATATGTAGCATTCAGAGGCAAATATATTAAAAAAAAAATGATGTAAAGCCAAAATTATTTCCTTGATAACACTTGTTTTAAACACCTTGCCACTAAATAGCTAAAAGTCTCCAAAGTGAATGCATAAACCATATAAAAGCCACAAGCATACTTACATAAATTCCTAAGATTAAAGTAATAACTTCTAGAAAAAGGTGGGAGAAAACACACTACGATAAATCTATTTGTAATGGTATTTGGGCTCTACCAACTGCTTTCATTGGTCTCCAGTGGCTTACATATAAAACAATACATTTGATGTATGATTTCAATTCCTTATGGAAAACTGTTCTATCTACAAGCAGCCTGTCAAAGAGAATGCCAAAAAAACTCTTTCTGCATCCCAATATGAGGTAGGACTCTTAAGATATAACTTAAGGTCACCATTTGTTCTTGCTTGGTCAGGTTTAAGACTGTAATTGAGGAATGCCTGACCTGGGGGAGGCAAGAGAAGGGGGGAGGGTAGGTTTATTTATAGTGAAATAGAAATAGGCAAGGTGTCAGAGCTTGAAGTTAAATGGCATTGTTTTGCAGGGAGAGTGGCTCTGCAGATTGGGCAGAGGCAAGGGGTGGTTCTCTGGAAGCTGCCTGGAACCTGTCCCCCACCTCCCAACTCAGGGCATATGGCAGCTGTCAGCTCCAGAAAACCACCTTTGGACCCAGGAATCTATTTTCCTATTATTGAGGGGTGCACTGGGGAGGGAGGAGAAAAGTTGCTGCAGAATGAAAACAAATGCCATTCTAATTGGCCTGTAAATTGCAGCCCTTCATCATTAGAACTCTGCTCTGCATTTCAGCCAAAAATGTTTAATCCCAAATTAAAGTTGTCCAGGTTTAAACAGGGAATTATAAAGTGAAAAATGTCTACAGTTGCAGGAGGGCAATACACAACTCCCGTGAGCTATTCTTCTTGAAATTACAATCTTCCCAAAACATTCTCCTAATTTAGTTCTTGCCACTCCCCAATTCTTCCTCCTGCCCCTAACTTTAGAATCACCATCCCCAGGGATGTAGCCAGTCTTTCTCTCTGATCAAATCTCCTAAAGGGACACTCAACCTCACTGGGAGCCCAACATATCCCTCCCCCCTTCCCCAAGTCAAAGTTTAGTTCTTATTGCTATAGGACTGAGTCTGTTTTTCAAAATGATAGTTTTAAAATACATGCATCTTAAAAAAAAAATACATGCATCTTGTTGCTGTTGTTATTATTACGGGCTTCTATCATTGCCGAGCCATCATTGTGCCATTTGCCCATGGCATAAACTCCATTTTGCAGAGAAAGGGCTCAGCTGGAGTGCATTTCATCACTTCTCCTGATTCCCAGGAGAATCTTTCTTGTTTTTCATCCTCTTAAGGAAAGTAGGTACCAACACCACTGGAAAATTTGACCACATAAATAGAATTCTGTGAGCAAATTCCATCTACCTTAAATTCCTTTATGGGTCCTTAAATAAAGCCCCTTGCCTTCTATTCTAACCTGCATGAACACTGCAAAAGCATTGTTTGCCCTCATCTTGGTGAATAATTGGGGGCAATCATTAAGCAAGTCCTCATCAAGGCAGATCAATTTTTCAACATTATTTACAACCAACGAACTGAGACGTTGTATAACATAAAGATATCTTCCTTCGCTGAGCTGCTTATAGCTAGAGACAGGAATGGTTGATATGAAACCAGCATCCAAGAGTATTGTAGTAACTCTAAGGGATTTAGCTTAAGGAGCAGTCAGCATAGGATGAAAATGTCCAAGAAGGCTTTACAGGAGGCTTGGGATTTGAATAGGAACTTAAAGGATCAGTAGTAATTAACTCAGCAGAGCAGCAGACGATGGATGCACCTTCCAAAGTGGAGCAAAAGCATAAACGAAGACATGGAGATAGGAATGGTTCAGTATAAGTTGGTCTCAGAAAGCAAAGCGAAGCATAAAAAGAGATGATTCATCTGTGCAGGACAATAGGCAGGCATTGCTGAGTACAGCTCTTTGATTTTGCCTCCTGGATCTTCTCCAAATTTCACAACCTTCCTTTGAGTGACAGGTCACATTACTGTCTCTGGGTGGGGGCCTGACATGTTGTGTCCTTGATATTAACCACGTAGGACTGCTGCCTTGAGATCTTGATAGAGCTTGTTCTCCTCAGCCTGGCAATTATATGGTCAGCCATATGGCTTCAAAAAACAAAAAAATTGACTATATTTAATAAAAACTTTTGAAAATATAGAGAGAGAAAATTTAAGGATGAAAATGTTTGTTAATGTAAAATGGAAGATATAATGAACGTTTTTACTCTTAAACTTTCTATACCTCTATATTTCACATACAAGTTATCAAATATAGCCAATTTGTGCTGCTTTGTTATTTTTAACAAAACTATGTTATTTTATAAAACTATGTAAAAAGGTCACCTGTTTGTAAATAAAATGTAGGTTTCTAGAAAAGAAAACACAAAAGCTCCCTCCTCACTAACTCAACACTCAACCATTTGCATGTACTAGACATTAGTCTACTCAAGATGCTGAATATCGCTCCCAGATCAGCATGTGAACTGGATAATTCAAACAATATTGAGCCAGTTTTAACAAATTTGCAATATAAGATTTTCATGAAGGATATTTTTCCCCAAGTGGAAATGTATCGCAAGAAAATAAACTTCTAGCCCAAGGCACTGACTTCCTCAAAAACAGAATTAGCAGGGAGATTCTTCTCCCCAAGGTACCATTTATAAAAAGAAATTCCTTACAAATGGCCAAACTCAGATTCATAAGATGCATTTTTTGAAAGGAAACTATTTTTATAAATTTCTGATACCTCTGGTGTTAATTCATTGACTTCATAAACTGGAAATTAGTCTTTTCCTAGTAGAAAGGTAAATGTCATATTTAAAAATGCCTTTTTTTCCCCCAAAGAAGTTTAAATTCTCATCCACTCATTAATTTAACAAATATTTATCAAGCAGTTACTATGTGCTTATAGATAAGACGTTACATGGTTCCCTCTTCGAGATAGAAATCTAAGTCTTAAACTCATGAGATGAAGCACAAAGGGTGGCATTTCTCACATTATAGTTCCTGGGTAATACTGTTATGGGTTGAATTGTATCCCCTAAAAAAGATGTTGGAGTCCTAACCCCCAGTGCCTACGAATGTGACCTTTTTTGGAAATAGGGTCTTTGCAGATGATCAAGTTAAGATGAGGTCATTAGGGTGAGCCCTAATCCAACATGCCCTTATAAAAAGTGGGAAATTTGGATACAGAGATACACACTCATAGAGGGAAAGCAATGTGAAGACACAGGGAGAAGGCCATCTACCAGCCAACGCCAGAGGCTACCAGAAGCTAGGAGACAGGGTGAAACAGGGTCTCCTTGTCAGCTCTACCAAGAAGCCCTGCTGACACCTTGATTTTGGACTTCTAGCCTCCAGAACTGTGATACAATAATTTCTGTTAAGTCACCCAGTTTGTGGTACTTCATTACAGCAGCCCCAGCAAACGAATACAAATACCTTTCAAAATGTTTAAGATTAATATCAGGCAGGGGACCGCCTCCCAAGGTAGAAGGCTTGAAGGGTTATCAAAAGCACAAAGAAACATAAAACTCAGTTACTGTGGTGGATAAGGCTTCCATCTAAAGCTAAAATGCAATCCACCTCAAAGGGATCACAGGCATGCCTCCATTTGGAGTTGTCACGTTACAGCTCTTACATCTATATCGGATTGAGTGTGCCTGTCCTTGATTCTAGGATTTTAAAACTACTCTTTGGTTTACAATTTCAGGGTTAGAGAAAGCCAGTGAAGACTTCCCCTCACCCCCATCAGCTAGATCACTGTGGATAGTCCATCATCACTGGAATGTTTGTGGACATCATGGGCCCTTGAGTGGCCACCTTTGTCTACTGGTCCAAGAGGGTCCCTCTGTGTGCATAATACATGGTCAACAAAGGTTTCATGAAAATATATGATGTCATGATGATTATCTGTCTATCACTGTTATCTCAACTACCAACTCTTGAGCGTAGCTGGAGATAACTGTTTATCCAATGATATCAACAAAAATCTATAGAAGAGTTCAAAACATTTCTTTATAACTTTCAAAGCCCATTGAGTTATTTTCCTGGGTATGGTGTCCTTTGGTCTTCCGATTTTTTTTTTTCCCATTTCATAATTCTCTTATGTTTCATCATCTCCTTTCTGACACGATCCTGCCTCAGAGTTCTACCCCTTGCTTTCAAAATTCATTCAATAAGTATATTCATTATTCAATCTTATTTATCACTTAATTTATAAGTAGTGTATCAAATTTCACCAGAGGAAAATCATATTATATTACAAAGTTGAAGTTTTCTACCTTAATCACTCTCTACCCCCTGACCAGTTACCAAGCAATCTGTTGGGCCTATCACTCCAATTATATAACTAGGTCACTCAACGTTATATTTGTCAGTATCCTTTCAAAGAAAAAATAAATCAATAAATGGGATGCCTTTAATAGCGAATTAATAGAGATTAGCCCATAACAGAATTGCCATTTTCAGCAGTTATTGCCTAGAAATGATTGTTAGGTCATCACCTGGGTTTGTGGCTATTATACTGTCACCAGGAAAGAGAGAAGATGGCCACAGACAGAAGGACCTCTGTAAGCTGATATTTCCTGCTGACCCTTGGCATGGGTCTGAGTCCTAAGAACGAGGCCATGGGCGAGTCACAAATAAGGCACCAGCATCAGCATCAACCTACTGTCTCAGTCTGAGTAAAAACATTTGGGCCCCACTTCAGCCTTGGGAATAAGATTTTTTTAAAAAAACTATGAATTGTACTGTCTAGGCCCACCATCCTCAGATGTGCTGATTTCCCTAAAACCAGCTGATACCTAAGGCAGCTTCTCCGGACGTTCTCCCGGAAGCTGGATCCACCAGGCCGTGATTCATCTCTGTCAGGGATGGTTACAGACCCCACCTTCTGAGTGGCTGATTAAAGCAAAGGGTCAGCTGCAGTCATGATGACCACGCTCCCCAACCCCACAGAGACAGTGCTATAACGAAAACAGCACACAGTTCCCTGATTCCCAGGCCCTTCCGGAGGGGATGGTCAAAGAGTTTTGGCAACACTGGAACCTGTGGCAAGGGCAGAGCTGGCCTGGCCAGACAGCCCAGGGTCAACAGCTATGGGCCTCCACACCCCAGCTCGTACCTACTGGCACCCAACGGCTTTGCCTGACTTGCCTCCCTCACCTCCTACTCTCATCTCCCCTGCTTCGCACCCCCAACTTCAGTGTGGGGCTGTCCTATCTTTTGTTCTGGCAGGGATAAGATGTATAAATGATGAGCGGTTGACAAAGTGTACTCCAGTGCCGCAGGCAGCTCATCAATCATTTTCCACATGTCTACAGATAATTGATGCCAACCTTGCAGGCGAAGCTGCTTCAGGTGAGAGAGGCCGAGAATTAAATCTGCTGTTAGGAGCCAAGCAGCTGATCTGTATTTAACTTTCTTTTTAATTTAGCACTTGTTTGTTTTAAGCTGCGTTTGCAGGCCCCTCCTTGCCCTCCACACTTGGGAGAGCGGCCTGGGGTTTGCTGACCCCATCGCCACCCGGGGCCCTGAACCCACTGGTTTCCTGGGCAAGGCTCTGGGCAAGGAAAGCAGACAAGACCACCCAGGACTGCTCAAGAGGCGCACAGAAACTTTCTTTCTGCGTAAGTGAAGCTTAACATCAAAGGCGCTCGCCTGTCAGGCAATTATCTGTCAACAGGATCTGGCTGGCAGGGTGTTACTTGCACACAAGGAAGAAACCACTTACTGCTTTCTTTACTTAAGAAAAAAACAACAAAAAAAACAATAAAAATAATCCAACCCCGTATTTCCTTTATGAAATGAGATTGAGTAACACTTCTAGCATAGCATTGAAGAGGTTTGCGTTTCCTTACTTCCCTTGCCTCAACCAAACAATTCCAAAGTGAAGTCAACCTTAGAAGGTGCCCCTTGGCTGGTGAAATGTGAGAGCCTTGATGAAGGGTCAAGACTCCATAAGTTTCACTCTCCTACTTGACTCTAACTCACTGTTCTATCGCCAGCCTCCAATGTTCACGCTAATGTGCTTGCCTACACACACACACACACACACACACACACTCACAAAACTTTCCCACTCTGCAGAAATCTTTGCTCTTGGCAACTAGGGCATCCTGGTGAAGAGAAAATTACCACATGTGCCACAATCCCCAGTTTTCAAAAGAATGATAATATAATCCATAGACTCAACTCCAAAGTGACCCAAATATCACCTTACGGTATCTGAGGGTCATTCGTATGAAAACGATGTTATAAAAAATGTTCCCCTTAATAGAATGCCAAATAAACCAGATTTTAGTGGATTTCACTTTGTACAAGTAAATAAGCTGGTTTCTAAGAAGACTAAGTCCTAGTAGCAACCTACCAGTTAAAAAATTTGTCACTACACCTTCTCAGCTGAAATCAGGCACCTCTCAAAGCAGAGGTTTGCTCTGCCTTGCCTTCCTGCTTCTTAAGCTCAAAGATTACTCTCCCTATTTTGCTGAGGTCCAGAAATGTAAACAACAGAGGCTGTTATGTTCTAGAATCACGGACTGTACCCAGAGCAGCTCCCTATCCCAATTCTTTTTCATGTCTGCAAATCAAACCTTGGGCCCTTCTCAACCACCCTCACGAATGGAGGGCTTACAAAGTGAGATGCAAAACTGTGATCACACTGAATGTTGCATTCAAATTTGTATTCTGAACTGGACTAGAGATATAACTAGATTCTCCATATTTTTAAATATTAATAAAAATATTTAGATATTTTTAAATGCTTACCTTTTTAATTAAAAATTGGACTAGAGGTACAACTAGATTCTACATACGCTTAAAATGTGTAACACTAACAATCATCAGCTACATATAGTCTTTCACTTACTCGCTCAACAAACATTTACTATGTTACCATGTAACGTGTGCCAGGCACAGTGGCTGAGGCTGGAAGTACAGCTGTTCATCCTATGGATCCTTGGTAGCTGACAAGTTCGTGAAAATACTATGATATAAAGTGTCAAGTGCCCGGTCAACAGACAATTCAAAAAGAGTGTGTATGGCTAATAAACACATTTTTGAAATGTTCCGCCTCACTAGAAATTAGAGCAATGCAACATGCTTTTTTTCTTTTTTTTCTAAACCTATCAAAATGACAAAGGAGGGGAGAAATAACACCTAGGATTATAGAGAGTATGGGGGAAATGGGCACTGATAGAGAATAAATGGATTACTATCGCCTAAAAGGCAATTTGGCATCAAAGACTTTAAATATTTCTAAGAATTTTTCCTAAAGTGATTGAGACATGTACAAGATTTAAACATAAAAATATCCAATGAAAATATCTTGGTACCCAACACCACAAAAGATACATGATATGTACATGATGGGAGATAAGGGGCTAGAGAACTCAGGGGTGGTTACATTTGGCTGAGGGGAATTAGGGCAAGATTCACGGGGGAAAGTGGCTTTACACCAAGTCCTGAAAAATGAACAGGATTATGGCATGCCGGTTAGGAGGACACACTAGGAAAGTGGGTGGGTGGGGATGAAAAGGGCACAGAGAGAGGAAAGCAGCAAGCATTTATGACAAGGAAGAGTGGTCCAATGTGGCGGAAGCACAGAGATTTCGAGAGGCGCAGTGGATAATGAGAATCTCTGGCCCCAATAAGTTGCACCAGGTTTTGCTGGACCATGAACTGGCTTTGGGGGCAGGCAAAGGGGCAGCTCTAGCTGCCTTTCTTCATGACAGAACACATGATCAAAGCTGTGCCAGGGGAAGTTCACTCTGTTTGTGTCATGTGAGACTAAGCTGGGTAGAGACAGGAGGTAGCAAGACAGACTGGGGTATCAAAATAGTCACGCAAGCTGTCCAGGGAGAAACAATACACCCCCTACTAACACACAAGGGAAAACCTAGTCTGGCTTAGTTTCGCTGAACACCAGATTCTGACCAGAAGATTAAAGAAACAAGCCTACTTATCAAAACACAGGCTAACAAATGATCAGTCTCCATTTACAAGTTATCAGAACCTGCTATCAATCCCCAATTAAATTTCAAGATACAAGGAATTCTAGGACATTTTAAATATGCAGAATTACTCAGAGTAACAGAGGTGAGTTTCTCCACTAACATCCTGCCCAAAGAGGGGTCAGTTGCTAATAACTTGATGGGCTGGAAACATGTCACAATTTATGAATAATTAAAGCAAAATAGGTTTAAAAAGTATTCTGGATGAGTCTAAATGGGCATTGGGTGTGAAGCTGATTACCCCAAGACTGAACACTGTGATTTTTAGTATCTACTGATTTTCAATAGTTCTGAGAAATGTCCTTAAAATTTTGAACTACATCAGTACCTGGTATTTAGATATGCTGATAATAACAGCTCACATTTATCTAGTGCTCACTCTATACCAGGCACTGTCCAAAGGACAGATACTAACTCTTACTCCTCACAATAACCTTACAAGGTAGGTACTACTATTTTTATTTTTAACATCTTTATTGGAGTATAATTGCTTTACAATGGTGTGTTAGTTTCTGCTATGTAACAAAGTGAATCAGCTATACATATACATATATCCCCATATCTGCTCCCTCTTGCGTCTCCCTCCTACCCTCCCTATCCCACCCTTCTAGGGGGTCACAAAGCACGGAGCTGATCTCCCTGTGCTATGCGGCTGCTTCCCACTAGCTATCTATTTTACATTTGGTAGTGTATATATGTCAGTGCTACTCTCTCACATCGTCCCAGCTTACCCTTCCCCCTCCCCGTGTCCTCAAGTCCATTCTCTACATCTGTATCTTTATCCCTGTCCTGCCCCTAGGTTCTTGATAACCAATTTTTTTTTTTTAGATTCCATATATACGTGTTAGCATACGGTATTTATTTTTCTCTTTCTGACTTACTTCACTCTGTATGACAGTCTCCAGATCCATCCACCTCACTACAAACAACTCAACATTGTTTCTTTTTATGGCTGAGTAATATTCCATTGTATATATGTGCCACATCTTCTTTATCCATTCATCTGTCGATGGACAATTAGGTTGCTTCCATGTCCTGGCTACTGTAAATAGAGCTGCAATGAACCCTGTGGTCCATGACTCTTTTTGAATTATGGTTTTCTCAGGGTATATGCCCAGGAGTGGGATTGCTGGGTTAATGGTAGTTTTATTTTTAGGTTTTTAAGGAACCTCCATACTGTTCTCCATAGTGGCTGTATCAATTTACATTCCCACCAACAGTGCAAGAGGGTTCCCTTTTCTCCACACCCTCTCCAGCATTTATTGTTTGTAGACTTTTTGATGATGGCCATTCTGACTGGTGTGAAGTGACAACTCGTTGTAGTTTTGATTAGCATTTCTCTAATGGTTAGTGATGTTGAGCATCGTTTCATGTGTTTGTTGGCAATCTATATACCTTCTTTGGAGAAATGTCTATTTAGGTCTTCTGCCCATTTTGGAATGGGTTGTTTGTTTTTTTCATATTGAGCTGCATGAGCTGCTTGTAAATTTTGGAGATTAGTCCTTTGTTGCTTCATTTGCAAATATTTTCTCCCATTCTGAGGGTTGTCTTTTGGTCTTGTTTATGGTTTCCTTTGCTGTGCAAAAGCTTTTAAGTTTCATTAGGTCCCATTTGTTTATTTTTGTTTTTATTTCCATTTCTCTAGGAGGTGGGTCAAAAAGGATCTTGCTGTGATTTATGTCATAGAGTGTTCTGCCTATGTTTTCCTCTAAGAGTTTGATAGTGTCTGGCCTTATATTTAGGTCTTTAATCCATTTTGAGTTTCTTTTTGTGTATGGTGTTAGGGAGTGTTCTACTTTCATTCTTTTACATGTAGCTGTCCAGTTTTCCCAGCACCACTTATTGAAGAGGCTGTCTTTTCTCCATTGTATATTCTTGCCTCTTTTATCAAAGATAAGGTGACCATATGTGCGTGGGTTTATCTCTAGGCTTTCTATCCTGTTCTATTGATCTATATTTCTGTTTTTGTGCCAGTACCATACTGTCTTGATTACTGTAGCTTTGTAGTACAGTCTGAAGTCCAGGAGCCTGATTCCTCCAGCTCCGTTTTTCTTTCTCAAGATTGCTTTGGCTATTCGGGGTCTTATGTATTTCCATAAAAATTGTGAAATTTTTTGTGCTAGTTCTGTGAAAAATGCCACTGGAAGTTTGCTAGGGATTGCATTGAATCTGTAGATTGCTTTGGGTAGTATAGTCATTTTCACAATGTTGATTCTTCCAATCCAAGAACATGGTATATCTCTCCATCTGTTTGTATCATCTTTAATTTCTTTCATCAGTGTCTTATAGTTTTCTGCATACAGGTTTTTGTCTTGTTAGGTAGGTTTATTCCTAGATATTTTATTCTTTTGGTTGCAGTGGTAAATGGGAGTGTTTCCTTAATTTCTCTTTCAGATTTCTCATCATTAGTGTATAGGAATGCAAGAGATTTCTGTGCATTAATTTTGTATCCTGTTCCTTTACCGAATTCATTGATTAGCTCTAGTAGTTTTCTGGTAGCATCTTTAGGATTCTCTATGTATAGTATCATGTCATCTGCAAACAGTGACAGCTTTACTTCTTCTTTTCCCATTTGAATTCCTCTTATTTCTTTTTCTCCTCTGATTGCTGTGGTTAAAACTTCCAAAACTATGATGAATAATAGTGGTGAGAGTGGGCAACCTTGTCTTGATCCTGATCTTGGAGGAAATGGTTTCAGTTTTTCACCATTGAGAACGATGTTGGCTGTGGGCTTGTCATATATGGCCTTTATTATGTTGAGGTAAGTTCCCTCTGTGCCTACTTTCTGGAGGGTTTTTATCATAAATGGGTGTTGAATTCTGTCAAAAGCTTTTTGTGCATCTATTGAGATCATCATACGGTTTTTCTCCTTCAATTTGTTAATATGGTGTATCACATTGATTGAGTTGCGTATATTGAAGAATCCTTGCATTCTGGGATAAACCCCACTTGATCATGGTGTATGATCCTTTTTAATGTGCTGTTGGATTCTGTTTGATAGTATTTTGTTGAGGATTTTTGCATCTATGTTCATCAGTGATATTGGCCTGTACTCTTCTTTCTTTGTGACATCTTTGTCTGGTTTTGGTATCAGGGTGATGGTGGCCTTGTAGAATAAGTTTGGGAGGGTTCCTCCCTCTGCTATATTTTGGAAGAGTTTGAGAAGGATAGGTGTTAGCTCTTCTCTAAATGTTTGATAGAATTCGCCTGTGAGGCCATCTGGTCCTGGGCTTTTGTTTGTTGGAAGATTTTTAATCACAGTCTCAATATCAGTGCTTGTGATTGGTCTGTTTATATTTTCTATCTCTTCCTGGTTCAGTCTCAGAAGGCTGTGCTTTTCTAAGAATTTGTCCATTTCTTCCAGGTTGTCCACTTTATTGGCATGTAGTTGCTTGTAGTAGTCTCTCATGATCCTTTGTATTTCTGCAGTGTCAGTTGTTACTTCTCCTTTTTCATTTCTAATTCTTTTGATTTGAGTCTTCTCCCTTTTATTTTTGATGAGTCTGGCTAATGGTTTATCAAATTTGTTTATATTCTCAAAGAACCAGCTTTTAGTTTTGTTGATCTTTGCTAGTGTTTCCTTCATTTGTTTTTCATTTATTTCTGATCTGATCTTTATGATTTCTTTCCTTCTGCTAACTTTGGGGTTTTTTTGTTCTTCTTTCTCTAATTGCTTTAGATGTAAGGTTACGTTTTTTATTTGAGATGTTTCTTGTTTTTGAGGTAGGATTGTATTGCTACTAACTTCCCTCTTAGAACTGCTTTTGCTGCATCCCATAGTTTCTGGGTTGTCGTATTTTCATTGTCATTCGTTTCTAGGTATTTTTTGATTTCCTCTTTGATTTCTTCAGTGATCTCTTGGTTATTTAGTAGTGTATTGTTTAGCCTCCATGTGTTTGTATTTTTTACAGATTTTTTCCTGTAATTGATATCTAGTCTCACAGCGTTGTGGTCGGAAAAGATACTTGATACAATCTCAGTTTTCTTAAATTTACCAAGGCTTGATTTGTGACCCAAGATATGATCTATCCTGGAGAATGTTCCGTGAGCACTTGAGAAGAAAGTGTATTCTGTTATTTTTGGATGGAATGTCCTATAAATATCAATTAAGTCCATCTTGTTTAATGTATCATTTAAAGCTTGTGTTTCCTTATTTATTTTCATTTTGGATGATCTGTCCATTGGTGAAAGTGAGGTGTTAAAGTCCCCTACTATGATTGTGTTACTGTCAATTTCCCCTTTTATGGCTGTTAGCATTTGCCTTATGTACTGAGGTGCCTCTATGTTGGGTGCATAAATATTTACAATTGCTATATCTTCTTCTTGGATTGATCCCTTGATCATTATGTAGTGTCCTTCTTTGTCTCTTTAATAGTCTTTGTTTTAAAGTCTATTCTGTCTGATGTGAGAATTGCTACTCCAGCTTTCTTTTGATTTCCATTTGCATGGAATATCTTTTTCCATCCTGTCACTTTCAGTCTGCATGGGTCCCTAGGTCTGAAGTGGGTCTCTTGTAGACAGCATATATATGGGTCTTGTTTTTGTATCCATTCAGCCAGTCTGTGTCTTTTGGTGGGAGCATTTAATCCATTTACATTTAAGGTAATTATCGATATGTATGTTCCTATTACCATTTTCTTAATTGTTTTGGGTTTGTTATTGTAGGTCTTTTTCTTCTCTTGTGTTTCCTGCCTAGAGAAGTTCCTTTAGCATATGTTGTAAAGCTGGTTTGGTGGTGCTGAATTTTCTTAGCTCTTGCTTGTCTGTAAGGTTTTTAATTTCTCCATCGAATCTGAATGAGATCCTTGCTGGGTAGAGTAATCTTGGTTGTAGGTTTTTCCCTTTCATCACTTTAAATACGTCTGCCACTCCCTTCTGGCTTGCAGTGTTTCTGCTGAAAGATCAGCTGTTAACCTTATGGGGATTCCCTTGTATGTTATTTGTTGTTTTTCCCTTGCTGCTTTTAATATTTTTTCTTTGTATTTAATTTTTGATAGTTTGATTAATATGTGTTTTGGCATGTTTCTACTTGGATTTATCCTCTATGGGACTCTCTGCACTTCCTGGACTTGATTGACTATTTCCTTTCCCATATTAGGGAAGTTTTCAACTATAATCTCTTCAAATATTTTCTCAGTCCCTTTTTTTTCTCTTCTTCTTCTGGGATCCCTATAATTCGAATGTTGGTGCATTTAATGTCATCCCAGAGGTCTCTATGACTGTCCTCAATTCTTTTCATTCTTTTTTCTGTATTCTGCTCTGTGGTAGTTATTTCCACTATTTTATCTTCCAGGTCACTTATCCATTCTTCTGACTCAGTTATTCTGTTATTGATTCCTTCTAGAGAATTTTTAATTTCATTTATTGTGTTGTTCATCATTGTTGTTTGCTCTTTAGTTCTTCTAGGTCCTTGTTAAATGTTTCTTGTATTTTCTCCATTTTATTTTCAAGATTTTGGATCATCTTTACCATTATTACTCCGAATTCTTTTTCAGGTAGCCTGCCTATTTCCTCTTCATTTATTTGGTCTGGTGGGTTTTTACCTTGCTCCTTCGTCTGCTGTGTGTTTCTCTGTCTTCTCATTTTGCTAACTTACTGTGTTTTGGGTCTCCTTTTCGCAGGCTGCAGGTTCGTAGTTCCTGTTATTTTTGGTGTCTGCCCCCAGTGGCTAAGGTTGGTTCAGTGGGTTGTGTAGGCTTCCTGGTGGAAGTGGTGGAAGTGCGTGTGTTCTGGTGGGTGAGGCTGGATCTTGTGTTTCTGGTGGGCGGGTCCACGTCTGGTGGTGTGTTTCGGGGTGTCTGTGACCTTACTGTGATTTTAGGCAGCCTCTCTGCTAATGGGTGGGGTTGTGTTCCTGTCTTGCTAGTTGTTTGGCATAGGGTGTCCAGCACTGTAGATTGCTGGTCATTGAGTGGAGCTGGGTCTTAGCGTTGAGATGGAGATCTCTGGGAGAGCTTTCGCCATTTGATATTACCTGGAGCCGGGAAGTCTCTGGTGGACCAATGTCCTGAACTCGGCTTTCCCACCTTAGAGGCACAGGTCTGACACCCGGCCATAGCACCAAGACCCTGTCAGCCACACAGCTTTCTCTTGTGTGTTATAGTCCAGAGGAAGATGGTGTCACAGTAGATGTCATTATGGTGTTCCAGTTCCCCTCTGCTGAGTCAAGGGCAGTGAAAGAGAGGTAAATCCGTAGCATTCTACCATCATCCAGTTGTGCAATCCTGAATAAACCTGTGTCTCTGTTTTCTTTCAGAGCACACCCATGGTGTCGCCAGCAAAGCCCACTGGGGTCCCCGGGAAAAATACGATGGACTCTAGGTGATAAGGTGTACTTCTTTTGTGCTTAGTCTAGTTTCACTTGTCTATAGAAGCCACATGCAGAAGTCTTGCACCTGACACGTTGGATTAGCGTTCCCAGCATAGAAACACTGTGCCGGACACTTTTCAAGGTAGGTACTATTATTATTCCATTTATATATGAAGAAATGGAAATCAGAGAGGTTAAGTAATTTACCCAGGGTAAGAAAGCTGGTAAGTGACAGAACCAGGAATTGAACCCAGGTAATCTGGTCAAGATCCCTTACTATTAACTTCTACTGTAGAAAACTTCCCACTAAAACATTTCTTAGATCATTTGCAGGCACAGCAGAGAATGCACATATGTGTGGGTGTGCATGCAGGGGTGTGTGTGTATGTGTATGTATACAGGTAGGAATGCTGGGGGAGGGAGAGAAACAGACATGAAATGGTGAGGCGCAGGATTGTGGGGCACTGTCTGTGCTGGGAGGATGTTCACCCTTAGAGAAGGAAGATCAACAATCAAGCCTAGTTTCACAACAGGACCTGAGGGTACAAGAAAATGGTGCTTTTGGAGAGTTCTTAGAACCCACCCTCACCCACCCAGCACAGTGGTGCGTACGTCCCATGGGGAGAGAGAGACACATAGCTGAGAACTCTCTGTCCAAGCAGACCTGCTGTAAGATCCCTCTAACGTAAAGGTCTGTGGTAGGAGACAAATGTTCAATCTCGTAACCATTTTGCAGTGGGAGCTAAAAATTAGTACTCTGCCCATTGGAAATGGTAATTTGGGCAGTACACTGAGTAGAAGTAGGAGAGGAAGGTCTGGCGCTGGGCTTGAAAAGGCAAGAGTCCTGGCAGTTTGAGGGGTGAGGCTTCCAGGATGGAGGAACCTCAGTGGCCAAGCTGGGAGCTTGAGCAAAGTAAAGCGAGGTCAGCTCAGAGGTGAATGACAGTAGCTGAGAGAACATCAGGCCAGACCAGCGTTTTCATCTGTGAATTGGGTGGCACTGGCACCACTGCTGTGGGTTAAGCAGCAGACTGAAATAATTCCTAACAGAGCGACCCTTCCTAGGGGATACCTAGAGGTGTTAAAAAAGGAGAGAACCACAAAGGGTGGGGAGATGCTGAGACCCATCCCTATTTAAAAATTGTATTAAATTATTTATCACTCTCTTACTTACAAGAAAGGGTTTATTTTACTTAGGATATATGGAGTCTCCAGTTGGACTCCACTGTGTATCCCTCACAGATCTTAGAATACAGTAGATGCTCCTCGGAACGTAGACAGGGGGCCCTCCAGCCGCTAACTTGCATTGCATGGAATACACCCCGCTCAGTGGTTACACATCTTTAACGGGCACCTCCCTAATAGGCTCTGGGTGAGACAAAGGGGAATCATGTCCACAACACAAAGGGCCTGGCCTCGTGCACCGGGGCATGCTACTGGCAGCGACTGCTCCAAGGCCTCTCCTGAATCTTCACAGATGGAAGAACTTCAGGCGTGGATTTCACTGCACTTTCTTTCGCATCAGGGAGCATAAACGTCAGTCGCGTAAAGCGAAGGGAATGGCTTGCGTCTGAGCTCACGTGGCCCCTGGCCTCTCACTGAGCTACCACTTCCCACACACTGTCTGAGTCAAAGGCAAAGTTTGCTTTTAATCTCTGCAACACGGAGCTCTCTCTGTTGACAAGAGAGCCGCCTGGGCTGACGTCGGGGGCCAGACCCCTGCGCCGCCTCACCGCCACCTCCAACTTCCCTGACCCGGGAAGCACTGACAGGCAGCCCGTCTCCTGCTCCTCATCGACTCCATCCACACTGACAACTCCGTGTTTTCCATCTGTGCTGCCCTGGAGGCTGTGGGATGCCAGTGGTGTGTGTTTACAGCAGGAACGCAGTGGCAGACTTTGGAGCTGTCCCAGGATTATGAAAACCCTCATTTTC
The DNA here is from genome assembly GCF_949987535.1 of Balaenoptera acutorostrata. Lineage (NCBI taxonomy): Eukaryota > Metazoa > Chordata > Mammalia > Artiodactyla > Balaenopteridae > Balaenoptera > Balaenoptera acutorostrata. The sequence goes on from NC_080079.1 coordinate 59,523,576, forward strand.
CTCCATCTATAACCTCCAGAAGGTTGTGTCTGCTTTTCCCGTTACCAACTAGACCCAGAGCTCCATGGCAAAAGAAAGAAAAAAAAAAAAAAAAAAAAAAGCTGATAAATTGTTGAATTAATTCATTTTCTTTGCCAATTCTCTCCTTTCTCCTCCCGGCACAGTCACCAGACTTCGATTTTATAGGCAAGTATTACAGCAGGAGCACTTTATATGCTGTCATCCAAGCCAGTAGTTGGTTATCCACTTAAAGAAACGTTGCTTAAAATGCTACACCTGTACTTAAACATTTTATTTTCATTTAAATCATGTGAATCAAACTAATTTGCAGATCTTTTGATGTCAGCTTCGGCCTTTTCCTTTGCAATTGGGTCTGTTCACTGGAGTTCAGCATGGACTATTCTGTACATACCTTTCTCATTATATAGATTCCAAAATGTCCTGTTTTCTTTTCTTTAAAGGGGAACTAGAACTTAAAAACTCTGGCAAGGCAATCTGAGCACAGACTCCTTCTAGAATATTATGATATTTTTTTTCTCCCAAGCTTCTTCAGCTGTCTTGTCTATACTTAATTTGTTGCATTTTTTAAAAATAACTAAACCTCATTGAGCCTTTCTTACACATTCACCTTAGTTTTCATGAAAAAAAAAATCCCCTGCACTCTCACATTTCTTTGGTTTTATAACATTTAACTAAACTGCATTATTACAACTTAAACACAACTAACGTAAGTAGGTTTGGGAACAGATTCAACTGACTCTTGGTAAATACAGAGGTCACCTGGTGGGACCAGAAGTGCCTGGTTGAATGAGGAGAGAAACTGCCGGCTGTGCATATGCAGGGAGATTGTTCCACGGAAGAGCAGGTGTTGGTAAGTACACCAGTTGGTGAAATGCAAATTGGTTAACTAGAGTGCTTCTGCTGTGTGTATGCATGTATGTATGTCTATATGTGTGTGTGTGTGTATATGTGTGTGTGTGTATATATGTATGTATGTATATACACCACATTTTTGAGATGGTATTTAGTTTTAAAGAACATAGTTAGAGAATACCTACTAAGATTGCTTAGCAATACCAATATGAAAAAACAAATGACCTTATTTTTCCCAGCCACAGGCCACAACGGTTAGGCAGATACCCAGAATCCTGATGTCCTCAACAAATGTCAGCGCTCACAACGGCTGCACAGCAAGCATCCACTTGGCATTTCCTAGGTGAGCAAACAACTTTGTATCCACGTGGTTGGCTTTATGAGCAAGTAGATGGAAAAGTCAGAATGTGCTCCCCGGGCTCAATTTCAGGGAAACATTCGGCCAGGTATCCGGTCTGAGAAGTCTCCTCCCTTCAGCACTATCTGCTTAGGGGAGGTTTGGGTTGGCAATGGTATCAGGAAGCATGCTGAGAGCCTTTTGCCTGAGATCGTTCTTTTCTTGCTCCATGCAGAGAGCCTGTCACAACCATAGCTCTCTTGTTGTGTTCTACGTGCAACTCCACATCTCTGCCCACAGCTAAATGGCTCAGATGAAAACCTGAACTAAAAGCAACCTCTCTGACAGGCCGGTCAGCACTATATGAGATCCCTTGCATGAGAGCCACAAAAAAAAGCCAAATGCATCACAAGATGGAAAGACAATAGTATGCGGGCAGAAGTGGAGAGAAAAAAGGAGACAAGAAACAGAAGCCAGGATGTAGAGGCGTAAAAGGAATAAGGCACTAAACAAGGGCTGGTGGAGGGAGGGATGACAGACCCACCGCATGAGCAGACCCTTTGCTCTTCCGTATTTTTTTTTTTTTTTTGCAGTATCCCTCTTGCTCCTCAAAGAGCCGTACTAGCAGTTCCATTAATTCCTGCAGCCACAGAGCCCTGAACAAAGACGTGTTTTCAGGAAGAAAAAAGAAATCAGAAGTTGACATATACAGAATGCATATGGATTATCGGCAACCGTGAGTAAAAACCAAAAAGTCAAAATTATTGCATGAACATGGTAGTCAATCTAAAACGTGGAAGGGAGAGAGAAGGCAGACCCTACTGGACGAGCTGCGAAGGGAAAGGCCAGCTCCGTCACGAGCATCCTCGGCGTTCCTGAGGTCAAACAAGCCACAGAGCTGGCTTCTGTTATGAGGCTCCAGCTTGGGGGTCAGTCATGCGTTTATATCCCTTTTCTCAGTCAACTTGTATGAGTGGGGTTTGAATGTCAAAGCCCAGTGGAAGTTCTTACCTCTCCTCCGTTGCGCATCATTGCGTTCCATAGCTGTCTGAGGACACGGGGGCATGGGAGGTGGCTTCTCAAACTAGGGCCTTTATTATTCTCCCCTCTTTCCCTAAGCTCTCAAGGAAGAAGTTGGGACATGCAGCCAGGACTGTGTGTTGGTTCACTCAGCAATGGCAAGGGAAGAAAGTACCCGCAGGAGTAGAACGCACAAAACATGCTAGGTTCACATCGTGTGAGGGGGACAGAGATGTCCTCTTCACAGAAGCTGAGGTTCTTCACGGAAACATGGCTTATGGGGCTGCTCCGTCTTGAGAAGGCTGGCTTGAAGCTCTGACCCTCCAGCTGGACGTGGTCATGATGTGGGACGTGACCACCAGGAACCCCGACTATCACTACTAGCCATCACACCCTCCCTAGGTGGGAGACCTCCATCTGCTGGAAATCTTCCCACCCCGACGCTTCGTCTTCACTTTCCTTTGGTTTCCTGCCTTGACGCATGGTAGGCAATTTTACTCTGGGTACCCACTCAGTCACCAATACATGCTTAGTATTTTTTGTTCAAGAATCTTTCATCATTTCAGGGTCGATACAATGAGAAAACAAGATATTCACAATCTATTTGGTACAGGTAACTTCCAAATATACGTTCTTTAAACATAGCAAACTGTCCTCATAAACAATATTTCACCGGTGTGTAGCTGAATGGGAGATAACTTCATTACAAAGTGTGGTGGTTAGTAAAAAGAAGGGCCTCTGAAGAAGGAAAATTCTCCAAACCCTCTCCACACACCCCACAGCCAAACACAGGAAGATACTCACTTCTCTTGGCTTTCCTCTGCCCGCCCCTACCCTCCTGCAAAAAAAAATCATGTTAACAGAAAGAAGTTAAGTGGAAGCTGTTTGCTGCTATTTCTACTGCAGTAGCTGAAATGAATAAAATCAGTTAAGCATTTACAGAGGTGGGAAAGAAGAGAAATAAATACAATCTTATTTTCCTTCTTCAAAGGCCAAAACATAATTTAGGTAATTTGAATCAGAAAAATAATCTAGATTCTAATCCCCTTTGAGTTTCAGCTTCCTAACATTACTGATTTAATAGCTACTTCCCAGAACTATCCTCTTAGGTAAGTAGAAATATCACAAGTAATAATGATCATGCCACTAATTTTTCCACTGAAAATATGGCCCGAGATACCTGCTTTTATGATGAAAATGATGGGGACTAGGGAGCTCCCAGTTGCTATTCATGACCTACCCACAGAGTAATTTTCCACAGATGTCTGGTGAGATTATTTAAGGAGTGGACCAGAGCACAGATGTTCACTTCCCAGATGGTGAAACTGAGGTCCCAAAAGTGAGTGCTTCTCAGAGGTGTGCAGAGCCATCAAGTTCCGATAAGAATTTAACTGCCTCGCCTTGCTGGTGCTAAGGACATCACCCCAACCTCCATTTATCCTGTGAACAAAGGGCCTGGATTCAGGACTCCCACAGGGTTCATTCTCCCTTGGTAAGTCCCAAGGGTTTGGGCTGGCATAATTACTCTTGATTTTTGCAAGCAGGACTAGGATTCTTTTCATCAAGGGCAAAGAGCTTGCCAGAGGCATTTTGATAAGAACTTACCAAAATATAGCATTAGCTGTCTTCCCAGACACATTACTCCACTCTCTGCTCAATAGCGGTGACATTTAAACGGCAGTAAGTATAGAGAGAGGCAGCCTGAGCAAAGGTGTGAGTTTCATGTGTGCCGGAGGCATCAATTTCAGCCATGATCACTTGGCAAAGGCGGTTCGCAAAACGATGACGCAGAGGGTGTTGCAGCGAAGGGGGGCAGCTCGTGGTACTGTTACCTCAGCAAATGATGCTGGGTCATCCTGGGGAACAGATACCCAGGGGAGAAAGCAAAACCCCAGCTCCTTTCACCTGGGCCACCACACTGTGAACACTCTAGATTTTGATCTTTAATGGATTTGGGGGATGCTTGGTACTTGATACTGAGGATAAAAGAGAAAATAATAGACAAAGAGGGACATGATTGCGTCCAGAGGCAATGGGAGAGGTGGCACAAGAAGAGAGGAAAGCAAGGAGGAAAGGAAAGAGGAAAGGCAGAGGGAAGCAAGAATTGAAGGTTAAAAAAAGATGGAGTGTGGGTAGAAACAAGCTAACAGACGCTCACCTCTTTGGTAGTTTGAACCATAATAATGTTGAAAAGGCTCGTAACTCCTTTACTCTATGCATCCATCCATCCAACCATCCACCTAACCAGTTATTAATTAATTCTGCAAATATTTGCTGGATCTCCTAATATGACACAGAGCTTGAAATACACAGGAAGATGGCAAAGTATCCTTAAGAAATCTGTAATCATGGAGGTGACATAAAATTGAAACAACTAATTAGCCCCTGAAGCAAGGTGAGTGGCATTGTCCCTCACCTCAGCCAGCATCCTGCACTTCATACAGGCACCAGCTTCTGAGACACAATCGATGCCACCTCACCTCACCTTTTCGGGAAAGAATGCCTTCCAGGTTATGTCTTCAGGCAAGTCAGGACTACCCTAACCCACTTGACTTCTAGAACTCTTATATGTATAAAACACACTGAAGGGGCTTCCCTGGTGGCGCAGTGGTTGAGAATCTGCCTGCTAATGCAGGAGACACGGGTTCGAGCCCTGGTCTGGGAAGATCCCACATGCCACGGAGCAGCTGGGCCCGTGAGCCACAGCTGCTGAGCCTGCGCGTCTGGAGCCTGTGCCCCGCAACGGGAGGGGCCGCGATAGTGAAAGGCCCGCGCACCGCGATGAAGAGCGGTCCCCGCACCGCGATGAAGAGTGGCCCCCACTTGCCGCAACTAGAGAAAGCCCTCGCACGAACTGAAGACCCAGCACAGCCAAAAATAAATAAATAAATAAATAAATAAATAAATAAATAAATAAATAAATAAAATTAAAAAAAAAAAAACACACTGAAGGAATATTAATAATAGCAACAGTAAACAATAACAATATCAACGGCTAACACCTAGAGACCACTCATCAGACACTCTTCTAAGCGCTTCACATGTATTGAGTCATCAACCCTCTTGATGACATAGGGATCATTATTATGTCCAAAGTCACAGAGCAAGTAGAATTTATACTCAGACAGTGCGGATCCCAAGTCTGAGCTCTGTTCACTGCCTCCACCAGAAGACAGCATGGAGAATGAAGAGTCACTGATCAGTACTAAACAACGTGAAAGGACTGCATTTCAAATAGCATGAGTGCAACCCCCAATAAGCACTGAGTAAAACACTCAGATCTGGGCATCCTTCAGTTCTGTCCTAGATGATTTAGGAGACATAAAGAGGTGGAGCCTTCATCCCTACCCTGGAGAAACTCTGAGTCGAGGGGAAAGAGCAAGATCCCTGAAGGTGCCAATGGGTTAAAAAGGGCTGCTGATGTCAACTGAGCTTGGACACAGCTCAGGCAGGAGAGTCTGCCACAGCAGGTGCTGAAGCGTCTGATTCTGAGACGCAGGGTGATTGGGTGTCTCTGAGCCCCCTGAGACACTGCTGCTGGTCACACACACTCCCTTGGAGATCCAAGAGACAAGGGAAAATGCATTTGCTGTTCCCTCTGCCTAGAACTCTCATCGCCCTGCCCAAATAACCGTACGTCTTCCTTCCGGCCATCGAATGTTACCTTTCCAGAAAGGTCACCTCTGATTACCCAGCATGAAATAGCATCACTTTCCTGAAACCCCCACCGATGCTACCCTGCTTGACATATATTTATCTACTTCTTATCTGTCTCTCTTGCCTCCCCCGCCCCGGAAGGTAAACTCCTTGCACAAGAACTCATCCTCTGTTCACTCTGTATCTCCAAGTGCCTAGAACAGTACCTGGCACACACTAGGTCTCAATAAATATTTGTGGAATGAAGAGATGCGGGATCCTCAGTAAAATATATGGTGGGATTCAGAGGAGAAAAAAAGGAAAGGAATCATCTGTCTGCTCTGAGAAGCTCTTCAAATAATGTAAAGGACACTGATTCCCATCATTAGGGAGCTCCCAATCTGAACAAAAGATATAAATTCCATCTAGAGGAGAGTGTAATCTAATGGTAGAGACATGGTCTCCATCTTTGAGAAATTCACCAAAGTGGGGGAAGCAGGAACAATGGCCCCTTCCAATGACTGAGAGCCAACAAACAAACAAACAAAAAACCCAAAAAACAATAATCCTCACGGAACATGGGAGAATAAAGTAGGGGAAGGTTCTGTTCATTTCATGACAGCCCATTCAGGGGTCGGGATAGTTGAATTATGAGACCAGGACATAGTACCCAGGGAGAAACAAAGGCAGGGTCATGTCCCCATCTGACCTGCATCAAACTGACTCCAGCCAACTGTGTGTGGATTGTTTCCTGGCTTCGGGCTTTTGGAAGCCCACCTCTCCCTCCTCCTTAAATATCTGACTCAGCTTCTCATAATGGCACCTCAAGCCCACATAGGGACACTGGAAAGACCTCTGCCAGCTAACTGCCTCATTAACTAAAGCATCTCATTAATCTTACCATTATCCAAGCTAATGAGGAGTCTCCCTCCTCCTCTCCTTCCCTCTCTTTGCACTCTTCTCTGCTCTCTCCCTGTCCCCTTCTCTTTCGTACCTCCTTCTCTTTCTAGGTAAGACTCTCCCAACACCATAATTCATTTAATTGAGTTGATAAGTCGAGATCCTATGTGTGAGGAGGGTGGGGGACATATATTAAAATCTCAACCCAATCAGTGTGTAAAATAAAGAACAATCAGACAAGCAATAAACTGCTTTATTATTTACCTACCAAGTGCCGTAGTTAATTTTTCCCTTTTCATGTAAAGGTATTGGTCCTGATTCAAGTCTTTGGTATGTGTGAGCTCACAGTAATCCTGATCTACACCAACCTACAAGAAACAGCATGTACTGTTTTGATCTTTGCACTGTAGAAGCGCATTTCCTCTGCAATCATCCCCTTTTTACTATTTTCCCTTGCCTTGGTAAGGTCCTGTTTTTATTTTTGTTTTACAGTTTCTATCCTTGCAAGCCACCTCAAATCATCCATGAAACAAGGTAGCGTGTCAACATTAAAAAGCAACACAGGGCTTCCCTGGTGGCGCAGTGGTTAAGAATCCACCTGCCAATGCAGGGGACATGGGTTTGAGCCCTGGTCCCGGAAGATCCCACATGCCACGGAGCAACTAAGCCCACGTGCCACCACTACTGAGCCTGTGCTCTAGAGCCTGCGAGCCACAACTACTGAGCCCGCGTGCCACAACTACTGGAGCCCGTGTGCCGCAACTACTGAAGTCCGCGCGCCTAGAGCCCGTGCTCCGCAACAAGAGAAGCCACTGAAATGAGAAGGCCGCGCATCGCAAGGAAGAGTAGCCCCTGCTCGCCGCAACTAGAGAAAGTCCGCGCAGCAACAAAGACCCAACACAGCCAAAAATAAATAAATTAAATAATTTTTTTTAAAAAGCAACATAAGCATGTAGATATGTCACCCATGTACAAATGGAAAATAAAGAATGTGTAATAGAACTAAAGACAGTTCAGGAGAAGGCAAGAAAAGCTACTCATATAATTGAGTCCATAGGGGCTACTATAATGAAGATGGATAGAAAAGATCGGGATTCCAGCATCTGAGAAGATAGCAGCTGAAAGGATAAAAAATACACTGATAAAGAAACCTGGACCAATGGGAGGGCTTGTGCACCCAACACCAGAACCGAGAGGCTGCCCTTCAGGCTTGAGGTATTTTACACTGGCAAGAGTCAACCAAAAAACCTCTTTGTCCTAATAAATGGTTCATGATTAAAATATAAGCGGACTTAAATAGAGATGAATATACATATGCCAAAGCCATGATGGATTATCATAATAAACTAGGATGTGCATTTGGGAGAAAGCCCAGAACCTCTGGAATGAACAGAATTATAAGGTTCCAGAGTGCTGATTTCCTGGAGGTCCTCGGGGAAAATATGGTTTCATGGGAGAAAAAAACCTAAGCTCTTGACTTGAGAGTAGCTGTCCTCTGATGGAAGCAGAAGCACCAACATACTTCACCTAAAAAGCAAGAACAATAGCTCCCTTCTGAGATCTGCAAACCTCCATTAGGATCTGCATGGCCAATTCAGAGGACAAAAATATATGGTAGCAGGACTGGCAGAAAATGCAGTTTCCGCCTTTCTTCCCTGGCTCTGCATGCCTTGGAAGCGTTGACACACTGCACGGATGAAAAATAATAATAATAATAAAAGCCCTTATCGTCTCAGGGAGAGGTTTCTAGTTATTTCCCAGGATCCTTCTTCATTTTTAACTTATTCCATATGCTTTGCTACCCGCAGACCCCAGCCTCAGCAGCAGAAGCAATCTACGCTGCCCTGCCATTTAAGTGTGAGGAGCCCCAGCTCTATTGAAGCTTGTCATCTTGCCTATTAGCTTGATGTCTTTATTCACAGACCATCTGTACCACCGAGAGATACAGAGGCAGCTAATGTCAATATGAACAAATGCCTCCTCTTTTACAAGAAATGTCAAACACAGGACAGGCTAAGAATGACCCCAGGAATACCGACAGATGTTCACTACAAGCCTCTCAAAAATCAATCCTTTCTACAGGGACTAATTAAGATGAAATAAGGAGCAAAAGTAAAGAAATTTGTGTCATATTATCAGGAACTTCATCCTCACTTTCCAAGCTCATTATGGGCAGATTGGCCTGTGCCCTTTGGAAAAAATGCTGAAAGAGGGGCTGCAGCTACCAGGGCACTAGGGAGGCCCTCAATTGCCTCCAGTTCCAAACTGCAAAAAAGAAAATTGCTCAAGAAAAAAAAGTTGTTACTTAGCCTGATTTTTCTGGTCTGGTTTCTTTAAACAACTACACACAGAAAGAAGCCATTTTCAGAAAATCTTCAAAAAAATAAATAACAGGATGGAAAAGAAGATTGTGGTGTTTTTCCATCTCAAAGGGGATAAGAGAGTTTGGCATCCTGGACTTGGGAGTCCAGACTGATGGGGCCACAGAACGGTCAATCCTGCAAGGTAATGAGCATCTCCCATACTCTAAGTTTTTCCTATGTTTTCATCCTTCGTGAAAGGGCGGAATCTTGTATCTGTGCTAGCCTCAAAGGAACAGAGGTTGGCATTTCCTGAATTCTGCCTTTAAGTAAAGAAATATCTGCCATCCAGAATAGTTGCTGTTCTTCATTAAACTATTTGTCATGCTCTCTGGTTGGGTAACATCATTAGTGTAGTACATCCTAATAATGTGGACCTCAAACATTTCTCTGCCAAATCACGTGGAGGATTATTTCATTGAGCCTAACCCACTCCCAGGAGGTCGCCTAAGGTGAGATGCCACACCCCTGAAATAATTAATGGTACCCCTTTCTCCCTGCTCAAGAAATTATAGAGGAAGGCAGGCTCTAATGTGAATCTGCTCTAATTTAGATGAGTGTACATCATTCACAAACTTCAGTACTTAATCATCGGTAAACATTTGCTTATGGCCTTGCTCATGAAATGATTCCTAAACTTGACCACCGAGTCATGGTAAGACCCCAGACTATTTTTGGGGTCTACCAACAGCAAAGCCTCGAGCCACCTCCACAGCACCATGGCTCTCCCATAAAGTCTCCAGTATAAAGCAGTGCACATGGGGAATGGGTCAACATTTTGACAAGGTGGGTTCTTTTTGTAGGTCAAGAGAGGCTCGATTTTTGGCAACTCAACCTATTTGGCGACAGGAGAAAGGCTCAAGGACTGCATGATCCACCAAGGTCACTGATTCACTCTGTAATATAAAGAACTCCACTACCCCCATCAGCACCATCAAGCCACAGTGGAACTCCCGCCAATATGCTAGAGGCCACGGCAAAGGCTGGACATCTCATGCCGTGTCTGCCAAAGTTTTCTCAAACCTTTCTATCAGTTCATAGAAGGATTTGGTCCTAGATGATCCCTTTGACCATGGAAGAGACTCAGTCTTCTGTATGATTCCCTCAGACCACAAGAGCCAAATTCAGATGACTGTTCTTGGAAATCCAGTTCACTCTCTACTTGGCCTGGTAAGGCTGTATGACACCTGGGTGAAATGTGTAGCAGAAATCAAAATGTGCCAGAATTCTAAAAATGAATAAGCATTTATTTATCCATAATAGATCCCCTGACCTGGGGAGAAGTCATCTGTAGGAGGGTTTGCCCTCCAAGTCACCTGTTCTATAATGCTGCCCTGGGACTCTGTTAACTCTGGGAAGGTTTGAGTGGCCTTTATACTCCATTCGCCCTTTGAGGGTAACTCACATAAAATGCCAAGTGATAAACCACTTTTGGGAGACTGAAGCATTAACATGCCTTGGTTGGGTCTCTTACCCAAACTATTCCCTTGCTGATATAATAATCCAGTACAGTCTCCGTTCCTCCGTCTTCCTCCTTTGTGATCATGACACTGAACTTGGCTTTGCTACTAAGTCTGTGGCTCACTGAAGACCATCTCTGCCTGGTACGTTTGTATGGACAAAACTCTGCTGAAAGGTGGTCTTTTTCTTCCTAGCAAAGATTCCCAGTTTGTAAACTCCTGCATTGGAGATCAAGCTGATGCAAGGAACTGGTTACTGCCCAGTCCAAGTGCTAACCCACTTATTATTATTGCTGTGTGAACACAAGAGCAAGAGTTGTCAGATTGATGTGTATAGCAGAGAGGGACTGCGGCAGCTCAAGAGGCTCCTAGAAAATGGTTGAAGAGTCTTACCAGCCCCCATTACAGCCCTAGAATGGCTCTCGAATGTGGGTAATGAACAGACAGAGCATCCAAGATGGAAAGAGAGAAGCTACACTTGCTGGGTCAATCTCAACAAAATCCAGATTCTCTTTCATGTCAACATGGTCCTCCTCAGGAACCTTGTCTATCAAAATGGCTGCCATAGGAGCATAGTCTCCTCTCAAAGATGCCATCTGGGAAGACTGCTTGCCCCAAGGGAACTCAGTGAGATTCCACTTCAAATTCAAAGGTATTTGAACCTTTGACCTGGAGGTCGAAGCGCTTCTGGGAAGGGAGGGTGGAAATATAATAAGGGAAGTGAAGATCAAAGTCTTGCTTGGAAGCTCACATCTAATAAAAAGGTCTGAGACTTCTTACCAATGGATTCATCAAGGGTTTGGCATATGAAACTAGGAATAGAAAGGCTGGGGTTCTAGTCCTAACTTCCACTGGACAAGTCATTTACCTTCTCTGAGCCTCGGTTTTCTCACCTGTTACCTGGGTTACCTGAATTTTTAAAAAATTTCTACAGCTCACTCTAGACCTAAAAAGATATAATTCTTTGAATCCATTCTCATCCTCCATATTTAACCTTTTCTAAGTAGAGCATTCAAGATAGTTTGTATGCATTGGCCCCTAAAAGCAAAAAACTGAAACATCAGGTCTACCTGTTTGATTTGTACTTAATTCCCCCAGCAGAGTGGAGCCCTGTTCTGCTGCATCTGAAGGAACACGCATGCTTACAAGGTACACATGGGGGCATCTCACATTAATCCCCTCAGGGCCCACAGTAGCCCCGTCCCATCCCACCTCAGCACATAAATGATGAGTGATAACTCGCCATGTCACACTGTGCTTTCTGCACATCCAAGCTGGCAGTACTCGCTGCATCCAGGACCTGGGAAACACCAGCAGTTTTGGGATTCTTCCTCGTTTCCATTCCCATGATGCTCCCCGAGCCTGCTCGGTTCAGAGAAAGGTTGCCGGCTCCATCTGGCCAACCCCCCCCGCACCTCCCCCCACGCCATTCTCTCCCTCACCACTCCTGTCCCCCCTAAGGAGTTTCTGCCCATTTTGTCACTTCCACCTGTTCTGACAGGTTCCCTTGCCTGACCCCGAGATAGCCCTTGGGGACATTAATCATATAACAGCCGGAGCCGTGAAAGAAACAAGGGTTTGGCTGGATACTGTTACCGTCTCTGTCACCTACTAATCATGTCCTATGACACGGAGGGGCTTAATCAGATGGTCTGCTCTCTCATTAATCATCCTGGGCTCACTCAAACTTCACAGAGAGATTAAAGTTTAGCTCTGCTGGCTCCCCGCACCTCCTCCTGTCTCACCCTCCTCTAAAGCAGTTTCACTCAGGGTCCCTCTCAGGTTCCTTTTGCTTTGCCAACTGGCAGGGCATCTTGAAGTGTCGGATGCCTACCATCACCACGACATGCAGGGGGGTGGGGGGGACAAGTCCTTGCTACCTTTCTTTTCTCCCCTCTCTGCCTCCCAATCCACAGACTAGGTTCAGAGAGAGGGAGATCAGAAACCCATTTCATGGGAAGGCTGAGAATCACAGACCTATGCCTGTGCTAAAGAGGCAGATGTCGATTCACATCTATGAACCTTAAAGAACTAATAAAGGAGACTTTTCCTGTACTTAACCAAGAGCAAGGAAAATTAAACAAAACCATCATTAAAAAAACAAAATGATTAAAACAGGCTTGTGTGGCACAGTTGGCCGGACGGTGACTCCAGCACGGGGAAAGGCATTCTGCCTCTGCGGATGCCAGCCCAGGATCATCCCCGCTTGCCACTCTATGAAAATTATAGCTTCAGGCAAGTCAAAAATAGCCTGTATCTTTGACAAGTTCTTTCCACACCAAAATAAAAATCACTGAAAAGACCCTCCAAAAATGTCCCGTACATGAGAGCCAGAATCCATCTTAGCTCAGCTGATTCATTCTTAACCTATTTGCAACGTTCGGGGCTTCAAAGAGGAAAAGCAAGTCCCAGCAAAGGCCCTCAGCAAATGGCTTCTCTCCGAGTGTTGGTTTTGTACTTGCTCCGGGTGCTGTTGACTTTCGCAGTGCTGTACGATTAAGGGAAACAAGGATAATATTTGCCCTCAGAGCCAGGAAAGAACAAATATTTTATCAACATCTAAATCATCTCTCATCTGGCAGGGGAGGAGGGGCTGAAGCCTCAGCTGTACACACACAGTAAGCTGATGAGGGTGAGCAGAGGGGCTGCTGGGGGAATCTTCTACCTGTGTAAACTTGACCTTTCGATACCTGAGAGCGTATCCACTGCAGAGAGAGCTCTCTGTGAAAATCCAAAACACCTCTTCCTTTCCAGATGCCCCCACCACTACCCCTCATCCCAGAGTAACTGCCCCAGTGCCAACCTGCTGCCTTGTTCACTGCCAAATGCACAAGCCAGGCTTGGGACTTGGGAAGGTGGGGTATTTCTGTGGCTATTTTGGGGATGATGAGGGCTTGCCCTGTTGTTATGTTTGTTTCTATTCACTGATCCTCCACCACTTGCCCAGAAATGACAGTAGGTGGAAACACTATCTTTCATTACACAAAGTATAAATAGTGTAATCTATCAGCGCCGTCAATCACAATGATTGATTACAGGCTGTCATAGAGAAGAGTGACATATTAGAAAAGTTTTGTTAACAATGCCTATTGCTAGTCAGCCTGCCACAGAGGCTGGTGATTAATGTGTTGTCAGCCTGTAATCCCACACCCTTGGCTAATGAGGCAGGAATTTATCATCTTTACAGAGTGGCAGATGTCAGGGAGAAAGGAATCCAAGTGCTGGAAACAATATACTTTTTCTTACTAGGCCTGACAAGTCTGACAGGCCGAAAAAAACCACAAAGCAGCTTTGTATAAGCACCAACTTAAAACGAAGAACTTTTCATTTGGCATCTTCGCTTTAAATAGTGCTGCAAACCAGCCTCGATCCCTTCAAAAAAAGAAAGGAAAAAAAGGACACGAAGAGAGGAGGACACAATGCTGAGTTCTGTGAACTTTGTACCCCGTTGTTGACAGCTGAGACCCCAGGAAGAGGTTGCCATGGCGAGCAGACAGCTTTCTTTGGAAGAGGAGCCCAGGGTAACGTTTCACTTTTACCTGTGAACTTGCAACTAGGAGGAAAACACAGCATCCAATGGAGGCTGGGGACAGCAGCTTCCCTTGCCACTGCCTTGGGACAGCTTTTACCTGGAGACACATCTCCCTTTCTAGAAACACTGCCCTTTCTGTTGTGGATGAGAAACGGGAGTGGGCAGGAGATAAGAAAGGGGACTTTTCACTGGTCAAAAAAAAAAGCAACACAGCAGGGAGAGAGGACCCTTGGAAAATGACTTTCACCAATGCTCTGCTCTTATTTCAAACTACTTTCAGGCTGATTTTTTTTCTGTCTCATCTTCTCCCCTCCCATTTATCTCCTCCATTTTTCATATGCGGAAATGACTAAAAATTCTCTAAACCAAGTAAATTCAAGCCCAGTGAAGAAGAAGGAGAATTCTCTAGAGGCCCTCTTAATAAGTGCCTTGTCCCTTTGCATCCCATCCCGTCAATTGCATCTGCCACATCTCCACACAATCCTAATAACAGAAGACCCTGGACCCTTCTTAAGACCCTTTGGGCAAATCTTGGATCTTCTAAGACACTGAGATGCTTCGGAATCTTGGCTGTATATTTCAACTTTGTCTAGATTGTCCATTCTGTTCCAAATAACTCCTAAGGACCACCCCACACAGGAGACACCCAATCTTTTCCATGGAGTATCGAAGATATTTCCAAACTTGAAGATAGAAACACTTCTCTCAGCACTGATGCATTCTGCCCATACTCGAGCTAGGAAGAGAGCCGAGGGGGAAAGACCTGTCTGGTCTGGAAAGTTCTCCAAGCCAGTACCCTGTGAAGACGCAGTGTGATGCTTGTTCTCATGTCAATCTCCGAGGAAGGGAGCAAATCTTAAGTGGCAACATTCTGACGGATGTAACCCTTTTTCAAACACAGATCCCTCTGCTAATGTACACAGATGCAATGCACAAAAACAAAGAGGGAGACGGCAACCAGAGGAGAAAAACTCTGCCTTCTGTCAGCAGCACCCTCAGGCGAGAACACACAGCAAAGCGTTAAGTAATTTCATCTCCAAAAGGCAGCATTCTGGCATTAAGATGCACAGGATCCCTGGAGCCCAGACACACCCAATGCACTGAGAGATGGGCTTAGTGGGCCAGGAACCCACACGCCCAAGAAGAAACTCTGGGCAATGCCCATGTGTGCCTCTCGGGTCTTCCCCACATCCAACGTGCTGAAGGCTGTAGACCTGTGAGGGGCCTGGGGTCAGAGGCTGGGCGGCTGGAAGCACCCCACCAGCTCTTTGGGGGAGCAGCGTAAGGGGCGAGCTCGACGCTGATGTGAATCAGACGGCTCTGAGTGAAGGGTGACGAGGGCGGCGCCGGCTCCACTCTGCCCCGGCCGCCGCCGCCCTGGCCCCAGATCTCACTTGGCGATAAGCAAAGAGCAGTGCAGACGCCCCTCTCCCCTTATCCCGCAGGCCCAATGTGCTGAGAGACAGGGGCTGAGTGAGCCTCCAGGCCGTGGCCGGGTGCTCGGTGGGTCTCCCCCAGCCCTGGTCCTCACAGCAACAAGGACACAGAGCACCCATCTGGCCCTCCTGCCTACCAGCCTCCTCCCTCCCTTCCCCTGCTCGCTCATGCAGCTTTCATTAACTCCCCCAGCCTGCAGTTTCCATCCATTTGACGACAGATTAGAAGTGGAATTCAAAAAGCAAGTCGCTTGACCTCCCATAATGTGCTTCTCTTAATTACATTAAAGGTTTTCCAACGTAGCCGTACTGGGTTTGACAGGTAAGGGTTTAATCAACTTCAGGTGGCCACTTTTAAGTGCTCCCCGCACTGGGGCCACGACGTTGGCATCACCTACGCTCCCAACGTGGTTCTAATTTAAATGGCTAATTTTGACACGAGGAAAAGATGAGGGCTCACGGAGGCCCCACCACCTCGGTGGGGGTGATTTCCAAATTAGGATTAATGCAGCAAGCTGCAGCCTGGTTGGAGGTTTATTTTATGGAGGTTAGAGCAAGTAAATAACATTTATCCTCTGTATATGTCTACATATAATTACAGTAAAGTTTTCTTGTGTGTTAAATTATACAAACTCTTCAAAAGTGGGTGCCTAATGTCTTTTTCTAAAGCTGTGTTATTATTTTGGTCAAAAGTTGTTTACATTCAACAAATTCAATTTACTAAACTTTGACATGTTTGCACAACTGCACATAATTTATGCTGGAAGCCTGAATCATGACTTTCAAATGAACTTTCTCGCTTCTGACTTGGTGGATTGGGGTTGGAACATCTAGGTGTGCTGGCCCGCTCCATCACGTGTCCGCGGCCGTCACTTTATTTCATCGTTCTCTCCTAAAGCCTTTTAATCATCTGGTAAATATTTATTCAGTATCTACTGTGGTTGAAGCATTATGCTGGGTGCTGAAGATATAATGATGAACAAAATATGATATGGTCCCTGTCCTGAGGATCTTAAAGATTATTTAAGGGAATGGAAAAGCAAAATAATATGAAGACATATGTGTTAAATTGCAAAGGCAAGAAGGGCTAGGAAGGAGAGGTATATGCTTCTTTGAGGACCCATAAAAAAAGTCAGGATCTGGTCTTGGAAGAAGGCATCCCTGGGGAAGTGATACAGTAAGTCCCCTACATATGAACGAGTTCCATTCCGAGAGCGCATTCGTAAGTTCAATTTGTTCATAAGTCCAACAAAGTTAGCCTAGGTACCCAACTAACACAGTCAGCTATATAGCACTGTACTGTAATAGGTTTATAATACTTTTCACATAAATAATACATAAAAAACAAACAAACACGAAAAATAAAGACAACATTTTTAATCTTACAGTACAGTACCTTGAAGAGTACAGTACAACAGCTGGCATACAGGCCCTGGCATTGAGTGAACAGGTAAGAAGAGTTACTGACTGGAGGAGGGAGAGGAGGTGGGAGATGGTAGAGCTGAAGGATCTTCAGCAACAGGAGACGGAGGGCAAGCTGTAATTTCACTCACGCCTGGTGTGACTGGACATGCGAACACATGTTCGCATCTTTGCAAGTTTGCAACTTGAAGGTTCATATGTAGGGGACTTACTGTAATGTGAGCTGAGAACAGAAGGAGGAGAATGACAAAGTTAATGAAGTTACTAAGAGAGGGAAGGCTGAATGTTTTTAGGCAGAAGGAATGGCGTGGGCAAAGGCTCATGGTAGGATGGAGAGTGGCACTTTAGAGAGACTAAAAAGGAGGTGAGTGTGTGTGTGGAGTGGGGGTGGAGGGCTGGGCGTGTGTGTGAGGGATGTTGATGGTATGAAACAGGGCTGGGCAGTTGGTAAGAGAGCCAGGCTATGCAGGGTGGTGTAGACCAAGTAAGGGAGTTTGCTCTTTATCCTAAAGGTAAGACTAAGCAGTGCAAGGTTTGAAGCGGGAGAATGACCTGATTTGTTTGCATTTTGCAAAGATCTGTTGAAGGAGGCAGAGTAGATTGTCAGGGCTCAAAAGCTGATAAAGGGAGATCAGTTTGGAGGCTATTATAGTAGTCCTGAATTTAAGAAATACAAACCACAAACATGATATGGTTTAAACTTGGGTGATGAGGATGAAGGATGAGAGTGGATGGCTTTCAGAAGCGGTAAGGAAGTAAACTGGTAGGATGTTGGGACCAATGGGTCAACTCTTAGGTCTCCAACAAGAAGGCAGAGACACCTCTGGAGCTCAGGGGACATGTCCCTGGGTACATACAGGCGTTAGTTGAAACTATGGATACGGATGAGACCACCAAGAAAGGAAGGTCAGACTGAGAAGAAGAGAGGCCCTTGGGCTGAGACATTTCAACATTTAGTGGCTGGGTGAACATGGATGGGCCTGTAAAGAGATGGGTAAGAGTGGCCAGGGAGGTGGCTGAAAAACCACATGGGTCATAAAAGCCAAGGAAAGACTGTGTTTCAAAAAGAAGGTGTAAACAATAGTTTTTACTACTGCTAAAAAGCCAAGCAAGATACACACTAAAAGTTCCCTTGGATCTAGCCACTTGGAGGTCACTGGGAATTAAACTAATGGCGGAGTAATGGGTTCAAAACCCACACTGATCTAGAACGGAGTTAATTATTGAATAAGTTGAAGGTATACAAATGGAGACTGTGGGAATAGGCAATTCTTTTGAAAAGTCTGACACTAAAGAGAGAAGAGAAAGGGCTGTATAGGGCTATGGGTAGAATGGTGGTTTGTTTAAAGGAGAGAACTGAGAGTTCTCAAAAATCTGATGAGAAAGATTACGTTGTGAGGGAGAGGTTGACTATACAAGACAAAGAAGGAAAAAACGACTCTGCTTCCACCAGAGGGGGAACCAATTGATGGTATCCTTCCTTAGATAGGAGGGAGACTTAATTGATTTTGCTGTATGTTCCTGCAAGAGATTTCTCTAGAGGATGGAATGAACATTTCTTTTATCAGCAGACCTAAAGGTATCCAAGGATGAAGGCAGGCCTTGTCACTGACACTGTTAAAGTCATGCAAAGTCTTCCTTGGGCTTCACGAAAAGTGGTCAGCATTCTGGAAGGAGAGGAGAGAGAGACAGCTCATGGCCAGGCCCGCTGGGAGCTCAGGATGTGCCCTAATGCCCCACAGTGCCAGGGGTAAGCTGGAGCCCCTGACCTGTTGCTGAGGGAGGCCCAGAGCCAAGGCGAGTTAGGACTGTGGGGTATCTGGATGAGCAGCTGGCACTTAGGTCTGTCCTTCACATTTTCATATCTTTTCTGTCCTTTCAGGAATATGCTGCCCATTGACCAAAAGGGTCTACAATGTGATAAGCTACACTTGACCTTATGGGAAACAGGCAGAAAATAAAAAGCATAACTGTTATCTTTGCATAATTCATAGAGTAATTGGAGTAAGACGACACACATGCTTGAAATAAGAACGGTAACTCAGCAAGAGTGCTTTCCAAGATTTAGAGGGAAAGGGTTGGTCTGGAAAGGCTTCTTGGAGGAGGTAGAACCTAAACTGTGTGGCAGGTTAACTAAGTAGGATTTGCTCAGTGCTTAAGTAGAGGGCAGGGCATTGAGCTGTATTTCCTATATCACACTCAACATTTTTTCCTAATAATAAAAAAAATTTAACGGAAGAAAAAATAAACACAGAAAACTATAAAGAAACCAAAAGTCACCTGCAAATCCAGTACCCAGAGATAAACGTGATGAACATCTGGGTAATTTTCCTTCCACTCTTTTCTCTAGTTTTGTATGTGTGGGTGTGTATGCATGCCTGTATACACATTTATCGCATGCACACCCAAATGTAACGTGGATCTGTTTACGCAAGTCTCTTGTTTTCTAGACAGCGTTCTGGTTTTCTGCTAGGAAGACGGATGGGTGTTTTACATCACAGACATGCATAAGGTGGAAATGAAATCCCCCCACAGTCCCACCTCTAGAGACACATCTGGTCCAGCCATGGAGGCACCGTGGGTTGGGCCCAGGCTAGGGGCCCCAGTGACTCACTGATGACACATTTGTTGACCCATCAGCTGGATCAGAGACCCCATTACTGAAAAACACCTGTGCAGGCAGCAAGCACGCCCTCTCCCTTCCCTGGCTCTGGTGACGAGACATTTAGAGGCTGGTATTTCCCCAAGCTTGAAATAAGCAGAGATAAAGCTGCCATATTTCCATTTGGTATAAATTTCTCACTTCTTCAGTTTCTTTTAGACTCAGCAGTAATTCTACCTTATACTGTGGATGACAAGACTGCTCTTGAGACGAAGACTTAATGATTCTGGCTACGTCTTTGCCTAAAAAAGACTCTTTTCCCCTGAGGGGAGAAATATTCCAGGACTGGGTCCTTGCAGGAACCAGAATTCAATACAAGTGGTTCAAATGAAGAAACATTAAAGAAAGGACACGTTAAAGGGCAGGATGAGAGGAAGCGCCAGCATGTGGAGGTACCCAGAGACTAGCAAGAGGGAAGCCGTTACCACCCAGGGCTGAAGGGCCCAAGGGAGAAAACAGTGTTGACAGACACCAGGGAGAACCAAGGTCATGGAGGAAGGTCTCCACTCCTCAGGGGAGACGGAGGTGACCAGCAAGGATGGGGTATAAGGAATCAAGAGGTGCGTTCACTGGATTCTAGAGACAGGGTGAGAGTGAGGTCCTGGTCCAACCCCCAAAGCCCCACACCGCCTGATGGGATGACCAAGGCCATGACCAGGAGGCACAGAGCAGGAGAAAACCATCTCACTGCATCTAAGGCTGTGGCTCTCACACTACAGTCCCTGGGTCAGCAATCTCAGCATCACCTGGGCACCTGTCAGGAATGCAGATTCTTGGGCCCATTCCAGACCTACTAACTAAATTAGAAACTCTGGGAGTGGGGCTCAGGAAACTGTTTGAACAGGCCCTGCAAGCTGCAGTTTGAGAACCCCTACTCTAAGCTAAGAGGGGGCCTTTGAAGAGGTCTAATGAGCAACACCTGGAAGGGCTGATCCAGCCCAGCCAAGGCAACTGATTAGCCACGTGTGGGCCTCTACCCCATCCTCCGGCCCACACCCATCCTCCCCCTTACCCCCAAATTAGAGAAGGCCCAGAATCTGGGAAGCAATGAGTTCTTGTGAACAAACAATGCTTGAAATAAGCTCTCTGAAGTTCAGGCTGTGTCTGAGCAGAAATAGCTGCTCTGGGGCTCCAGGGGGGATATTTTAGAATGATGGAGACTCTGTTACCAGCAGCCTCTGCCTCTGAGGACTCTCTCACTCTGGCAAAAGGATGGACATGACCAGGACTCTGCTATTGCTAACACCACTGGGAGATGATGTATTTCTGCTAATGGTACCTTCTGTCGCTACAGAGAAGCGGCTCCAGCTGCCCCTTGTCCCGCAGAGAATCTGGCAGCCTCGAGAAGATGTAATAGAGACCCGAGGACATTTGGAAGATGCACGACACAGGAAAGGGGTTTTCAATTTGATTTACCTTCCGCCTCCTACAAGGAACCAATAGTTAGTACCACACTGCGTCACAAGCCCAGCACACACCAAGAGTGGGCCTGGGGGAGACTGAATAACCCTTGTCAAGTTACAAGGGGTGATCACACAGAGGCTTGTGACGGGCTCCTCCAAATACACAATAACCGAGAATTAGCTTAAGGAAAGCAGGAGGGTCTCAGGATGGAAATGGGGAAATGACACAGGCATGTTTTATGGCTAGACACCAAGAGGGGTTCCCATCCACTGCCTGAAGAACAAATAGTTTGTGAATTCGTTCTCGGTACACTATTGACAGGCTGAGAGGGAAAGCAATTATTTGGGGACTAAGGAAGACCTTAAGCTTTTAAGTACAGTGGGTGAAAATATTCAGGAGCTTAGGTTTGTATTGCGAAACTGTACCATAAACAAAATTGGAATACCTCTTAAATGTCAGACGTGTTCACATTTATACACAGGCACTGATAGTTATTGAAAACAGAAGAATTATTTCAAATGGAGGTAACAGCAATGTCAACAAGGCTTGCATTCACCCACTCATTTTTTCTTTCAATAAATGCTTATTGGGCACTGTATTAGTTTCCTAAGGCTGCTATAAAAACTCGCTGCAAATCTGGTCGCTTAAAACAATAGAAATTTATTCTCTCAGTGTACTGGAAGCCAGAAACCTGAAATCAAGGTGTCAACAGGGCCACACTCTGATAGCTCTAGGGGAGAATCCTTCCCTGCCTCTTCCTTCCAGTTTCTGGTGGCTGCAGGTATTCCTTGGCTTGGGGCTACATCACTCCAGCTTCTGCCTCCATCTTCCCATGGCTTCTCCCATGTCTCTGTGTCTGTTTCCCCTTTTCCTATCTTGTAAGAACCTATCGCTGAATTTAAGGCCCATTCTACTTCAGGATAATTTCATCTTGGGAGTCTTTAATTACATCTGCAAAGACTCTTTTTCCAAATTAAGGTCACATTCACAGGTCCTAGGTGGACATATCTTGGGGGAGACCACTATTCAACCTATTGCAGGCACTTACTATGAACTTGGCATTGTTCTATGGGGTCAGGATACATCCGTGCAAAAGATGTAACAAAATTCCTACCTTTGTGGAGCTCAAATTCTAGCAGGGGAGACAAATGGCAAATACTAAGCATAATAAATATGTTCAATGTATTTTCTTAAAAAGTGGTAAGTGTTCTGGAAACAAAATGTACAGCAGGGTAAAAAGGGTCCCTGACTGCTGGGGTGATATTGATGGGGGGCAGTTTGCAGTATTAAGTAGAGTGGTTCAGGTAAGCCTCACTGAAAAGGTAAGATCAGGAAAGGCCTAGAGAAAATAAGGGAATTTCACCATAAGAGTAGCAGAGAGAAGAGCCTTCCAGGCAGAGGCAATGGCTCGAACAAAGCTGTGAGGGCAGGAGCTTGCTTGGCATATGATAGAAGCAGCAAAGAAGCCAATGTGGTTGGAACAGACTGAGAAGGGGGGAGTGTAGGGGAGGAGAGCCAGAGAGGCCAGGTAAGGGAGGGCCTTCCAGGGACATGGGAAGCCAGTTCAGGAGTCACATGGAGGAGGGACCCAGAAACTCAGTCTGGCATCTTTCCAACCATCCATCCACTCATCTACCCAAAACTTCAGCCCATTTTGTGACCCTAGCAGGGACCTGGCCAAAAAACAGAAGGCACAATCACCTGGGAGTTTTAAAAGAAGGAAGATTTTTATTTACAGGAATGTGGGCAAGAGAAAGGAAATTTAACGGGGATGCTGAGGGCCCAGGGCTAGCAACGGTAGAAATCCAGTACTAACACGCGTGGAAATACGGAAGTGATCGTGTGACCTAAACTCTAGTCCTGGGAGGGCACAGCCAGAGCCACAAACTGCAGGGCAGGAACAGGAAAGGAAACAGCCCTGCTTCTCTCTCCTCCCGCTTTCTGATCTGGCGGTGCTGCTCGTTGCCCAAAGCCAACCAGAAGCCAGGAAGCAATGGAACCTGGCAGTCAGGGCAGAGCCCACCCACCAGAACAAAGAGCAAGGTAAAGGAGGGCAAACAGGAAGTGTTTGCCTGGGATGGTAAACAGGAAATAGGTGACACAGTCTAGTGCCATCCCTGGAGATTCTGTGCAGGATAAAAGAGCTGCGGTCCCTGCCTTCATGGTTCTTGTGTTCCGGTGATGAACAGACATTAAACAAGTACAATTAAAAAAAAAAAAAAAAAGAAAGCAGGTGGATCCTAGAAGAAATTCCACCCCCACCCAGAAGAAGCAGACAGTGGGTTGCTTTTAGCCTAAGGGAAGATACCAGTCTGCATCCTCTTGAGGCCACTAAGGCTCTGATAGAAAATGCAAAGTCATTTTGGCTTGAACAGTCAGAAGATGGACACAACTACCCACTACAATTTGGGAAAAGGGCCGGGACTTATTCTCACATCAGTGAAACATGCTACCGCAACCAAGAGGGCTGAAGACACGTTCATCGGCCTCAGGAAGTATGTGAGAGTAAGACCAACTCCATGAAGCTGCCTTTGTTTAAAACCTGCACACACAAGCCCATGGCCGGAAAGGCTTCAGAGGTTCCATATGCCACAACACAGTGAGAGAACAAAGACTCCCGGACCTCAGAAGATCGGTAAAGGTCAGGTAGTCCAACACTTGCAGGATGGGGAATCCCTCCCATGAGCACCCTGAAGCACTCCTTGTAATGGGGAAACTCATCACCTTTGGAGGGAGCTCCGATTGTTAAAAGAAACTTCTTTATGCTGAACTGCATTGTGTCACATTGTATCTTCCAGGCAGGAAGGTTATGAAATTGCTAGGGAAGGTCTAAAAGAGACAGGAACAGCCATCCTAGGAGCACCTGGGAAGGCTACTATGTGAGAATACTTAAGATGACCTCCATGCCTTTCTTGTTTCAATAAATGAAAAGTCAGGGCTCCTGAGGAAGACTGAAACTCAAAAAGTGATAGGATTAAAATTCACAGAGTCAAAAGGGGATAGTGGATTCCTCAAAAAGTTAAACACAGAATTACCATATAACCCTGTAACTCTGCTCCTAAGTATAGAGTCAAAAGAATGGAAATGGTACACCAAAAAGTACCAGTACCTGTACATGCATGTTCATAGCAGCACTATTCACAACAGCCAAAAGATAGAAACAGTCCAAATGTCCAGTATCAAATGAACTGATGAATTTTGGTATATATCAATACAATCAGCCCTCTGTATCTGCAGGTTCTGCATCTGTGGATACAACCAACTGCAGATAGAAAATATTTGGCAAAAGAAAACTTTTTCTAGAAAGTTCCAAAAAGCAACACTTGTATTTGTCCCATGCAGGTTACGATTTACATAGCATTTACATTGTATTTACAATTATTTATATAGCATTTACATTGTGTTAGGTATTATAAGTAATCTAGAGATAATTTAAGGTGTACAGGAAGACATGCATAAGACATGCATAGGTTATATGCAAATACTACACCATTTTATTTAAGAGACTTGAGTATCCATGGATCTTGGAACCAATCTCCCACAGATACCAAGGGATGACTGTATATACAGTGAAATATTATACAGCCACAAAAAGGAATACAGTACTGATGCATACAATAATGTAGATGAACCTCAAAAATATTATGCTAAGTGAAAGAAACTAGTCAAGAAAGGTCACATATTGTAAGACTCAATTTACAGGACATATCCAGAAGAGATAAATCTACAAAGCCAGTATGTAGATTGCTGATTGCGGGAACTGGGGAAAGGAGGGAATGGGGAGAAACTGCTTAATGTGTAAGGGAGTTGACTTTGGAATGATGGAAATATTTGGAACTAGATAGAAGTGGTGGCCACACAACACCTTGAATGTAGTAAATGCCACTAAATTGTTCACTTTAAAATGGTTAACTTTATGTTATATGGCTCTCACCTCAATAAATTATTTTTGAAGAGTCAGAAAGCAGGATGAGTACAGATGCGGTCATCAAATTCTACCATATTAGAATTTTTGATGAAGCTAGGTTTACTACCAGGTAACAAATCCAAGAACCTAATTACACCAAAAAGTACACCAGATAAAAAAATAAATTGGTTCAGAAAGGTATAGATCAGTGCTTTTTAAACAATCTGTAGTGAAGGAAAAATTTTATTGTTGCTGTTATTTTGAATTAAATTTCCAATCTGTTACGGGTCAATACTTTCATAAAATAAAAATGAATTACTAGGACTTCCAGCTTCCACCTAGAATATAGAAAGCTGGAAAGAATATTACTCATGCACCACCAACAAGAAAAAGCTGGATACTTTGCAAAATCATTGTCTTCATCCTATTAGGAAACTGAGGAAGATAAGGTCTCCATAAAAGTGGGTAAAAATAAGTTCGCATTTTCAGAGGACTGCTAAAATCCAAGTGTGGGCTAGCAGGACAGAATAGACAAACTCCTGGGAGCTGCAGACCCAGGAGAGGTCACACCTGCTCTTCTCCAAGGACCTTATTGTGTGCTCGCAGCGATAGACTCAGGGGGCAGAACTGGAGCCCAGGGCAGCTGTCCTCAAGTCTACAGGCCTGGAGAAGGGGAATGACGCTGCTACTGGAAAAACACAGAGCTCTTTACAATAACGCCTCCCCTAAAAGAACAAAGCCTTTAAATTACCGGGGTTATGCAGCAAATTCTACCATGTGGGAGCACAGATAAAGACCCACTGCATTTGGGGAGAGAGTAAAAGAATAAAGACCCTCTACCCTGTCGGGGAGATAGGAGACAATGCTGGATCCTGACTATTAAAGGTCTTCTAAGGTTGCGGGAGGGGTCATCACTGAGCAAGTCCCACCCCTTGCAGAGCAAAGACTATTACCTAGATAAAGAGAGATACTCCATAGTATTAAAGAGGTCAATTCACCAAGATGACATAACCATCTTACAACATTAGAGTTTCAACAGAGCTTCAAAATATATGAAGCAAAAAGTGATAGAACTGAAAGGAAAAACAGACAAATTCACAATTACAGGTGGAGATTTCAGCACTCTCCTCTCAGTAATCGATAAAATAAGCAGACAAAATCAGTGCGGATGTAGAAGACTTGAATAACACCATTAACCAACTTGGCCTAACTGATATTATGAAGCTCTATATGAAACAAGAGCAAAAATACACACTTTCTGAATGCACATGGAACATTTACTAAAATAACCACATTCTGAGATATAAACAAAGCTCAACGAATTTAAAAGAATTTAAGGCATACAAACTGTTATATGACCATACAAAATTAAACTAATAATGAATACAAAAAGAGGTCTGGAATATTGCTAAATATATGGAAATTAAGCAACATACCTCTAGAGAACACACAACTCAAACAGGAAGTCATAATGAAATATAGATAACATTTTTTAATTGAATGAAAATGAAAAGTATAAAATTTGTGGACTTCAGCTAAAATAAGGATCAGAGGAAAATTTATAGGACTAAATGCTTATTATATTAGAAACAAAGAAAGGTATCAAATCAATAATCTAAGTTGGTTATTAATAACCTTAAGAAACAAGAAAAATAAGAGCAAATTAAATGTAAAGTCTGCAGGGAAAAGAAAGTTAGTAAAGAGTAAAGCAGAATTTTTTTTTTTAATTATGAAAAAGGTCAGTAGTACCAAAAACCTGCTCCTTGAAAAGATCAATACAATTGATAAACCTCTAGGCAGAGCCAGATAAAAAAAGATAAGATACAAATTATTTATATCAGGAATTAAAGAGGGATATTAATGATATAGATATTAAAGATATTAAAAAGATAATGAAATAATATTCTAAACTAAGCCACAAAATTCAACTTAGATGAAACTGACATCTTTTTAAAGACAAAAATTACCAAAGCTCATACAAAAAAAAAAAAGATAACCTGAATAGGCCTATATTAATCAAAGAAACTGAATGTGTAGTTAGAAATTTTCTGGCAATAACTAGGACAAGAAAGCCAATCAAAAACTACGGTCTCAGGTAACTTTACCAGTAAATTTTACCAAACATGTAGATAGAGAATAATACCAATTAGATAGAAACCCATCCATAAAATAGGAGGTAATATTTCTCAACTCATAAGGCATAACCTCAACATCAAAACCAGATGAAAATATTAAAAGAAAACTATAGACCAATATCCATCATGAACACAAATTAAAAACTTCTCAACAAATATTAGCAAATCAAATCTGGCAATATATTAAAAATATAATATATCATAATCAAATAGTGTATATCTGGGAGAATGCAAGGCTGGTTCAACATTGAAAAAACAATATAATTTCCTATATACACAAACTAAAGAAGATAAAGTGTATAGTCACCTCAATAAATAGAAAAACATTTGACAAAATACATCATCAATCATTTTTTATGATTAAAAGAAAAAAAAACACTCAGCAAATTAGAGAGAGGGTACCTCCTCAACCTGATAAAGGGATCTACCAAAAATCTATAGCTAACTTCATTCTTAGTTGTGAGAGACTAAATGCCTACCCATTAAGATTGAGAACAAAACAAAGATATCTGTTCTCACTACAGTAATCCCCCATTATCTGCAGGGGGATATGTTCTAACATCCCCAGTGGATGCCTGAAACCACAGATATTACTGGACCTTATATATACTACGTTTTTTCTTCCTATACATACCTATGGTAATTTTAATTTATAAATTATGCAGGGTAAGGGACTAACAACAATAACTAATAATAAAATAGAACAATTACAACAATGCACTGTAATAAAAGTTATGTGAATATGCTTGCACTCTCGCTCTCTCTCTCTCAAAATAGCTTATTGTACAAATTTAATGCCTTTTTCATTTTAACTAAGCACTTATCATGCACCGTGGCTGTAACTTTTGCAGTCTGAGATGTGACAGCAAAACTAGCATAATATTTTTTTCCTTCTTCACAATTTCATGGAGAGAAGATTCATTCATACCATAGAGCTTAGCAACGTCAGCATACAATATTTTCTTCCCTTATTAAGTTGAGAACTTTCACCTTTTCACTTAAAAGGAAAACTTTATGGCTTCTCTTTCGTATATCTGAATTGGTATATCAGCATCACTACTCTTGCGTTTTGATGACATTATTAAGTAAGATAAGGGTTACTTAAACACAAGCACTGCAATACCAAAAGAGTTGATCTGATAACCAAGGCAGCTGCTAACTGATTAACTGACGGGATACACTACACAAAGGGGATGATTTACATCTTGGGTGGGACAGTGTGAGATTTCATCATGCTACTCAGAACAACATGCCATTTAAAACTCATGAATTGTTTACTTCTGGAATTTTCCATTTAAAATTTTCAGACCACAATTGACCAAGGGTAACAAACACAGAAAGCAAAACTGTGGGTAAAGAGGAACTACTGTATTCCCTATTCTACATAGTACTGTGGAATTGCGCTACTAAGATATTGTCCTTCTAAGTACTGTAGTTCTAAGCTGTGGAATACAGCAATAAATAGAAATAAAGAACATACAAATTGAAAGGAGGAAATTCAACTGTATCTGTTCATAGATAACATGATTGTCTACATAGAAAATCTCAAATGATTCACAAAAATATTCCTAGAAATAGTGTGTTTTTAGCAAAGTCACAAAAATAAATCGTACTTTTATAAACTAGCAGTGAACAACTAGAATTTGAAATTTAAAAAACAGTATGATTTAAAATAACAAAAACCACATAAGATACTTATGTATAGACCTAACAAAATATGAGCAAGAACCTGAAAACTACAAAAACACTAATGAAAAAAATCAAAGATTTAAATGAATCAACAGAGATGTCATGTCCATGGACTTGCAGTCCATATTGTTAAGATGTCCATTGTCCCCTAAATGTTCTTTATATTCAAAACAACTCCAGTCACAGCCCCAGTATCAACAAGCTGATACCGAAATTTTAGGGAAAGGCAAAAGGGCTAAAATAGCCAAAAATATTTTTGAAAAAGAACAATGTTAGAGGACTTACACTATCTGATTTCAAGAGATACTATTAAGCTACAATAATCATGACAGTGTGGTATTTGTAAAAGGATAGACCCATAAATCAATGAGACAGAATTAAGATCCTGGAGATACATCTACGTATATATGGCCAATTAATCTTGACAAAAGTACAAAGGTAATTAATTGGAGAAATAATAACCTTTCAACAAATGAAGCTGGAACAACTGGATGCCTATATGCAAAAAACAAACCCTGACCTGTAGCATGTACTATGTACAAATAGTAACTAAAAATGGATCATAGACCTAAACGTAAAACCTACCATTATAAAACTTCTGGAAGAAAACACAGGAGAAAAGATCTTATGTTACACAAAGATTTCTATATATGATACCGAAAGTATGATCTATAAAAGAAAAATTTGATAAATTGGACTCCATTGAAATTGAAAAATTTTGCTCTTCAAAAGATACTCTTAATAAAATGAAAAGGTAAGCTACAGACTGGGATAAAATACTTACAAAACACATTTGTGATAAACAACTTGTATCTAGATTTTGTAAAGAACTCTGAAACTCAATAAATATAAATAAAATAACCCCACTAAAAATGGGCAAAAGATTTGAATAGAAACTTCACCAAAGAAGGTGTATGCATTCCAATAAGCACATGAAAAGGTTGTCAACATCATTAGTCATTAGGGAAATGCAAACTAAGGCCACAATGAAATATCACTACACACCTATTGGAATGGCAAAAATTAAAACAAAAACAACAAAACTCGTCCTGGCAAGTATATAGAACAACTGTAACTTTCACACATTGCTGACTACCATGCAAAGAAGTACAGCCAGCAACTCTGGAAATCAGTTGGACAGTTTCTTACTGAGTTAAACATATACTGCCCACAAGAACCAGCAATCATACACCCAGGTATTTGCCCAAAAGAAATGAAATGTATATTAAGGCACAAGTTTAACAGTCACAAAAAAACTGTACATAAATGTTATCAGCAGCTTTATTCATAATAACCAAAATTTGGAGACAACCCAAACGTCCCCCGACTTACAAATGGATGAACAAATGGTGGTATATCCATACAATGGAATACTACATAGCAATGAAAAGGAATGGACAGTTATGTGCAACACACAGATAAATCTTACTTACATTATAATAAATAAAAGAAGCCAGACTTTAACCTACATATTCCATTTGTATGATTCCATTTACTTCTCAAAAGGGCAAAATTTTAGGAACAGAAATCCAATCAGTGCTGCCAAGAATTAGGGATAGTAGGACTGACTGACTGCAAAGAGGCAGGAGGTAATTTGTCAGAAGATGCAACTTTTTACCTTGACTGTGGTGGCAATTACTATGTTGTATATGTTTGCCCAGACTCACGGAACTCTACACTAAAAAGGGTGAATTTTACTGTATGTAAATTATTCCTCAGTAGGTCTGACTTTTAAATAAATATCGACTTTACGTATATATCTTGGAAAGATGTGCACTAAGTGAAAAAAATCACTGGAAAAGTAGTATGGATTGTGTCTTCCCATTCACGTGAAAAACTGTGTGGGGAGTTAGCATGTAGGTATAAAATTTTGATTGATGTTAATAGTAGTTACTTCTGTTAAGATGAATATTTAATATGTACTATTTTTGCATTAAAAATAGCTTCTAGGGCTTCCCTGGTGGCGCAGTGGTTGGGAGTCTGCCTGCTAATGCAGGGGACACGGGTTCAAGCCCTGGTCTGGGAAGATCCCACATGCCGCGGAGCAACTGGGCCCGTGAGCCACAACTGCTGAGCCTGCGCGTCTGGAGCCTGTGCCCTGCAGCGGGAGAGGCTGCGATAGTGAGAGGCCCGTGCACGGCGATGAAGAGTGGTCCCCGCTTGCCACAACTAGAGAAAGCCCTCGCACAGAAACGAAGACCCAACACAGCCATAAATAAATTAATTTTAAAATAAAATAAAATTTAAAAAAAATTTAAAAATAGCCCCTTAAATTTAAAAAAAAAAAAAAATAGCTTCTAAAATGAATTGCTAGATATGGAAATGTTACGTTCCTTTAAAATTTTCTGAACACTCACTTATAATCTTGGTACTTGTCTCATGGACCTTTAGTGATTTTCGGACTGGCGCCAGTCCATGGACAACTTGTATAGATAAGTATAGATCATTTCCTGGAATATTTTAAAAATTAAACAGTTATGAATAAGCAATATTATAATATGTAATATATAACAATACGTACTTTATTAACCTATTCCCTTTCAGTACACATAGTGTTCCTAAGTAATAAAAGGACATTGTAAATAAATGTGTAAAATATAATCCTATTTTTGTTTCATAAATATATTATCTTTCATATGTATTTACTGACAAATATTCTGGCAGTTAAAACATCAAAATATGACTAGCTATTATTACTAGGTGGGCTTATTATATTTAAATTTTATTTCTTTCCTTGATATTTATTCTCTAATTTATTACAGTTATACAGGGAAGGAAGGAAAAGTAGGTCTCTACTTCCTAACACAGGGGAGCAAGGTATCTGGAGCATATCTTTCCATTTCAGAGCCCAAGCTCAGCAAAGACCTATAGGTCCTTTCACAGTATGTCAGTAGGAGTTCCTAGGAGGCCAAATTCTGGGACCATCTCTTCTGGAAATCACTGCTTCTTTCATCCCCTTGTTTACTACATTGCTACTACGTGTGAACTATTATACCAGCTGTTACAGAGGATGAAAAAATGTGTGAGACAGTCTATGCCTTCAAAGACATCTGAGCATTTTAGGGGTGATGTGGGGAGGGGGGCTGAGCTCCCCAAAGGCTCTATGGACGTAGGAAGTTCAAGATGAGCCATCATCATTGCTAAAATTAATGAGAGACTGGGAGACGTGAAGCTGTTCAAGAACAGGGACCAGCGGAAGCCAAAGCATCAGGTGGGGGGGCAGGGGTGAGACCTCACTCCCGTTGTGACTATGATGTAGGTGCCTCATTGGAGCTGGGTTGGAAAGGTCAGTGGAGGCCATATCACAATGACCAGTAGGGCCCAGATGAGGACTTTGGGCTTGTTGACACTGGGAAGACACTGAAGACTTATATAGGGAAGACAGACCCACCAGAGCCACGTGAAGTTGTACTTTGGTTGCCTGTGTGAGTAGCACTGGGTAGTGTAGTGAGGCTGGTCCAGGGAGAATCTAGAGGTGATTGGACCAGTTATTTGAGGGGAGGGTAATTAGGATTTTAACCAGGGCAGGATACATGGAAAGAGGAGAACACAAGGGAGGTCCTGGAAGGTATCAGCTGTTCAAATATCACAACTGAGTATATATAAAGGATGAGAAAGGAAGGAGAGGAAAAAGATGACTCAAAGTTTGAGGTGCAGATGAGACATCCAGGGGGGATATGGAGAATAATAATAGGTTCAGGGAACCTAATAAGTGACTAGTGAAGTGGGAAGAATGGCATCAGAGACAGAGCTCTGCTGGTGACAGAAAATAGAGATGGCTTTCTGGGGACACCCAGAGAAGTTTCTTCAAACAGAGGCTATCGGAAGGGAGTCTTAAAAGGCGTATCTCCGGAGTGAGACATCGGTAGTCGGTATTACAGGCCCGTGGCAAGATTTGAATGGATACGGGGAGTGACGGGGGTTTGCTGGTTGGGAAGGGGGTCATCTGCACAGTTTATGTTGAAAGAGAAGATGCACTCCCCAACATAGAAAACAAAGTGAGGCCAGGGCTGGGACGGGGAGTACAGCAAAGGCAGGGAAGCAAGGGAGGCTCTCGGACGCTTGTATGAACGAGTGAAAGGAAGACAGGACCCAACAGAGAGGCTGAGGGGTGTTCGGAGAGGTGGCGAGGTCATGCAGATCATGCAAGGACAGGTAAGCAGCAGAAAGCTTCAGAAGGTGGTGGGCAAATAAATCAGGGACAAGGAGAGACCATATGTGGCTCTTGGGAACTTGGGTGTGACCCTGGGGAGAGCCATGTCTATACAGGGCCAGGGGAAGAAGCCAGACAAGTTTTAGGACCCTGGGCATGATGTGAACGGTAGAGTGATCGGGGCAAGGCTGTTTTCTAAGTAAGGCACTGAGGGCAAGAGGGAAATAGAGGAAGAGGGGGAGGATGGAGGAGGGGAAGGAGGGAGCTTGGAGCAGGTGTGGTAGTAAAGCTAGGCAAAGCTTTTTTTTTTTTTTTCCCAAGAATCCATGAAACTTCATCTTTCAGGTAGGAGAAGGAGTTAGTGCTAAGAGCAAGAGGCTATAAGGGCTGGAGCGATTATGTCCAGGAGGAAGATGTTTGCTGGCAAGAGGTCTGATGGAGATGAGGGAGTAGATAGCTCACCTTTGGCTGAAACAAAGGTTCTCAAACTTTCTCAGCTCATGGTGCCCTTAGTGTCTCAGTATTTTTTTTATGGAGAGCTCAGAGACCAAAAGAAATACCTAACAGTTCCATCTTATGGAGCAGCTTGATAAGTACTTATGTCCTAACAACTTAATAGCCATTTGACAAAAATAATACACATCAGTGGAAAGAGAACATTTTTATTCCATTCTTCTTTACTAAGGGGGGGTGTGCGCCTGCTTGTCGGACCCTGCACGACTTTCCAAACCTTGGAATCACTACCACTTGCGTTTCCTGTTCTACGTCGATTTCGCACTGTACTCACTTTTTACCAGAGCAATGGCCACCAGAACGCACCTTGGCAAAAGTAAGATATTATCGAAAAAAAATGTAGCATGATCTAATGTAGAAACTGTGAATTACCTCAATGGGCAGTTTACACAGTGTCTGACCAACATTGCATATAGCTGTGTTACCTTCAAACACTTCAAATATCCTGTAGCGTCCCTGTGGCAGCGCTGTGGCCCTCTGGTGAGCCTCAGCACACAGTTTGGGAATGACAGGGCTATAGGGGGATAGAGAGAACGAGAATGAATAAATGAACGAACGAATGGAGGATGGACACAGGGCTTCCTAAGGTGGAGAGAAGGGATACAGAGGAGGCTCAGGAAAGCAGGCATCCAGGCCATCACCCCTTGGTTCTCCAGCGTAGCAGCCCTTATTCCACTAATTTATTTTTGAAATGAGGATCTAAGAGGCAGAAAGGTGGGGTAGGCAGATCCCTCCCCGTACAGCCAATATAACCTAATGCAGTTTCAGGATGACCAGTTCTTACCACCCCAGCTTACCTGCAGGGTGTGAAAGTCCTCAGCTAATTTGCCACATGACTCATTAACCAGGGGAAATCATTTAAGTCAACACTGGCTACATATTGACCAAGGTCACTGTTTAACCTTCAGGAAAAAATGACCCTTGACCACCTGCATACGGCCAAAATGTGCCACAGGCCCCGGAAATGCCAACAGCCCACTCCTGAAATATGTTCGAGGCCTGCTTGGCTCTGGGCCTAGAGAGGCCATGGAAGTGTTAGGAGCCAGTGAAAGGGGGAAGGGTTGGTGGGGTGGAGGGAAGTGGGGGGTTGGTGCATGGCAAGGAGGGAGCACCAGGAAGGCAGCCCCCGGGGTGCGATGGGCAGGGTGAGCTCCCCTCGGAGCTGATGAGTCAGCTGCCCAAAGCCACCAGGTTAACAAGGAGTGAGGGACACATGCCCAGACACCAACCTCCCCCTGGACTCAGACCTCACCTCCTCCAGGACACCCCCTGGAGTGTCCCCTACTTTCCATTCCTTTAATTAAAGGTATGGAGGGGAACCGGACAAAGTGCAGAGAAGAGGTTAAAGGGAAGTGAATTAGTCTTTCTGAAGAAAGATTAATAGAGTCCAAGTTTTCCCCAGAAAGGCAGCCATGGGTAACTTACTATATATTCAAAGATTTCTAACACATACACATACGCACACACACACACACACACACACACACAGCACATTTCCTTCAGGGGACACAGTACACACTAAAACAGGGACAGTTTGGGGTGGGCATAATACCAAAGTGAAAAGATACTCACATCTATGTAGTACTCACAATTTTACAACCTTAGTGTGGATATTATTTCACAGTTGAGGAAAGTGAGCTCACAGAGTTTACTAATTTGTTCAAAGTCGCACAGCAAGTAAACGGTGGCCCTGAATCCAAACCTCTTCTTTCCTAACTCACTTATACCACCCACCCAACTCCCCATCACCAGATTAAAATTCACAAGAGACCCCAAGGGCTCGAAATGTGGTGTTCTTACAATTTAACAGGGCTAATATTTCTTGGTGTCTTATATTTACTCAGCAGTGTATCTGAACCATCTATTAATATATAGCTCCTAATTCTTGTAATTCATTCAAAAATTTTAAATAGAAAATAATTCTAAGATACAAAAAAAGAACACAGCAGATGTCTGTGTACCCTCTGCTACTAAACAAATGTTAGTATTTTACCAGATTTGCTTCAGATATTCCATCTCTCTGTAAAACATGTCCAATATAGCTAAAGCTATGCCCTATTGCATCGATCGCTCTCTCTCTTCACAGAGTTACCCACTATCCTGGGGCTAGTATGTAACATCCCACATTTGTTTGAATAATTTGACTTCATTAGTATGTATCCATAAATAATATATACTAGCAAGCACATTTACATACATGGCATCATACTCAAGGTATATTTCTGCAACTTGTTTAACTTAATAATTATGTTTTGAGATTGAGAACTTGTTCACTTATTTTAACTGTTTCACGGTATGCCATCATATCAATACACATTTTTTTTCCCTGTTCCTCTACTGAGGGTCAGCCAACCTGGGTATTAGTAATCTAGGACTATCACAACGAAGTACCAGAAACTTGATGGCTTCAACAACAGAAACTTATTTTCTCATAGTCCTAGAGGCTAGAAGTCTGAAATCAAAGAGCTGGCAGGGCCACGCTCCTTCCAAAGGCTCTAGGGGAGAATCCTCCCTTGCCTCTTCCAGCTTCTGGCGGCCTTGGGCATTCCTTGGCTTGCGGCTGCATCACTCCAATCCCTGCCTCCATCTTCACATGGTCTTCTTTTCTATGTTTCTGTATCCAAATCTCCCTCTCCTCCTTTCTCTTATAAAGACACAGTAATTGGATTAGGGTTCACCCTAATCTGGGATGATCTCATCTCCATTCTTATCTCAATTACATCTGCAAGGACTTCCATTCCAAATAAAGTCATATTCTGAGTTTCCGAGTGGACATGGATATTTGGGAGGATGTTATTCAACCCACCCTCACCTGTTCTGTTTTTTTTTGCTATTATCCACATGCTGCAGTGAACAGCCTTACACATGTCTCACATCTCTACAGGCACTGAATGAGGGCGGACCTAGGGCTGACATCCAGAAGTAACATTGCTGGAGTGCAGGTTTTACTTTATCATGTGACGCCAAATCACAATCCCACCAGCAATGGATGTGTTCCCCTCTATGCACATCCTTGCCAAAACCTGATGGTGGTATTAGTTTTTTCCAGACTGATGGGTATGAAGTGGTATTTCACCACTGTGTTATTTTGTCTTTCCCCAGCTAATCCGTATTTCTTCAGGGAGAAAACTCATAACCACCACTTGATGACGATGGCAAGAAGGTTGGGAGTGGTAATGGGCCAGGTTTTCTATCTAGATCCTTCCTGACACTATGGGATTCTAAGCCCATATGTGAACTGGTTTCCTCTCTGGGACCACCTAACTCAAAGAACTCAGACTGACTGTGTTTCTTCCTATCTAAGGTCAGGCTAAGCACTTCAGTGGAGGCAAAAACAGTAAGACAAGATTCTCACCTTCAAAGAACTCACAATATTGTGGTGAAAAAAGGGCCTTCGTGCTCACAACAAAATTGAGGATGGCTGTCAAAGAAACCGTGTAGAAAACAACCAGACTACAATCTGCTTGAAAGCAAGAACTGGGTTCTGTTCCCACTGTGTTCCCAACACTTCGGCTCACGGTAGGCCCTCAGTAAAGGCTTGTTACATGGACACAGGAAGAGCTGTGGAGTTGTTTGAGCCACTGAATAAACATGGGTTGGAACAGTGATAGCAAATTTCATAAAGGGATGGGGCACTGCTGAATGAGAAGGAGGTACAGAATCAGGGTAACTGGAGTCAGGGGAGCAGGGCTTCTGAACATCTCCAAGATGGACCACCACCATCCGGATTGACAGCAACAAAGCCCCCTCTCCCAGGCATCGAGTAGAAGCAGTAGTGACAACAGCTTACACCTCTTACAGGTCTTTGCTGCATACCAGGTACATAATGAATCCATACCAAACACTTCATTTAATGCTCACAACAGCCCTAAGAAGGAGGCACTATTATTATCGCTACTATTTGGAGGCTCAGAGATTAGTTTAAGTGAATTGCCCACGGGTCCCCAGCTTGTTAAATGGCAGCACCAGGAATCAAGCACAGATCTCTCTCTCTCCCAAGGCCATGTTTTTAATCTCTCCCCCACCTCTTTTTTATTTTTAATTGTCGTAAAATACACATACCGTACATCATCATTTTAGCCATTTTAAGAGTACAGTTCAGTAGTATTAAGTACATTTACGTTGTTATACAACCAATCACTGCCTATTCCTCCAAGCTGCTGTCAACCACCATTCCTTCTGCTCCCATAAGTATGACTGCTCTAGGTACCTCATGTAAGTAGAATCACACAGCATTTGTCATTTTGTGACTGGCTTATTCCACTTAGCATAAAGTCCTCGAAGACCATCCCAGTTATAGCCTGTGTCATAACTTCCTTCCTTTTTAAGGCTGAGTAATATTCCATGGTATGCATATACCACATTTTATTTATTCATTCATCCATCAGTGGACAGCTGGATTTCTCCACCCTTTTGGCTACTGTGAATAATGCTGCTCTGAACATGGGTATATACGTATCTTTTTGAGACCCTGCTTTTGATTCTTTTGGGTATACACCCAGAAGTGGAATTGCTGGATCATATTACAATTCTATTTTTAATTTTTTGAGGAACCGTCATGCTGCTTTCCATAGCATTTTGCCTTCCCAACCAGAGTGCAAAAAGATTCCAATTTCTCCACATCCTCTTACGCTCTCTTTTACACTGCTGCCCAAAAGCAACCTCACAATGAAATGGTGGCTAAATTAACCATACATCCTCAAACCAAACCCGGCCAAAGCGAGACTGGCTTCATGTCAGCTGCCCGCCACCCACCCATAGCAAGACAGAGTTATTGCTTAAGAAACAAGCCCATCCTCGAATGCAGGAAGGCATGTCAGGCTACCACGCCTGGGTCCCCATCACTCGAAGGGGCTGCCCTGAGCTCAGAGACACTTCCTCGGTACCCAGGAAGCGCCTAGAAGGAGTCCATGCTACACTTCCCCAGGGGTCTCGTGACCTCCCTCCTCCCCCAGCGTTCAGTTTCTTTTCCATTGCCTACACTGTCAGTGACTACGGTGAAAAGCTGTGTCAATTGCTTCTTTGTCTGAGGGAAGGACATTTATCATTTGCTGTTCTGAATCTGAAAACATCATAACCCACCCGTGGGTGGTGGCTCACGTTACACTTTGTAATTTCAGTTAGTGAGCTAATGGGAAAGCTGCATTAACATTCTGTTTGTGGTTTAAAATACATATTTACACAGTTTGACTTTTCATATCCCCAAACTTATAATTTATTCATCATTATGTTCCCTATTTTCTGCTCTTAAACATTAACTGCCCTCATTTAGGTGATGAAAGACGGGGAGGCAAGCTGCTGTGGTTCTGTGCATCTGGAAAGCCGATCATCTCAAGGCAGAGTGGAGCACGCTTGCCCAGTGGTTGGGAAAGGAAAAGGCTCTGGCCGAAATCTCCAAGTTAATGGGTTCATGCAGGGCTGTTGCCTCCATACAAAACAGACAAGGATGACTGAGCAGGAGCCTTGAGTCAACTCTACCGTTTTATGTTCGGGGCCAGACAGAGCCACGACTCTGACCGTGCATACATACCAAGAGCTCAGATTCCCACCCAGAGCGGCTGTGGAGGATCCCAGGACACCGGTAAACTTCCTGCTTCATCTTCCTATTTGTTTTACTATAAAACGTTCTTCATTTTTGACCAGGGCATTTAACTTCCCCAACTCA
Organism: Balaenoptera acutorostrata; assembly: GCF_949987535.1. Classification (NCBI taxonomy): domain Eukaryota; kingdom Metazoa; phylum Chordata; class Mammalia; order Artiodactyla; family Balaenopteridae; genus Balaenoptera; species Balaenoptera acutorostrata. Next base: position 59,562,680 of record NC_080079.1, read on the forward strand.
TCCTTAAATCACAAATGTTACTATTCTGTATTTCCACTGACAGTTGAATAAAGGCAGGAATTGTTGCCCAGTGGAAGGGATGCAGGCTTTGGGGTCAGACAGACGTGGGTTCAGATCCCAGGTCTGCCACTGACCAGCTGTAGGAACGTGGGTGAGTCACTGAAATTCTGGGTCTCGGGGATTTCATCCCTAACAGGAGGGAGATAAAAGCTACCTCATGAGCAATGGCCAGTGACTGTGGTGTATGTTTTCTGGACCAGGGCATAGCACTCTACACATTACATCCCATTCGGCTCTACTTCAATCCTGTATAAAGAATGGCAAGGGAAGTGTCTTTTTCACCTCTACCCACAGAGTCTCACTCGATGACTTCCAGAGACTAGAAACTTAATAAAGGTTTGTTGCAATTAATCACACGGACAGAAGAATCATCATATCTAACTAATGAGGACAATTAGGAAGCCTTTGGTCTAGAAAGAAAGTCAAAGACTGAGAAAGGATCCCATTAGAATCAACAGAATCACAATGTGGATAAATAAAAATACTGGTTCGTTTTACCCTAGAATATGGGAAGGGGGAAGGGAATCTTGAAGCTTGAGTGAGGAAGTAAATTTTAAGATGACAGAACAATTATTTTATTGCCCTTGTAAACTCACTGCCCCCTGAGTTGGTACAGGCTGAAAGACTGATGTAGTCCAAAAAAGGATTACGTGAACTCACCAACCAACACAGACCCATAAGGAATTACTTGGCCGTTAACAAAATAAATATGTAGGAAATAAATTGGGCGCCCACCAGACTCCCCTTTTGAGGGCCTGCCTTCCCTCCTGCCTGGTTCCTCATTCAGAAATTGTTACTTCTTAATTCACATTCCATCCCCTTGGGGCCTTCCTACATGCTGGAAACCAATTACATCCCTACCCCCAAAGTCTCAAGATACAATCTCTCCAAAGACTAGACACATTTTAATAGAAGCCTCCTAGAGAGAAATGAATCTACCCTGAATCAGAGAAACAAAGCTTTGCAGAAAAGAGGAAGGTACTTTGGGGAAGGAACTTCTCCTCCCTCTGGTCATCCAGCCACATCCTATCCCAGAGAGAGAGAAGATGGCCATGGAAGGAGCAGAACAGAGTGTCCCCTCTGCTGTAACCCTGTCACCGGCCTCGGCTAGATTAAAGCAGCGATGGATCAGTCTCTTCTCCATCAGGCTTCAATGCCACTTTTGGACAGCTCACATGGTTCAAGAGTTCTTTCTATACTCTCAAACACTGGGCAAATCAAAGTCTGTGTCACTGAGCAACGGCATGATGGTTGCTGGTTGATCTTCTCTCTCCTTTTGGCTTTTGGCCTGAGCCCGTGTATCCCGGGCTCGTTGGTCCTGCTTCTGGCCTCTGAAGGAGGACAGCAGATACTGATGCCCTCTTCCCCTTTGAAACCCTTCAGATCCTGAAACCACTCCTTCTGGCATCCCCCTAAGTTCTTTCTTTTCCAAGCTGAAAGTCTCCAGCTCCTTCTACAGTTGTTCTGATGATCGAGCTTTGAGAGTTCATCCCCCATTCATCCCCCTAAAACAATCCTATATGGCTGACTTTTCATGGTAGATGAGAATTTTCACCTCTCTTGGGACAATCGCCAGGATGGGGGTGTGAGATGCAAATGCTCATCCCATATGGAAGTTATAAAAAAAACAGGAGGGCATAAAATTAAGTGTCAGAGCCTCTAGGAACCTTAGGGATAATCCAGTACTCATTCTACTTTGTAGAGGGTTTGAGGGTCACAGAGCAAGTTCAGCGGAAAAACCTAGTTGTGAGTCCTAGCCCTAAAATTCCTAAGGCACAACAAATAGTTGTGCTCTGCATTGCTCCCCTGGATGAAGATAACAGGAGCGAACACATCAGGTACTAGTGAGCACAGGAGCACCCGGTGTAATTCCTCCACCTGACACTGGGGTGCACTGGCACCCCACCCACCCCCACCCCACCCCCAGGCGGAGCTGAATGCCGGCCAATGCTGGGGATGATTTACAAGGCCTGCTGGGAGATGATTTTCCAAGAAAACACTCCACATAATTGGCCTTTGGTATATCTTCTCGGTGGTGATTTATGTGTCTAGGACAAGCCAAAGAATATCCCTCCCCACCTCTGCAAAGAGCCTCTGGTCCCTGGCCTTCAGAGTTCAGCAAGTTTCTGGCCAGAGAATGTTCTTTCTCTCCGCCCACTCAGCCTTTTTTTTTTTCCTGTGGTTTGCAATCTCATTTGCTAAATATACTAAGATGCCCCGTACACAGCGGTCTGTAGTTCCAAAGTGTGCCTGACTTCCTTTGGCTGGGGGCATCACTCATAAATCTCTGTGCTGGCAGCTGCCATCCATTTATATCCATGACCCACCAGGACTAAAAGTTCAAGTTCTTTCACAGCGATGCCTTTTTCATTCAAGACCCTCCATGAGAGTAGAACCCCACCCCCTCAACCCCCCCCCCCCACCCAGAAGTACCTAGCAGAGCGGTAGGCCCAGAAAAGGCACTTAGTGAACACTTACAGAAGGCAATGCTTAAAAATATTTAGGGGGTAACTTCAAACTTGGGCACTTATATAGGAGTGTTGAGTGACAATGGCAGGCTGCAGCTAAATGACCCTGATGCAAACCCAGATGATGAGTAAGATGAAGTACATTCTGAGCGGAGGAAGCCGGGGCTTATTGAAGAAACAAGCAGTAAAAAGTTTCCCAGCCTTGCAAATAGCTTCAGATTTTTGCTGCTTTCTACCAGCCCCATTGACCTCGCTACTGCCAAGCAGCCCCTGAAGGATTTTCTGGAAGGTGAGGATCTCCCAGAGAGGGAAAGGTAGAAAGTGTGGATTGCCTAGAGCAGAACATATTACGCAGGTTTGGAAAGACACGCTGGTTACATATACCCAGCCGTGCAGGCCCCGCCAGCAACGACGTGCTCTTGACTCAGGCAGGGCTGGGCTTTCTTGAGAAAACGGGGCGGGGATGTGGGCTACGGGAACACCGGAATACGTGCTTGTTGACCCCCAATAGGGATGTTTGGCTTAACACAGGTCAAGGGTAGTCTTTGAGAAGACTAAAAATGGGGGGTGGGCAGAGTAGAGAAGGAGGAGGTGTAAGGAGCGGACAAAACCAGTTATTGACTCCCGTGAGTGGGGACAGCAGCTGGGGGCAGCTGCTTGTGCTTCTTCAGACATTCCTCCGTCTGCAGACGGGCTATTTTCTGGTGAAATCCTGGCAGGGCAGGAGAGAGTGCCAGGATCACTGAGGAACAGGGCAGATGTTTGGGTTACATACAAATGAATGCCTGGAGGCAAGTCTTACCTGCAGATCAGAGGGACTTGCCCTGCAGGACTGTCCTCCCTTGGCTATCCCCAGAAAGCACCTCAAGATGGTGGGGGACAGGACAGAGAGCTGGTCTCCAAGGACCCAGGGTGAGGGTGGAACTAAGAGAAAGGAAAATGTCACCACCTCTGTGGGGTGGGAGTCATATGGGGCCGTAAAGCAGCCCCTGCCTACCCCCAGCCCTGCCCCAGCAAGGCCATTCTTCAGGAGTGCATGCGTGGGGTGAGCAGACTTGTTCTTGGCTAGAGAAAGATGCTTTCTCCTCCCAGCTGCTCCAGGGGACTGTAGAAAATACAGTGCAAGATTGCATTACCAATTTCTGTTGGCCTAACACAATGAAAACCCATATCTAATTTGCTGTCCACTATCCCCCAGGTCCCCTTCAGCATTTACTGCTTTCCAAATATCTTCCTCCCATTGAATATGTGTTTCAGATTATTTGTCCCCAGATGTATTAGGATGCATTTACTGCAGCTGAATCTCATCTAGTGATTTCCTGTCCATATGCCTGACAGCTCCAGGTCCCTTTATGTCATGTCTCTGTCATTGGTGGGGCTTGTAATACCTCTCCATTTAGGGCAATATACAGATTTAATTAGCATATACTTTATAACTTTTTCTAAGTTATACACAAGGATGCAGAACACAACTGACACAACAATCCTTGTGGCATCCCATAGCCTCTGAATCACATTACTTGTTTCTCTCCAACGCCACAACGAAGTGGTCCATTCAGCACACCAAAAGAGCTTTGCCGGGTTCCTTTAATCATGAAATAGGCAAAAGGATCCTTAGGCCAGGGTAATGAAAATTACATTGAACCAGGACCTAGGAGAAGTAGATTCCAGTCGCAGCTCGGCTGATAGCTATGAGCTCTATGACCCTGAATATGCCCCTTCTATGTTCATTTAGTTAGCAGTGAATATGTTTGCTATTAGTCTTTGTAAAACATTTAAGAAAGAATAATTCTGATAATAACAATGCTAACAATAGCTAACTTTTTTACATGTGTATTTAAAGAAATTTTTATTGAAGTATAGTTGATTTATAATATTGTGTTAGTTTCAGGTGTACAGCAAAGTGATTCAGTTATATACATTTTTTTCAGATTCTCTTCCATTATAGGTAATTTCAAGATATTGAATATAATTCTCTGTGCTATACAGTAAATCCTTGTTGTTTCTCTATCTTATATACAGTAGTTTGTATCTGCTATACCCATCCTCCTAATTTATCCCTCCCCCTGCCCTTTCCCCTTTGGTAACCACAAGTTTGTTTCCTATATCTGTGAGTCTGTTTCTGTTTCGTCAGTAAATTCATTTGCATTATTTTTTAGATTCCTCATATAAGTGATCTCATATATTTGTCTTTCTCCGCCTGACTTCCTTCACTTAATATGATATTCTCTAGGTCCATCCATGTTGCTGCAAATGGCAATATTTCATTCTTTTTTTATGGCTGAGCAACATTCCATTTGTGTGTGTGTGTGTGTGTGTGTGTGTATATACGCCACACCTTCTTTAACCATTCTTCTGCTGATGGACACTTAGGTTACTTCCATATCTCAGCTAACAATAGCTAATTTTTATCAAGCTCCTACAGTGTGCCAGATACCTTACATACATTATTTCTAACCATCATTTCACCATGCACCTGTGAAATTAAGTGCTGTAACCTGCATTGTGCAGATGAGAAAACCGAATTGAGTTTACTGGACTAGCTGAAGGTCAAAATGGTTAAAAGGTGTGACTTGAACTGACATCTTTCTGATTTAAAAAACATAATATTCTTGTTGAGCCCTCTGGATGCTAAGAAAGAAGAGGTATTGAAGTCAAGGGCTCCTCTTCCACCAAGCTTTTCCTGTCCCTAGCTGTTTGTCCAGATCATACAAACATCTCTTCCTCAGTTCATGACATTTACTTGGGAGAGTGCCATACACCAAGCCTTCTGCTAGACAAAAAGTCTTCAGCCATGAGCGATTCAAGGTTCTCAGAGGTTTACCCTTGAACCTCACCTTTCTCATAGTGTCCAGATAAATAGGTGTCACTGGGTAGGATTTCACGGTCAAATGAATTTCAGAGACACAGAGTTAAGCAAAGATCAACCAACTGCTTCCTGACAGTAATCCCTAGAGCCTTTGATGATATCCCAATGTAAGTTAGATGGCTCCCATAAGGGGCAGGGGATGTAGCACTTCCCACCCTATTTAATTGTAGTAACCTTTTAGGTGCAGCATCTAAAAAAAACAGTCTTCCCTGGAATAGACTTGTAAACATGCTGCAGTAATGGACCTGAAGGGAAGAGGTGTCTTCCCAAGCACTAAGCCTTCAGCTAGCTCTTGTCTACCTCCGGATTCCTCTAGCACAGACTGTCCAGATGAGGCCTGGCACACATGGACTATATTGTCTAGTGTTACCAGATAACTTTCCCTGTTTATGGCCACAACTGAAAGCTCACAGAAGTCAGAGAAGGTATTTAATCCATCCTCCCTAACCTCAAGGCTTCTCTTTTATTTATTCATTTCTTCTTTCCCCCTATATATCCCATTTTAATTCCCTTTCCCATCATACATACCCACTCTAATGTTAAAATGAGTCCTTGCAAAGTATGTTTGTGGTTTTGTTTCCGTATGTTTTAAAATATTTAAGAAGTACTGTGTATATATTTTATTTTGTTTCCTAGTTTTAAAATTAAGCACTGTTTTTTAAACATCAATGTTTTAAAATATAATTTTATTATTATTCAGGTATGGTGAGGCCAATCAGGAGATGATCGCCATTAAGAAGATAGTTACTCACAGCTCCCAAGAGAAGGGGGAATGTCACACCATGCAGGGTCACATGGGGAAACACCAGGGCCAGTCAGGAGGCAGAGGGAGTGAGGCTAAAGCATGGGCCAGAGGCTTCACTGTGTTTTTTGCAGGAAGTAATGGGTAAGGTAAGGTAAGCAGGCTTAGGAATGGCTAGTTTGAGTGATCTCAGCAGCCTCTGGGGTGTAGAGTCTGTCCTGAGTTGACTGGTACCTGGCTCTGGCATGATGAGAACAGAGGAATATTGCCTCCTGGGGTGTAAGAGCAAGATAGAGGAGGTGAGTCAGAGTATGGGCTCTGGATTGGGGAGGGAACCCAGGTGAGTTATTTGCCATCTCTAAGACTGGTGAACCCTGGGAGGGGGGAGTCTTTCCTGAGTCAGCTAGGCCCCAGGCGCCAAGGCATCAAGAATACAAAAAATAAGAAAATGTAATTAATGCAATCTAGCCCATGTTGCTAGGCATCCACTGAATCTTTGCTTCTAATGGTTGCACAGTCCTCCAAGGCAGGCATCCCCACAATCTCCCAGTATTGCCTTCAACTCAAAGTTGTCTTCACCTCTCCACCAACACAAATAATACTGCAATGAAAATCCTCATACACACCTCCTATGGTCCTATGTAAGAATTTTATTGGGATGTATATCTTAGAATGGAATTGCTGGGTCAGAGGGTATGAATATATTAATTCAACTCAATAGGGCCAGCCTGTACTCCTACCAGTAGCGCACCAATATTTATCATTATACCACCAACATTTACCATTATCTGGCTTTTTAATTGTTCTAGTCTAATAGGTTCTAATTTATTCCTATATTAGCTTGCATTTTTCTGATTTCTAATACATTTGATTTCATTTAGCTTTGTTCCCTGTAACAACTCCATATATGTTTGCTAAATCAATTCTAGGTGAGCACTGAACAACTAATGGAAAATGCTAGAGCCACTGGTGCAAAGGCTGCCTAGCTCTGGCTCATCATGCCAGAAATTCATGGGCAAAGGCACTAACTATAACTGAAATAAATAAATCTTTGTTTAGGGCTTTTATGAATGAGACCAGAGGCTGATGCAACCGTTTAGGAGACAAACCTCCTCATTTGGAACAGCTTGCCCCAAAATGACAGACAGGGATGCCCAGGCTGAGGAAGGGGTACAAGGGAAACCCCTGCTAGGTCAAGTTTATAGCTGGAGGCTGAAGGACTAAGATTTGCAATTGCAAAGAGCTATCTCATTTCCATGCTACTGGGTCCTATGGCATGACATCACTGAAATCTTTACATAAGAGGAGATATAGTTCATTAAATATAAGCTAATCAAAGCAGAAATCTACACCATAGAGTAAGAGATGGGATTTAATATCCATATTAGATAACATGCATTTATAACTATAAATGTAAATAAATACATATGAACATATAAACATGCTCGTCTTATAAGCAATTATAGTTATACATCCATGTTTCATATTCATATATCAGTGTGTTTCTGTAGATGATTTTTCTCCTCTCTAAATAAACTACAAACCCAATATCTAAGCTGTACCCAGTTTAGTCCCTATTCTCAAATCCACATACATAGATGGAGTTCTTTGGTCCCATCTTAGGCAATTAGTAGGGTTAAAAAGAAAATGAAAACATAACACATTAATAAAAATATATATATAAAACATATAATGTTCTATACACAATCTTTGGCTATATGTGATTTTATATAAACAAATACACCATAGGCAATCTAATAGTGATACTTTTATTTAAAAAGTGGACAAGTGTTAAATGTGAATATACTAACTGGAGGCTGATAAAACATTTGATGCTGTACATACTGGGAAACATAAAAGTGTCAGCAGGGCCATTCCAGATATTTCTCTCGCAACTTTATTTTCTTCTCTGCCCTCAATAAGGAAGTCTTTAGTGGAGTTGCTTAAAGTAAGCTGGCTGCGGCAGCCCTGTTTCCCGCCAAGGGTTCTTGGATGGAGGTGTCATGGAGACACAGACCATCTCAAGACGGGTGGCGGCTAATCTGCTCATTTAAAACATAAGCACACTTCCAAAGAAGACATACAGATGGCTAACAGGCACATGAAAAGATGCTCAACGTCCCTAATTATTAGAGAATGCAAATCAAAACCACAATGAGGTATCACCTCACACCTGTCAGAATGGTCATCATCAAGAAGTCCACAAATAACAAATGTTGGAGAGGGGGTGGAGAAAAAGGAACCCTCCTACACTGTTGGTGGGAATGTAAATTGGTGCAGCCACTATGGAAAATAGTAATGGAGGTTCCTCAGAAAACTAAAAATAGAACTACCACATGATCCAGCAATCCCACTCCTGGATATATATCTGGAAAAACTGAAAACACTGATTCAAAAAGATATGTGCACCCCAGTGTTTATAATGGCACTATTTACAATAGCCAAAATACGGAAGCAACCCAAGTGTCTATCAACAGATGGATGGCTAAAGAAGATGTGGTACATATATATACAATGGAACATTACTCCACCATAGAAAAGAATGAAATTCTGCCATTTGCAGTAATGTGGATGGACCTCAAAGATATGCTCAGTGAAATAAGTCAGAGAAAGACAAACACCATATGATATCACTTATACGTGGAATCTAAAAAATAATACAAATGAATGTACAGCAAAACAGAAACAGACTCACAGATAGAGAAAACCAACTAGTGGTTACCAGAGGGGAATGGGAAGGGGGTAGGAACAAGTTGGGGGTATGGGACTAAGAGATACAAAGTACTATGTATAAAACAGATAAGCAAGAAGGATATGTTGTATAGCACAGGGAATTATATACCATTAGCTTGTAATTACTTTTAACAGAGTATAATCTGTACAAGTACTGAATCACTAAGCTATATGCCTGAACCTAGTATAGTACTGTAAATCCACTATACTTCAATAAAAATTTTTTAATTAAAAAAACCATAAGCATACTCTGACTTGCCTGCCATAGGCTTTCAGAAGAGGCATTTGCTTCTCAGTGCACAGCCTGTTCTACTCTCTACCTTATGCAGATGGGACAAACGATGCCCTGGGTACACTCATCCACACATCAGCCTGAATTAGCTAGTAAATCACAATGCAGTAGCTAATAACAGCCATAAAGCCTTTCAAGTTTTACAAGGTGTTTATAATGGGCAACTCACCATGATTTATATGAAAAACATGAGTCAGCTCCTGAGACAAAGCTGATATGTGGACAGTGGCCTTGTAGTGTGACCTCTAGCAAGCATCCAGATAAATTGCAGAATGTCCCTCTGGCCCAAGGCTGGCCACTGTTTCATAAACATATGTTCAGAGCACCACTTGATAGGAGAGTGCTGGTACATGCCGGGTCTCCACTGGTGATTGGCCATGAGGAAGAAGGTAATCAGCTCAATGTAGCTCAATGCAGTAAAAGGTGATAAATACCAAGGATAGTTTAGGACTATCCCTATGTCTGGCCCCCTGAGGTATAACAGAAGATATATTAGATACACTTCCCACCGCCCCCAGTTGAGAAAGCAAGATGGATACATGCAAATATTAGAAAATATAATATGGTTTGTAAGGGGCTATTTAAAGGGAAGGTCTGGGGTATGGGAATTACTGAGGTCCCAATTCCATGAGAGGGTTTCATGAAGAACAGGGTCTGAGTTGGGCCATGGAGGATGAGAGGAATTAATCAGAGGGAGAGATAAGGAATCATAGTCCCTAGAAGGAGAATGAGTGCATGAAGATACTGGGTCAGCAATAATAATAATGAAATAAGAAGAAGAAGAAAATGAAAAACTTGAGACATAGACTGAGCTAGGAAAAAAATCATACTGAAGAACAGTGGGAAATGAGGTCAGAAATCACAAGGCAAAAACTCATGGCCAGGGACTTCCCTGGTGGTGCAGTGGTTAAGAATCCGCCTGCCAATGTAGGGGACACGGGTTCGATCCCTGGTCTGGGAAGATCCCACATGCCGCAGAGCAACTAAGCCTGTGTGCTACAACTACTGAAGCCCACGTACCTGGAGTCTGTGCTCCGCAGCAAGAGAAGCCACCACAATGAGAAGCCTGCACACCGCAACGAAGAGTAGCCCCCACTTGCCACAACTAGAGAAAGCCCACGCTGAGCAACGAAGACCCAATGCAGCCAAAAATAAATAAATTAATTAATTAAATGAATAAATTTAAAAAAAAAACAACTCGTGGTTGGCATCAAATAACCACAGGTGCCCCAGACAGAAGGTTCTATGCAATTAAGTTCACAAATGTCCTACCAGGTAAGGTCCAACCCAAGAGATAAGCAGGATGAAGTCAGGTCCTTTTCCTTATCCCACCATTATAAAAGCTGAAACAAGATGACCTATGCACAGCATTTTTTAAGAGAACCATTTCCATTATTACCAGATGATTCTAGATTTGAGTCACAGCCTGGTCTCCAGGTACTCTGATGTCCTGGGAGAAAATATTTTTATTTACTTTGTTTATTTTTTTATATCCTTTCCATAGTTCTCAGGCTCTTCCCTTTGGTTTATTTTGACATCAAGAATTTTTTTCTATTGAAATGTTGTTCCTATGGTCTCCGTCTAATTGAAGTTTCAAACCTTTTTCCAAACCGCCCCAACTCATTGGAGACTTCACTGTTGAAAGCCACTTATGGCTCTTCACACAAGGACCACTGTACACCTGAAGAGACCCACTCCTCTGGGCTGGATTGTGTTCTTTCCCTGAAGAGTCCACATGGGCAGCCCAGGGAGAGGCAGGAGAAAGGCATCATGCCCATCCTTCCAGAAGTGCACATAACTACACCTCTAACTCTTTCTGATTCTTCCTCCCAGAGCCAAATCCAAAATAGAAAACCAATCTAAAAATTCCTTTGAGAACTTCTGTCATTCTGACTCTAATAGAGTGTGATTAACAAAGAGGGAATAAGAGTATAAGGTATATAGGCCAAGTTACTTAAATTTTTCAATCTATAACATCCATATACTTTATTAGTCACTCAGAGGAGAAGCAATGTGTAGGAACCTAAGTCCTGTAGAAGAGGTCAATGTATTGTAGTAAGATGGAAGAAAAGCTCAAGTCCATCTTCCCTAAAAAGCACCCCCTGTGAAGGTTCAGACTCTGTTTCAGTTGCTTTTATTATATACTTAGTAAATATAACATGGGTGGATGGATGGATGGAGGGATGGAGGGATGGAGGGATGGATGGATGCACAGGTGGGAGAAAGAACTGAAAAACTGAGTCTTGTAGGTAAGTGGGTATAAACTTTAGAAAATCGGTGACAGAAAGTTCTCCAACAAGGATGAACCTGAGATCCCTTTCTGCCTGTTTGATGGAATGAGAAGAAAGGGAGATACCTCTATGTACTAACTCTCTCACATCCTTGACAAATGTCTTCATCACCTAGTGCTGGTTTTCCCCCTTCCAATGAATGAACAGCCCCAGTAAGATTCTCAAGAGCTGGGAATTTCTGGTGCCCCACTCCCACTATCAGAGTAGGAGTACAAGTTCTATACACCTGGGCCAAGAATACTAGAGTTTATGCTCTGAGAAATAACCTAAGACATCTTATTTTATAGCTTGATAACACCAGTCTTGGGTTTGGGAGATTTAATTTTCATACCTGGCCTGAAAATGCTTCCAATCTTGAGACTTCATCCATGTCTCTTTCCATCTGAACCTCTGGGTGGTAATGCAATCTCTGCCTGGCAAAGCTAAAAAGTACCATATTTCCTGAAAAGCAGAAGATCTTGACCAGCTTCTTTTGTCCTCATCACTCCAAACTCCTTTTTAAAAGACTCCTTGAAACTCAAATGACAAGATCATAAATAAATGGTGACATCCTAGCAAAGAAGGAGAAACCATGACCTTGCAAACTCAACTTCCTTCCTTCTAGCATGATCACGTCCCTGATTAAGAAGAGCTCTGTCTCGGTGCATTTTTAAAGTACGAATATTTTCCCTTCCCAGTGGTCATGGACAGCATAAATCGCCATTAGCCATGACAAAGACAGATAACCTGCCCTACAGGAGAGAGAGCAAGAAGCCTGAATGCAATGTCATTTTGCTGTAACTTGAAGATCTCCAGCTGCCTGTGGTGCATCTCAGCATTTCGCCCTGCTGGAGTGCTTGTTTGGGATAAAAGAGAAGGGAAATATAATTTTCCTCTTAAAACAGCTTCCGGTCATCACAAGTTCCAGGTATGAGGATAGCAGCCTGGCCTTGAAGCTGCAGCGTGTGGAACCAGGACCCTACCAAGCTCATCTCTGACCCACTCTGCCTCTCTGGTCCTTCTTCCTCCATCTATGGTTTGGGTGGGAACGTGTGACCCTGGGCTCCTCTTCTGCAGTTACAAAAGCAAAGCCTGGTGGCTTGAAGATGGGAGCTGCTGTGAGTTGGACACACAAGTGCAAACGTGATTGCAAGGCCACGTCCCTGCCTCCCGGAAGTGTTGAGGAAGTAAAGGTGATGTGGGGTATAAAGAAAAGTGTGCTCCTAAAACTAGGTCAATATAGTACCCGTCAGGCAGATTTGGGACCATTTGGAAGCTAACCACATAGCCTGCTTTTCTTTCTACTCCTGGGCGTAGACATTTTTTTTTTTTTTCCTGCACAATGCATCAGAAAGCTGCCTTGACTGGCCCTTGAAGAAAATGATAGACCCCTCTGGGAGGTGTGGACTGGCCTGAGTCCCATGGTAGCCCCCTCTGGAAGAGCCGCCATTGCCATTTTGTGCCCATTGAGGGAACTTTACGGACAGTGACGGGGTGTCCTGATTACTCAGGCTCTCCTTTCCTGAGACAAGTCTTCTCAGCCTAAGTCGGGAAATCCTTAGAACAGCCGAGTTTGTATATTCTATAATAGCAAAGTACTGGGCCAAGAGAAGACTTGAGTGCTAATCTGATTTTCATTTCTCTCTGGAATACTCAGTGGACCCCACAACCTACCTTACTATTCCATATTTGTAAAACAAGGGAGAACCTATTCTGCCTTTCTCTTATTAGTATTGTGAGGATCGAATGAGATCATGTATGTGAAAATGCTTCCAAAACTAATGATTTCTCCATCTTCACATTCAAAACTTTGAATTGAGAATAATTAAAAAGAAGATAAAAACGGAAAAAGGAAAAGATAGAAAGGGAAATAGACAGGGAGGGTGAGACAAAACCGTTTTGAGCCTTTATTTTGTACCACGCCCTGGGCTAAGTGTTTTCTATTCATCATTTTCTTTAACCCTTTAATCCAACAACTCTTATTTTATTAACTCCATTTTAAAGATGAGGTAACTGAGGCACTAACTCGTCCAAAGTCACACAGCAAATGAGAGAGCCAGGACCTGAATCCAGGTTGTTGAACCCTAAACCTGGGCTCTTCAGCATGCCACCGTGGCGTCTCCCTGCAACCGCAGAGGCCAGCAGCCTCGGGTGCCTCTGGTGAACTCATGTCCAACCCAGATGTCAGGCTGGGGATCTGCGCACACGGTCAGATCACAAAGCTACAGGGAGACCCTCAAAGGTCATCTAAGTCTCTTCACCCATTTTGTAGATGAGGACTCGAGCCCTGGAGGGAGAGACTGCCCAAGAGCACCCAGCAAGCTGACTATTGGAGTGAAACTCACACCTGAGTGCTCAGGGTGGCAGAGATGGGCTCGGTGCTCACCAAACACATCCACTTTTCTTTTCGGGCCCTCAGCCAAGCTGCTGTATTAGTATGCTCGGGCTGCCATAACAAAATACCATACTGGGTGGTTTAAGCAAAGGAAGTTCATTCTCTCAGTTCTTGAGGCTGGAAGTACAAGATCAAGGTGTCAGTGGGGTTGGTTTCTCCTGTGGCCTCTCTCCTTGGCTTGCAAACAGCTGCCCTCTTGCTGCCTACCTACATGGTCTTCCCTCCGCACACACACCCCACTGGTGTCTCTCTGTGTGTCTAATTTCCTCTTCTTATAAGGACCAGCCATATTGGATTAGGGCCCACCCAGACAGCCTCATTTTAAGTCACCTCTTTAAAGGCACCGTATCCAAATATGGTTACATTCTGAGGTGCGGGGAATTAGGGCTTCAATGTACTGATATGAACTTGGGGGCAGGGACACAATTCAGCGCACAAAACCTGCATTTCCCAGACTCTCTTGCAGTTATGAGTGTCCGTTTGACTGAGTTCTGGCCAATCAGTGATGTGTGTCACCTCAAAACCAGGCCCATCAATCATGTGCACAATTCTCCACACTCTTGCTCTTGCTCCATCCATGGGCTGAAGCCAGTGAAGAACCCCAAGGCCCAAGAAAACCACAGAGGGGCTTCCCTGGTGGCGCAGTGGTTGAGAGTCTGCCTGCCAATGCAGGGGACACGGGTTCGAGCCCTGGTCTGGGAGGATCCCACATGCCGCGGAGCAACTGGGCCCATGAGCCACAGCTATTGAGCCTGCGCGTCTGGAGCCTGTGCTCCACAAAAAGAGAGGCCGCAATAGTAAGAGGCCCGTGCACCGCGATGAAGAGTGGCCCCCGCTCGCCACAACTAGAGAAAGCCCTCGCAAAGAAACGAAGACCCAGCACAGCCAAAAATAAATAAATAAATAAATAAAAACCCATTTAGCCATCCATTTCATTCATCTGTAAAAAATAAATAAATAAATAAATAAAAGGATTCCTGGTACCTAGTAGATGCTCAATAAATATTAAAAAAAAAAAAAAAAGAAAACCACAGAGCCATTGGATAGAAGGAATCTAGGTCCCTGACGGACAGGATGCTCCTCACTCCCCATCCAGAAACCCTCAGTGGACTGCGAGTGATGAAGCCACAGACTTGAGGGCTACTTGTCACAGCAGTTAGCTTTTCCTGACTGATACACCCAGCTCCCCAACCAATATTCTTTCCACTACATACCAAGGATCAGAGAATTTTACCCAAGAAGAGAAGGAAAATAACAGACTGACACTAGCTCCAAGGTCAATGAGCAACCCAGATGGGCTGCAGACAAATGAGGGGGGAAAAGCACTGCCTCTTCTTGGGGTACCAAGCTTCTCAGTGAGCACAGCCCCCTAGAACCTCCTCTCACAGACTCCCCTGGGGTCTCCTGGCTCCTCCTCCCCTCACAGACTAATAACTGGGAGGGGGAGGTAGGATGCACATGATAATGATCCCTTTCTTATTTAAACAGGCCATTTTTTCTTCCCAATAAATGCTTTTTTTTTTGTCAGCTCAAATATTCCCCTTTGATAGAAACCTGAAAATAATTAGCCTTAATAGCTCTGCTGTGAATAATGCCGCACAAGAAGGAGGTAAATGTTAATAGGAACCTTCCACTCTAAAACTAAATCACCCTCTCGGCCTCCTTCCCAAAAAAAGAAATGTAACAAGAAAAAGATTATAGGTTTAGCACTACTTGGGAAGAAATGTATATTTGAAATAAATGTATGAAATCTTTTAAAAACAACACATGCTGAAAACTTCATATTTAGTTTGATTTGCTTTCCAAATCACACAGACTGCACAGTTGCATACAATCTTTAAACGAGTACAACCCCTGAGAAGTGTGGATAGATTTAAGAGAAATAAAAGCAAGATCAGCCAGCTTGTAATCTTCTTTTCTCTTTTTGCCTCCCCAAAGCTGCATTAAATAGCCTATTGAGAACAATAACATATTTGTGCTTTTATAGGTAGAATGATTGGTATTATGCAAAGATTTGGCTAACAGTCTAAAGGCACATTCACACTGACCAGGATTGCATGCTGTTAATAATTTTCAGGATGCTGAGGGAGCCCGTAATTCCCTAGGACTATAACTCAGCAGGTCAATGCATGCTTTGTGGGAGCTCCCACAGACTCTGAACCATACCAACCAATAAGACCTTGGGAAGCCCATTCCCAAAGAGAGCCTTGGAAGTGTTAGGTATCCCTTTTGACCTACATTCTGCCTCCAGCCTCACAGGTGGAGTGACTCATCCAGGACGGACCGCCAACTTGAAGATGGTACCCAGGCATTCTTTTTTTTAATATTTATTTATTTATTATTTATTTAGGCTGCGCCAGGTCCCAGTTGCGGCACGCGGGATCTTTAGTTGCGGCATGCGGACCTCTTAGCTGTGGCATGCGGGCTTCTCAGTTGTGGCACATGAACTTCCAGTTGCGGCATGCATGCGGGATCCAGCTCTCCAACCAGGGATTGAACCTGGGCCCCCTGCACTGGGGGCACAAAGTCCTACCCACTGGACCACCAGGGAAGTCCCTAGGCATTCTTACATAGAGCCTCAAACGGCTGTTCTGCCCACATCCTGAGATCCGATAAACCCATCCCTGGAAAATTATCCTAAGGAAATAATTTAAAGGAAACACATACACACATACACACACAACTAGCAGTATTTTATATATAAGGTTAAAATCTAGCAACAGTGGGAAAATGGTTTGGTAACTGACTGTACTTATATCAATTTGATGAAGAACTGTAGACTCCATAAAAAGAATAAACTTGAAGACTACAAAGTACCACAATAAAAATGTTAGGTAAAAAAGTAGAGCATTAAACACACATAAATACCTATCGAAAGGGATAAGGTTTGAAAGGGAACAGAGCAAAATGAAAAGGCATGGAGTTAGCATGTAGGGAATACAGGTGAAAGATTTCCTTTATTAATTTCCCTTAATGGGATCATGACATTGTTTTTAAAAAACATCTAAAAATAAAATAAAACAAAATGAAATGGTCCCAGGGCCTTTTAATCTCTGATTACCACACATAAGTCTGAGCCCTGAGATTCAAAGGCGGGGCTCAAACATCACTTACAATTCCCCTTTTAGGAAATTCAGAAATTCCTTCCTAAGGAAGTTTGTGGAGGGTAGTAAAGTTTAGTTGCATGGACAGACAAAATCAGACCATGGCCAGACTGGCTGTTTCCTCTGAGATACAGAAAAGCAAGCTGCACATAAGCAACTAGAAACATGGAAATCAGGAAGTCTTACTTCCAAACTATTCCACAGAGAGATCTGTTTACACATCCTCTCTCTCTCTCTCATACATACACATACACACACACACACACACACACACACAAAGCAGCGGCAGCAACGAAAGACCTTTTGCTGTGATGCAATACGGCTTACAAGAGTAACTCTCATTTTCTATGACCTGGAAACCCAGAAGGCAGGAAGAGGCCGCACTGCACACCTTACCTCCATCTCCAGGAACAGCTAAGTGACGGTGGCACCAACGCACCCCTGCTCCCCCCGAACCAGGGATGTCTTGCTGTCAGTTCCGACATGCTCGTGCCTTTCGGAAGGGAGTGAGGCAAGGCGCTTCCTTATTCATTCTCTGCGAGACTTAAACTGACCTCCGGCTAAGTGGCTTACCTTTCCTAAGTGCCATCCTATAGTCGTCACAGAACTGCTGCAAGGGACCTGACGATCTCGCCTAAACTACTTTTTCATTAGAGAATATTTTCAAAAGAATTGCTTCTCTTTGCTGTGCGCCTACTGTGCGCCAGGCCCTGTGCCAGATGCCCTGATGCATTTGTTTCTCATCGTCACAACCAACCTGCATGGCAGGTGGTACTGTCTCCGTGACACAGGCTAGGGAAACTTATCGAAATGGTGCACCCTGGCTAAGGTCACACTCTTTTAAGTGGTGGAGAGAGATCAGAACCCAGCTCTCTGAGAACCCAAGTCCAGGACTCCCAGCAAAACTGCTTTGCCTCTCTGATACACTCAGGGGTACTCAGCCTGAACTGCTTTTGTGCAGGGGTTACAATTAGTTGTCTGGTCCCAGTTGCTTGTAGGGTAAACAACGTCTGATAAACCCACAATGCTGTAAGTATTTATTACATGGCAACCCAGCTGCCAAGTGTCTAACCATTTTAATAAAAAGCTATTTTCTAAGGTTTATGTTTTATTGCGTGTATGACTCCCTTACTGGTTAGCATTTTGGAGTTGTGGAAAAGGTTATGAATTTAGAAACTGGCTGCATTCATATCATATTTAAAACTTAATGCTATTTTATTAAAGACATATGGGCCTCCAAAGTACACATATTAAATGTCATGTAAGAAAAGTAGCAGTTTAAATCATGGTCAAATTCATTTTTGACGTGACTCCTGAGGCTTCCCAAGATCTGAACTATTTCTTTGTAAATCTGGCAGTTTAACCACACTCATAAATCACTTTCAAAGCATATTATTTCTTAATTTTACTGCATTAGAGAGCGTTTGGCCTACACAGTGAACTGTTTGTAGCAGTTATGTGAACAAAGTTGCACATTTAGTCATATAATGTGGAAAAGAAGAGGGGAGGGGAAGCAAAGACGGCACAGCTTTTCATTCCTTCCTCTGTTTTATTTCTACCCATTTTCACCTAAGCAAACGCGATGCGTAGCGTTCAGATTCGGCCTCTGTAATCCCAAAGTCCAGAAGTCACAAACTGGTACTGAGGCTTTTCTGAATACAAGGAACAAAAATAATTTGTAATTTAATCTTTTCCAAAACATCCCATGACTAAAAATTAGAATGAGTGCAGAAATCAGACTCTTTTTTTTTTTTTTTTTTTTAAACATACTGAACTGAAACAGATTTTTCAGGGAAAAAAAAAAAATGTGGCTTGGTGTAATACAGCTCTTGGTTGTTTTCTAATTATCCAGAGATCCAGTATCTCAACCTTGGGTTTTCAAAGCCCCCTCTAACGATGAGACAATATTCTTTGGACATGTGTAACAAGCCCCCAGATTTCACTCCCTGGTTTTCTCCATTTTACTATGGGGCAGAAGGGGACTGACTCCAGTGACAAATTCTAGAATTGAAACATCGGCCTTGATTTCCAGATTCGCCAAAGGAGTTGGAGGAGGATTATGAGAGTTGAGTCCAAGGTCACCCAAACGAAAGGGCTTAAGGGCTTATTTTTGCACCAGGCATCCCTTGCTCACTGTGGGCCCTATGGGGGGACTGCCCTACTGCCGTCCGCTTGGGGACGGTGTAGCACTGTCTCCTGCTTGCATCAGTGACCGTGGGACTTCCTATGTCTTAATACTGCAGGGACTTTTCTTGCACCTCTTATTGTTCTGGCTCCCCCCCCTCACCATCACCACGAGAACAAAAAGGCCTGTGTAGTGCCTGGGAAGACCCCCAAACTTAGGGGCCCAGCCTCCCCAGGATGAACAGGAGGCCTTCTTTCTCCTCCCATATTCCTTTCTTTTAGGTGTTTTACTCTCATCGGGAAGTAACACTTAGGAAAACCTTAGAAACACTTAAGTATAAATCCCAGAAAACTCAGTTAAGTCACCAGGACTATAAGGGCAATACCCCCTTCTATGAACTGAATTATGTTCCCCCAAGTTCATATGCTGAAGCCCTAACCCCCAATGTAACTGTTTGTGGAGATAGGGTCTTTGGGAGGTAATTAAGGTTAAATGAGGACATACAGGTGGGGCCCTGACCCAATAGGCCTTATAAAAAGAGGAAGATGTATCAATCAATCAATCAAACATTGCTCTCCCTCTCTCTCTTCCTCCTCCTGCCACATGAGGACACAGCAGTGAGAGATGGCTGTCTGCAAGCTATGAAGAGGGCTCTCACCAGAACCTAACCATGTGGCACCCTGATGTGGACCTTCCAGCCTCCAGAACTGTGAGAAAATAAAGTTCTGTTGTTTAAGCTACCCAGTTTATAGTGTTTTGTTAAGGCAGCCCCCAGACAACTAATATACCCCCCAACTCAAGCCAAAATCATCTTCGTCGTGTTCACTCGCACAAGTGGAAGACACAGCAATGGTCCCAAAACAGAGCTGTTTTGAAATGCCACACCTCAGAACACGAGCTACATACCAGAGAGACTGTGTGAGCTGCTTACACACATTATCTCAGTTAATCCTCACAACAAATGTGAAAGGAGGTATGACATGCCCTGTAGTAACGATGGAGAAACAGATGGCAGAAGTGTGGCCTTTAATCCAAACCTAAATATAATCCTGAAACCTGGAGTGAGACTGGCCCCCAAATGGAAGAGCGAATCTGACAACAGCCTATGAACAAAAGTAAGAATCATAGGTTTGCCATGGAATACAAGAGCCATGATAAATGCAGATTTTAAACCTTCCCAAAAGAACAGCTGGAGGCAACTTCTTGAATCATGTCAAGAACAAAAACAAAGGTCAGGTGAGGGGAAGGAATGAATAAAAATGGTCCAGATAAAACATGGGAGAGGTCACTAAGCCAGATAGTCTCTGTGACAGTACAAAACGCCAACAAAAAACCAAAAGACTCACTTCTGAATTTCACTCATGAGTTAAAAGCTTCCTGAGGTAGAAGCCCCACTTTAAAATTCCCCACTCCAAAAAAGAAAAATAAAGATACAGCTTTGGAGCCTAGACAGAGAGCAGTGGTTGGCTGTTGAAAAGAAATAATGAGTTCTAATTCAGGTAGTGTAGCTCAAAATTTACTGCCATATTTTAAAATGCACATGAAAAATAAAATTATCCTAAAATGTCCTTGGTGAAAAGGCTGAGCATAATTGCTATCACTGACAATAGCATTGAACTTCGCTAAATTAACATCAAAGGAAGCCCCAATTACAGAGCATCTGTGCATTATTGCTGGCGCCCTGTCTGTTAATCTAAGACACTCTACTGTAAGGAGCAGAAAAGCAAATAAAAGAGCTAATTGTACCATCAGCCTTCAAGGACCCCAAGGGCAGACCTGTCCCATCATGCTTGTGAAACATCACTTTGCCTGGTCAGAGGGATGGTGAGGGTGCATCTAGAGTCAGACTGTAGACACGGGCCCCAGAAGCCAGCCATGGTGACCACAGGTAGACAAAACAATAAAGAGGCTGAAACACACTTCCTAGAGACTTGGAACCAACTCACAAGCAGGATCCAACAGCTACCTGGGAACTGGATGTTCCTGGAGGTCTTGACAGGGAGAAATAATCTCTGGAGAAACAGGCAGGGACCAGTGGACATGTGTCAGGACTCTTCCCCCTTATAACAAGAAACAGCTTCTTTTTACTCCTCAAGGAACAATTTGGGACAAAGGGCACCTCTAGGGGTAATTTTTTTTTTAATGAGAAGAAGCTCCCCTCTGAGCATCGGGCTCCTCACTCAGCCTACTGTGTGGGGGAGATGTCATTACTGGAGCTCCCCACTAATCCTGGCAATTACCTGTGCATACTTGCTTGGCACTCAACTGGATGAGATCAGCCGCACTCAGGCAAACAGGTCAAATTTCTGTTTCAATCAAACTCTGTGAAGACTTTTAACTCCCATCAAGTTGGAAACCTAAGGTTATCCTACTGCTTTATTCTATCCACTGATTTTGCTTCCTAGGCTTTTGGGGACAATGAAAAGAACAAGTAAATGTTAAGTATCCTAGACATCCCTTTTATCACTAAGCTTACACGAGTTTTCTTATATATATTCTTCTTAAAGTTCACTCTTCTCGTCTGCTGTTAGGGGCTGAATTGTGTCCCCCCCCAAACTTCTATGTTGAAGTCTAACCCCCCAGTACCTCAGAATGTGACTGTGTTTGGAGACAGGACCTTTAAAGAGGTGACTGAGCTAAAAAGAGGCCAGTGTGTGGGCCCTAATCCAATATGACCCGTCCTGGTAAGAGGAGGACGTCTGGACACACAAACAGAGGGCAGCGTTGTCTGTGCTCATCAAGGTGACCATGTGGAGACACAGCAAGAAGGCAGCCACCTGCAACCCAAGGAGAGAGACCTCAAAAGAAACCAATCCCACCCACACCTTAATCTTGGAACTGGAGCCTCCAAGCTGTGAGAAAAGGAATTTCCGTTGTTAGAGCCGCTCAGTCCGTGGTATTTCGTTATGGGAGCAAACCAGTACATCTGCTGTTAGTTGCAGGCAATTTGGAAATAACCAGAACTCAAGAGCAGAAATTGAGACTACACCATCTTCATTTTCTCTTCCTCTCTTAGCCACGGAATTGCAAGTAATATTAACACGGAATCAAAGTGAGCTTCAGAACAATGTTCGTGATTTTTCCCTAGTGAGCCATCCATCCTGCAGGCTCCCCTGCCTTACGGGAATCCTATACGCCTGAGGGTTTAGTCCCTACCATCTGATGCTGCCATGGGTCCAGAGGGGACTTTCTAAGCAAGGCAGAGACTCATGAAGCCACAGAGGTCAGAAGGGTAGAGAGCAAGGCCCAGGGAACCGGCAGAGGGTGAGAACACTGAGGCCATCAATGATCCTCCCCTCACTCAGACCTCAGTCACTGGCCTTTTTCCTCTGTCCTAGACAAGTTGGTCCTGTACCTCCAACCTACTCCTCATCACTGGCCTGGAATCATCAGGCTCAAAGGCTCAAAGCCAAGGGGGGGGGGGGGTGGGGGTGGGTGTGTGTGTGTGTGTGTGTGTGTGTGTGTGTGTACGTACAGGGGGGGGATCAAGGAGAGCAAAGCATGCTAAGGATAAGATGTTGCCCCAGGTTACCAATGCACCTGCCTCAGGAGGACAGCTCCCTGCCAAGCCCTGAGCTGCACACAGAATACAGGGTGATATGAGCTTTCAACATGGGTAACTTGAAATCAGCACCCCAACTTTATTCTCTGAGAACCCACTTTCTTAAGGAAGCATCTTTACTTTCCTCTTCCCCTCTTCTCTTTCCCGTCAAGCTTAATTTTTAAAAATAATTTAAAAAAAACTAAATTGCAAATGGAAAATACCAAGAACAGTCTTCTAAAGTGGATCAAGAAAACGTCAGGCTGGAAACGTACAGATTACAGACATAGTTGGCTATTAAGGCTCCATCTTAATCATTACCAGAGATCACACAAATGAGGATTTCTCATGGCTCAGTTAAGAAGGTTTAAATTCATTCCTTAAAATTAAGGCAGCTGATACCATAGGGGACAGGGTCTTTTGGGTAAGAACATGTCAAAGAACTTTTTAGAATGTCAGAGACCCACTGCCAGGTGAGTTACTACTGGGTCTCGGACAGCCATCGGCGTTCTCCTCATCCAGCATGTGAGTTGCTCGCTACCACCCAGACCCCTCCCTGTGGTCAGGGCAGGGCTCTGCGCCCCAGCTCTGTGACCTGCGTAGCCACCTGAGCACCAGCACTGGCCTGGGTGCTCCGCATGCTGGGTGACCTCGGGCTGGCAGCTGCCTCTGTACAGATTTCCACAACACCTACTATATACACAGAGCACTAGTGCCCCCCGAACCCCCGCCCGCCAGACACCCAGGGATCCAAACACAGATCTGCCCATACTTTCCTCCCACTCTGAACCCTCCCAAGGTTCCTCCTCATATTCAAATTAAGTTGCAAGCTTTGCCTAATAAACAGAGCCCTCCACCGCCTGGCTCCTGCAATTCTCGGCCTAGCCCACAAATTTTCACCAAAATGCGTTGGAGGGAGTGGTCACAAGGTCAAAATTGAAAATTAGAAAGTTACCTCGGGCTCCCTTCCACGTCCTGGTCCTCCTGCTCTTCTTCTCCTGCCTCTCATTATACCTCCATGTCTGGCTGATGAAATTTAAGGTATACAGGAAAAAGGGCATGAGCTTAGGGGCCTAAGTGGGCCTGAGGAAGAACTGGATTCCACACTGTTCTGTAATTTTAAGTGATGTATGCAAGTTCTCTGATCATCATTGGCAGATTCGAGTTCAAAGAGAAATTGAGAGATAATATTAAGTTGCTAGTACAATATCTAATACACAGTGGACACTTAATATACGCTAGGTGTTGCTTTGACTCACATATCGGGAAAGTTTCATCCCGACTAATAATCCACTGCTAAGCAGCCAGTCGACCCTGAGGCTGGCCTTCGATCCTAATTAGTGAGGCAACCAGAAAGCCTACCGTAGTTGGTGCTGTGACACCCAAAACTGCCGTGAACTTCACTACACCCCAAGTTGTGTCTCAGTTAAGAGCCCTGGTTCAAGTGGCCGGGGAAGGCCAGAGGACAGAACGTGAGCACGGACGGCCTATGTGTCCGTCAGGTTTCTGCAGCAACAGCGCTCCTCAAAGTCCCAGTGGCTTATGACCAGCACGTCTTTCTTGTGCAGAGGTCCGAGGGTGGCTGGGGTAGTTCTGCTTCAGGCTTTAATCTCAGCGTGTGTCCGCTCAACCTGCATCTCATGTGGTTTCCACAGCAAATGGCGGGCGTGCAAGAAGGGTGAGTGGAAACACATTGTACCTCGTGAGGCCTTGGCCTGGAGTTGGCATGCTGTCACTTCCACTCACATCCCATTGGCCAAAGTGCCACACGGCCAAGTCCAAAGTCAACGGGATGGAGAGGCATGCCTCTCTCTTAAAGGGGAAGCCATGGCAAGGGCAGAAGGAGTGGAACAATTTTAGACAAATAATGAAATCTACCACAGTTCTCCCAATGGGTAGGTTCTAGAGGCTGTACAAATGATGCTAGGGACACATCTCATTCCCCCAAAAATGCCACTTACTTCCATGATCCTCTAGGCATGTGTCTGTCCAAACATCTTTGGAAAAAAAGCCAGCATGTTAGAGGTCACAAAGAGGACGAATGTGGAGCTGGGCCGTCGGGGTGCAGTGAAAGCCAGTGACTCCAACAGAGACACAATGATACCTCACCAGATACTGGGCTTAATGGAGAATGATGCCTACTATATAGGTAGCACCTGCCCAGGCCCCAGGGACATCTGGACGTGGCTCTCAGAGGCTGCTGCCATCAACTACAGTTCTATTCACTTTCCTTCTATTGCGGTTTCAATTTTCTATCTACAGGGCTTTGCTAGGGCGCTTTATCTCTAGGGTGCTGGACACACAACTTCTCTGCAACAGTCTATCTCTGATTTCAGAGGGTTGTTCTCCAAAAGCAAGGGCATAAAAAGCTACCAACATGGTCTCCAAAAAGCAACACCCTGAAAGCATTTATTTGAGACACAGGATGCCATGGTGCTGAAAATGAAGAAATACAAGTGATGGCCCCCATCCAATGAATGTGGCAAACTGTGAAATCAGAAAGAAGAACGAAAAACAAACAAACTGCAAAGTTTTGGCTCCTGAAGTTGTTTCTAAACACAATGCCTGAGCATCTTCCAAAAAAGAATTAAAAATTTTTCCTCCCTTCGAAATTTACTATAAAGTAACTGGAAATAGAATCTGAATATGTCTCCAGACGAGAAACATCTGTGTGAAAACAGAAAAGAACCGTAAAACACTAACGTATTCAGGTAGTTAAAAATATCTAGAAAATCAACTGACATTTTTAGTTTTCTTCTGACGGTTGGGCACAGTAGAGAACTTTCAACGTCTACCGGCTTATTGCCTACTTAAACTGCGTGTTCGTGTGGTTTACAATATTTATTTACAGGCATACCCTGGCTTTATGTAAAATACATATTTTTAAAAATATTGAGTATAGAGTAAATGTTAGTAATTGCAACCTATCTAGAGGTAGTTTCGGATAACCTTTCACATGTTTGCAATTGGCTCCATGGGGTAAGAGAATATATGAAAGACATACACACTGTGCTTTAGAACAAGGTAGCACTTAGTGAAGAACTAGGCTAGGCATAAAAAACAATAAGTAAACCAAACAAGTCATGAGGCAGTGCTCCTTTATGGCACAGAGAAAGCACAAGAGCAGCTAAGACAGGGAAAACCTCATTTTAACAATCCACAGACTTGTGCAGTACCCCAACATGTTTTCTGAGAAAAGCTACTTTTTCCCCCCTAAAAATCCCTAACATGAGCAGGATTCCGAGAGAAGGACTCAGAGAACACATCAGCAGTGACAGGGAGCTCGGATCGCACCCCTGCTGCCCACCCCAGCAAAGCTGCCCCATGCAGAAGCCATGACCCTGGGGATCACGATGGCCGTAGGTTTTGCCATCATAAGTAATCCCAGGGTAAATCCTTTAGAAAAACAATTATGCGGCCCAGAATCCTTCTTTTCTGCCAACACACAGATCCAAGTTATTACATTTTCTTATGGCCAAAGTCCCTTTCCTCCTTTTGCAGAGGACCACATTGAGGCAATAGAAAAAATGGACCACCTTTTTTGATGGATTCTCCAAAATGCTCTGTTCATAGCTCATCGCTTTGACGAGTACTGGCTGAGCCTCTGAGACTGACCAAGCCCCGGAGATACAGGAGCGAACAAAAGCAAGTTCCTATCCTCATGGAGCTGACACCCCAGTAGGTGCGCAGCAGCTTTGTCCTGACAAAGAGCGGGCTTCCAGATGCTTCCACGCCCTGTCTCTATCCTAGTTTGCCTTTTGCCTGGAACTCCAAAAACATAGACACAGATGGAAGAAACTAAAGGTACCCAGGAAAGTTTGGGCCCAACTCCAAGTGTCAAGAGCAGGGCTGTGAAGTATAGTCAGGGAAGCAGGCGGTCCTGGGACCCAAATAGCTTTCAACTTCCAGTTTAAGGACGAGAATAAAAAAGATTTCCAAAGGTACATGTTTATTCCTTTGACACATCACGTCTCCCTCCGCCTCCTTTCCTCCCTTCCCCTTTCTCTCTCTCTCTCTCTCACGCACACACACACACATACACACACATGCACATTCTATAGTGCACCCCCCCCAAGAAAAATACCCAAAGACACATACACAAGTATGCAAAACAATGCTACAGAACTACACAAATGCACAAGCTACACAGGATAGGAAACCCAGGTGTGCCCACATAGACACGGATGTCATATTTTCAAGGACACACTGACACCCACAAACAAACCTATGACCCTATCTGACCTATAAGAGAAGGGCCATGATTACAAGCAAAAACACACATGTCTAAACACTTTCTAATAGAGGCTGAGGTTCTTGGTCCAGCTGCCCTGGTAGCTGCGCCTCCCATTGCTTCTACGAGATTACAAAGATTAAACTGTTGGTAGCCAACTTCCTATATGTGCCTGTAAAACAAGAGGGCTCAGCTTTAAATAATTATGTCGCAGAAATGACAACTGTGCTCTTTGCCAGAACAGGGATGAATAATTACAAAGCCAGGACATAATAAGCAATTCTGACTGTTGGATGCTTGCGCTGTCTCTCTGACGTGCAGGGCCGGCGTGCCCGCCACGCACGCCCTCCTGGACAGGCCTCTGCACTGACCTGGCCTACGTTTCCCGGAGCAGCGAGTGGGGGTCACGGTCTGGTCACTACAGAATCCATTCTTTACGGTCTACCACCTCCTCTGCATCCAGCTTGGTGCTCTCTGCATTGACAGTGGCATGATCCGATGGCCAATATTTGACAGAGATATATATTTTCTTTAAAATTTTGGGAAATGAGCAAAGCCTAGCTGTTGTAGGTCCATTCGCTAAACACACACAGAGAGAGTCTAGAAGAGCCACTGCAACGTTAGCTGTCACTTCCTAATGAATGACAGCATCGTTCTGTACAATCAGAGCTCAGACAGAAGGCAGCTTTTAAACAACAAAAGCCAAAAGGCAGCCACGAAGGAGAAATGTGTCATCGTGAGAGGGAGCGAGAGCCAACTCCGCACTTCAAGCGCGGGGGCCTGCCAGGTACCAAATCAAACCCTTGTGACTTAGGCGGTTTATGAGTTACCGGATGATTCTGCATTTGCGTCAGCCGAGAACACCCAGACTGCTCGTTCCCGACCTCCAAGGCAAGCGCTGTGATTGGAGAGGCATTTTCCGTTCTCCCAAATACTTTATGTCAGGAATAAAATGAGAACAGCTCCCCAAATCACGGCCCCCTTGATCATCCATCAGCGCATTCTGCCGAGTAAGCAAAACAGGCCGCCACTGCCTCAGAAAGGACAGAAGCCAACTTGAGATTCCGAGTCCATGATGAAAAATAGGTCTTCACCAAGTGTGCTCAGCACAGCGTCGGCAATTTACGGAGAGGAAATTGCTCTCCACTTAGGAGCCGACTCTGGGTGTACACATACCTCCCAGTACATATATATATATATATATATATATATATATATACACATACACACACAGAGATGGAAAGCGTATATACACACCTGCAAGGAACAAACATATGTCTATACATACTGTGAGCAGGCGAGAACCAGCCTTTTTAATCCCAATTTATTAATTCAGCAAGGAGCTCATTTGGCCTCTTTCTATCTGCCAGAAAAGTACCAGCACATTGCCCAGCAAACAGCAGACAGAAGGGAATTGCCTGCCATTCATGAGAGGCATACAGCTTGATATGAAACCAGAACACTGAGAAATCCTCCAGTGCATTTAAAGGATCACAGTGTAAAGAGAACACTTCACTGGGAGCCCAGAAGGTCTGGGTTCTGGTCCCAGTTCTGCCTCCAAGGGACCGTGGGACCTTAGGGAACTACGTCCTCTCCCAGTTCCTTCACCCGTAAAATAAGAGCACAGACCAGGTGAGGTCTGAAGCCCTCTCCAGTTTGGAAATCATGGAACTCTACAAAAGGATAACCACCAAAGGTCCTCATGCTTTGTCAGAGTATTTTTGTCTCTCTCCAAATAACTAATGGATATTTCAAAGCTTAACACAGTTAGTAAAGATGGTAGTATCAACCACACTAACATGAGCTAATTCTATAACTGATCTGAAACTGATGTGGAGCTTTGAAGAGCATTTCTGATGATGGTGCTAACGACTCAGAGAACCAGCTACTGCTGGATGTGAAGGAGTCATTCCCTGCTTTCAGAGGCAGGGGAGGACTTCAGTTCTCCCCATCTCTACTCCAACAGAACAGTCCTGCTGTTTCCTGTCTTCTTCACTTAGGCCTTCCTCGGAGGTTCTGTTTGGACAGAGAGATGCGTGGGGAGAATGGTGAGATGAGGGCTCCAGGGGTAAGAGATCGGAGTGGAAGAACGTAGGCTCTGCAGTCAGACACACGGGTACGGCGCGGGCTCTAGCAATGATGAGCTGGTGACCTGAGCAGCCCAAATAGTGTGTCAAGGCCTGAGTTATCTCATCTGTACAGTAAGCCAACGTTCCCTTCCTTCCACGTTAGAAGATTATGTGAGGACTCACATACCTGGACACAAAGAACCTTAGAACAGTAGCGGATGACGTTGACACCGCACCCCAATATGATGGGTACATCTTTACGAACCCTCTGGATTTCCAGAGCTCCCATGTCAAAGACAATGAGAGCAGTAGAAATAGCATCTATTCTATAAAATGCATGTATACATGATGGTGAGAAATTCAGGATGGGCAGGAACCCAAGATACTATAAACAGTCTATTTGTCGTACTTTGGTTTGGTGATACGGGCTGTCTCTGGAATCTTTTAACCAAAAAAAAAAAAAAAAAAAAAAAGGAGACCAAGAAATAAATTCTTTCTTTTGGACAAAATCACAAAAGCTGGAAAATAACTAAAGGCAGTCATGAGTAATACATCAAATCGGTGCCTCCATTAGTAAAACTGTTAACACTTTAATAGCTACAAAGCGAATCACTCAATTAATTTCCCACGTGCTGAAACAGGTAACAATACATTTATCTGCCAGTATTATACTCTCCATATAGTATATTTCCACAACTGCTAGCAATTTTATTCAGCATAACGGGAAATAAGTTGCACCTCATGGATTCAGGGAAAGAAAGTGGCCTGAGGTCTGCTGCCAGCTGAGCAACTTGACGGAAGAGGTTTCATTTTGCTGTTTTGGTTCTGTTTGTTTTTTTCCTCTTTCCCTCTTAATCACTCCCAATGCATGTGCAGAGTGCTCAATCAGTGAGGACAAACGAGACCTCAAGGATTTCTGGGCTAGTGTTTTCAACACACGAGCTAGGATCCCACAGGAAGTGACCGTAGCGCCACAGAGCTCCAGGGCAGTGAAGGACCTCCAAAGGGGTCATCAAGTCCATTCCCCAGCCTCAGGCTTCACTGAAGGACCCCAGCTCCTCCCAAGCCCATGTCTTTAATAATCTCCTTGTGTCTGAATCCAGGACCCCAAGCCAAATCTCCCCCGCCTCATCAATGCTCTCATTAAGATGACACCACATTCAATCCCATGGCCTCAAAGCAGACTCAGCTGGCGAAGCAAAGGTCAGTAAACAGCATTCCCACGAGCTACATGACGGAAGCACACACCAGTCCCAGATCACATTGTCAGAAAAATCGCCTTCCCTGCCAACAATATTTCCAAGAGCTATTGAGCCCTCACCTGTGGACAAGAGAAAATCACTCTCCCCCAGCTACCCTTTGGTCCCAAGAAAGAAGGGCCCCCTCTGAGGCACTACAGGAATCCTACCCCCCTGAGAAACAGTAAATGCCCAATGCTTTCCTGTTTCTCCTTTCTCAGCTACAGACCTGCAGAGGCCCCACCTTGTAAATAAAACATCTTCCAGGAGGCCCGAAATCCTCCCCAGGAACGTCACCGTTGGGCTGTGTATGATGCTGCTTTATTGGTACAAGAGCCATCTGCCTGAAATCACCTCACCAATAAGGTCCCCTAGGCTGGGTCACAGGAAGACCCAGTTTATACCCAGTTCTACTTCTTGTTTGGCCAACAGTATGTCCATGGATGAAATCCTGGTGTGAGATCCCTCCTGCATTCTGAACACATAGGAGGACTGCCTCCAGGGTCAAAGAGTACCCAATAGGTGAGGCATAAATCCTTGCAAAGAACAGTGAGTAGAGGGCTTACCTTGGGCTTCACCACCTTCATGAACGCCCCTCTGACCAAAGCTTCCTCTCGTTCTTGTTTGGTTACTTTACGAGCATCCAGAAACTTCAAATTGGGCAGCTTGTGCAGAACAAAGCATCTGGAAGAGAACAGTCAGAGGTAACTCAGGAAGACTGGGGTGACAGCCTCAAACTTTCATGCAATTTGTCTGATGAGCAGGAAACTACACCATTAGGTCTTCAGAAGTTTAGACCTTGGTTCCTGCCTCTCCTCTCTTATTTCACAAAGAATGAATAACCACTCTTTGGGGAAATCCAAATGGTTCTATTTTATACAGATACACAACTAAACTTTCAAAATATACACTAACGGTTGCTCTTGACTCAAAGGTAGATACACATACACACACACACACACACCTGGATTAGCCAGTAAGATCCTATCAATGTGTTTACCTTCTACCATCCTGAAAAATGGACCCAACATCTTTGCTACACAAGAAGTTCTCAGTGAAAATAACCTACAACCTGATCACACCATTAATGTCACTGCCATTCCTATGGGTCATCTGTATCATTCTCATCTCTGAGATAACAGCAAATCTTCATTTTGAAGCTGAGACAAGAGACTTTAATTTGCCATCAAGACAATACAAATAATAACCTGGACAACTTTGGGATAGCAGTAAGAAACACATATAGCTGAGAAATGCTTCCTTGAGGAATCAAACAGGGGTCTTGAGGACTTTTTTCTCATCATCACTGAGTTACTTCGACACTGGCACTATGAAGATTATCTCCATCAAGGAGAAACAAGGAGAGTTGGTTTCTAGGGGATATTAATAGCCCCAAAAATGCTATATGGTCTCCATCCCCCTGGAAAGAGTCTTTGGGATCCA
The DNA here is from genome assembly GCF_949987535.1 of Balaenoptera acutorostrata. Classification (NCBI taxonomy): domain Eukaryota; kingdom Metazoa; phylum Chordata; class Mammalia; order Artiodactyla; family Balaenopteridae; genus Balaenoptera; species Balaenoptera acutorostrata. The sequence continues at coordinate 59,594,260 of NC_080079.1, forward strand.
TTATGGCCTCCAAGAATAACCCAATGATTGACCTCTTGTGTGATGAACTATCAAGCAGGTGTATGGAGTTGACAAGAAGACTCACCTGGCCAGGAGACAGGTACATAAACATATAAATAAATATATAAGAGGTAGAGACACCTGCCTATATGTCTCCTTCCTCAATGGTAGTCACCAGCCCAGATGCTCTCCATCAAGCCCCCATACTCCATCAATCAAAGGAGCAATTGTTTAGACCCTGTCCTACTTAGGAAGAAGAGTTGAGGACCCAATGTCAAGAGCAATAAATCATTTCCACGGGAATCTGACTTTTTCTCCCTGTACCCAGCCTCCTCCGTATCCACTCATCTTCCAAATCACAACCCGCAGGAAGTTTTCTCCTGCACCCGCAGCCCGCATTGCTTTCTCCCTTCTCAACACTCCCAGGAGGCATTTTCAGCACCCTGCAATTTAACATTTTATTGTTTTTTAATTGCTTTGCTGGTGTTCAGTTAATGTCCTCACCTAAACTATAAGCTTTTTGAAGGCAGGGACCAGGTTTTTATGCTTTTTTTTTTTCCCTCACCCTCCCACCATTTAGGAAAGTAGCATTAGAACGGACTCCATAAAATACCAGTTCATTTCAGTTGCACAAATATTTCTTAAGCACCTACTACGTGCCAGACCCTAGGTATACAGAGGTGATTACAACATGATGCCTGCTCTTAAAGAGGGTCTTAGTGTAATGAGGAAGAAAGACTCACACAAAGAAATTAGAAATCAGCATAGGTAAGTGCCAAGTTTGAGGTTATACACAAAGTAGCTTTGGGAGCACACAGAAAGAGGAACAGGAAATCTCAAGAAGCCTTCAAAGAACCAAGCCCTAAAGCAGCCCAAGCACTGAGCTTTTTCTCAGTGCACATGTTACATAGGGTGTGTAGCAGGCCTCCCTCCTCAGCAAAGCCCTGGGTTCCCAAGGCCAGCTTCCCCATTCATCAGGTGGTCTCACATCACCCCATGGCCTCGCATATGCTTGTTCAGGTAAAAGATTTAGCTGATCACTCAGGTGCCAGAGACAACAGCTTAGAGGCCTCTGATCACAGCCTTCATATTACTCTTTCTTAAAGTCAAAATACTCTAAATTCTCTTGCGTATCCTTTTCCTCCCCTGAAACTTCCACACCAACATCTGAGGTCCTGGAAATTTGACGATCTACTTCCTGCTTCCTCCCTGGCCTCAAACTATGCACTACCTTCTTTCCTGCTTCTCCCTGAGCATTTCCCTCTGCAAATGCCGTCTAAGCTTACCCTAAATTAGAAAAGTTCTACAAAGGCCCAAATGACCTTTCTATCCTCCAGGAGAACTCCCACTGGCCTCAGTCAGTGTCAGAAAAAACTTCCATCTTCTGCTTGTAGCAGCAAAGTCTTGATGACAACAGATTCTTTCAAATAAAGACACGTACAGATGGAAACAATATGTCAGGAGTGACGCTCAAAGGAGTAAAGACACCCACTAAGTGTAGGGTGGGAAAAGATGAATATTCAGGGGAAGAAAACATCAGTATTAGAAAATCAGCCAATGTTTAATGATGGAATGAAAGATGTCTTCACAGGGCTGGCAGGAACCACGGTGACAACAGACAGCACGTTGTCATTTTGCCCCACTTTGGATCACAGCCCTGAAATCAAAGGAGAGAGAGAGAAGTGCTGGCTTTTAAGCTAGTTAAAAATTTTAGATGACAAAGAGCTGCTGTTTTCAGAGCACTCTTCTTTTAGAACCAAAGAAACGCCCATGAAATAGGCTGCCAGTCACCCCTGAAACTAGAGGTGACTTGACTCCCATCCTGTTGGCCAGCCTGGGGTTTCCAGGTGGTCGATGCTTAAAGATGTTTGAGAGGCACTAGGAAGGCTTGTCCCAGATAGTTCAGTCGGAAACTCAGCTCAGGGCCCAAAGTTCGTCTCTTAAGAGATGCCTTCTTTCATTTACTTACACATTCACTCACCCAACAAATAATTATTAAGAAGCTACCACCTGCCAGGAACTGCGCTAGGTACTGAGAATAAGGTGATGCACAACACAGACAAGGTCTCTACTCTCAACGAGCTTATATTCTAGAACAGTTGTTCTCAAACTTGAGGGGGCATCAGCATCCCCCAGATGCCCTGTTGAAACACACATCGCACGGCCCCACCCCTAGAGTTTCTGATTCACTACATCTGGAATGAAGTCTCAAGTTCACATTCTAATAAGTTCTCAGGTGGGGCTGATGCCACTAGGCCTGCTTTGAACCACTGTCCAAGTGAAAATAACATCACGAGGAATAACGGTTTTGGAATGATGAAGTTGGTAAGGCCACCAAGAGCCTCCTTCCCAGTTCTGCTAATGGTCTGTCCTGCTCCAATGTCTGTGGTACCCAGTGCCCAGACAGCAGCTACATCTACCAGACCTTCCTGCCCCTTGGTGGTTTGCAACTGGCTCCAAACATTACTGCCAAGAGACAAGTCCAGTGGGCTCTCTGCCTGCCTGTCCCATTCTGGTCTTGGGAGATCTATTTCCCTTTCTCCGTTCTAGGTCATGTCAGGGTGTCAAAAGCTGCAGCTTCAATCCTGAGTATAATACAAGTTTGCCATAAAAATACAAGAGAGGATTCCCGAAGCCACAGAATGAAGGCTTTTACAGTATCAATTCAACCCTTGTAAATTTAATCCAGGGTTATTTGTTGCACCAAAATCTCTTTACTGTGATGTATTACTTAGTTACTGGGGTTATCACAGCCATATCCTAAAGTTGCATAGTACATAAAACATTTCAGTTAACAATGCGGGAAGGTTAACTCCCCCAGATAACCTGCAATCACCAGGGCTAGTCCAGATGACATGCCTCTGTCAGCTTCCACGAGCTATTGATGGTTCAATCAGTTTGTTTTGAAGGTAAAGTACAACAAAAGGGCAGTAAACTTATTCAGACTGTCAACAGGGGCTATCGGGAATGGGGCTTGCAGGTAAGTAATTCTGGGTGTTTTAAAGCTATTATCAAACAGCAATGGTTGAAAGAAGAGACAGCTACTAATAACACAGAAGGCAGCCATCATAAACCACTTTATGGCAGAAACCCCCGTCTATAAATCCTGCAGCACCCGGAGACAGCTTCAGATTTATAAAACTGCTTGTTAAGCCAGGGCACTGCTTAATGAAAAGAGATCCGTCTAAGTTCTAAGGCTCATGTCCCCTGCTCCAGAGGGCAATGCCAACTTTCCTGACCTTCCCAAGGTGGTCGGGAGAAAGCCGCAGGGCTGGGAGGGGTAGGGAGTGAAATCAGGGGTCCCCCTGGCTGTGATATGGAAGGTGAGGTTATCAAGAGGAGACCAGGGACCCTGGGAAGGTGTTCAAAGACCCGTCTGTCTCTGTCTGCAAACAGATTCTCCAAAAGTGAGAGCCCCACACAGAGCTTTTCGGGTTCTCTCTCTTTTCATAGAGGGTGCTCCATTTCCTGAAAGAACTCCTCTTCGGAAGTTACCGGTTACCTACAACTGCTAGGGGCGACAAAAGGAACGGCAGAAAGGCTTTTTTGCCTGTTTATTTGTTTGCTCCCAAATCAATTTTCTCTACCGAAATCCCAAAGCTCTGGCATTTTTCATCTAGACTTCAAAGGGAAGGGAAGGTGCTCTTGTCTTCTGCCCACATCTGCTTCCCCGGGGGATCTGGCTGCTCCCCAGGCCCTCTGCACAACCACAGAAACACCAAGACAGATCTCCGATGTCTGCTCCTGGGGCTGGCTGCCATGTTTCATCCTCTGAGGAGACTCTACTCAAGAAACACCACATTTCCAGATCCTGAGGGAACTGGACGTGGCGTCACTGGGGTTTTCCCCACTTGCTTCCTTTTACAGCACTCAGTGCTTCTTCCTATTGCTTCTTGCTGCCTTCCTGCTCCCATGCATGGGAAGTGGGGAGACCTGGTGACTGGTGCCCCACCCGGGGGCCCCGAGGGCAGCAAGGGGTGATCCATGAACGGCTCTCAAACTTTCACAAAGCTTAACAGAAGAGCGTGGACACGCCAACAAAACATCAAGCTTCTTTGCTCTTGACTGGCTGACATCAACCCAGTTTGGTAACACTTCTTACCTCATGCTGATCAAAAGCACTGATCAACAGCTAAATGTCTCTGACGAATTTTAAAAAGTTAGCAGCGTCTTCAGTGCGGCTTATGGAAGAGACCAAAGCTTTCAAGTGTTTGGGGGGGTGGGGGAGGGGAGAAAATGACAAGAGGGAGGTCTTCCCTACAAAAAGCGTGGGGACTAACGGGGCAGAGGAAAGAGCCCAGGCTCTGGGCTTCGCTTGCTGTGTGATCTTGGCTCAGTCTCTGCCACCTTCCTGAGCCTCAATTTCTCCATCTGTGCCATGAAGGGAAAGGGCTACATGCTGCCCCAGCCTCTTTTAAGCTTTAGCTGGCTTGAATTCCATGTGCCTCCAAGTTAATTTACAATAAATGCATCCATAGCCTCCTTTCTTATTACTCCAATTTCCTTGTCTGACCACCCCCTCACATCTCCAGGTAAAGGAGAACCGTGAGGAAAAGTCAATAAGGACCACAGAGCGATGAACAAACACTGAGTGGAGAGATGGCGATACTCTCTAATGAGCTGAGGTGAGCTCACCTACAGCATTAATGAACGCCTGACAACCGGCCGGGGCCAGCTGACTCCCCTCACCGTTCACCGGCAGCACGTTTGAAGTCTCAGTGCAAACAATACACCCACAGGACAGACCAAGGCCCTCGACAGAGGGTCACCAGCAATTACTCTGTGGGCTTCTGTCACTTTGATCTCTGGGTCGTGACCTTTGCTTTCTTGTGATCTTCAAAGCCCAGATTGCAGATTAGCTGGAGAATGCTCACTGGGTTATGTAAGCCACAAGTTTTACAGCTCCTCTACGGCTGGGAAATGGTGGTAGCCCAGGACGGCCAGCGGACGATGGCAGGTCCCTCCCTCCTTCCCCTTGGCTGAGTGAGACAGACACTGGGCAGGCCCCAGGGCCGCTCCCTGGGAGGCAACAAAGAAAGGGTGTCACATTTTAAATAATTTCAAGTTGTAAGGAATACAGAGGGGCCTACTGAGGAGGAGGGAGGAAGGAGAAGCCAACCAGAGATTGGAGTGGCAGGAGAGAATGAAGGATTTAGTGACAGAAGGATTTAGTGGAGGAAGGAACACTAAGAGACCATGAGACCAACTCCCTTATTTGATGCCTGAGGTCTAGCCCTTGTACACCGTTGACTTCCACTCTACTGTCTTTCCTGCAGTAAGAGGAAAGAAAAGAATGACAAAGGAAGACAAGAAATAGACCGTCCTGGGCATCCAAGTTCCCCATACTTGATTTATTGTCTGGCCAGCGTTCAAGTCCACCGGAGGCCCCAAGGGGATCCTTAGTACAGTGGTGGCCCCCCAGCTCAGCTCGGCTTCCCCATCCTTTCCTGCCCCAGTCCTGAAGGCGGCTGGACCTTCAGGTCCAGCACCACCCTTCAACATGCACCGCCATTCAACATTCATTCCAAAATAGCAGCCCACCGTGTACACATGGCAAAGCAAGGGCAGGTTTCAGCGCCTGTAATAACATGGCAATGGACGTATTTCAGCTATGAGCTGTGATGAATGGCACAGAGGAACCCCAGGCTCGGTTTAGTTCCCGCCCCAGCAGGACCAGGGCACCGCTCAACAACTTGGGAGCATGTTCAGGCTCACTCACGGATTTAAGGGGCTCATTTTACTGTTGGGACGTGTGCCAAGAAAATCCAACTGGGTGCACAGGGGTAAGTGAGGAAGGAAAAGGGGTGAGGTGGGGGGAGGGGAGGAAAGCATCAGTAGAAACTGAAGCAACTGTGGGGCCATTTCCAATAGCTCCATAAATCTGGTCACTTCCCATTTCTGGTCCAATGGTTGTCCAGCATGTGACCTGAAACTGGACTGACCTCTCTGAAATCAACATATCTCATGGCAATGAAACTAGAGACGTACTTGTTTTGATGTATGGCTGGGTGACATATTATAAATATTACATCACATAACCACAGAGGATGCCAATCAATGTGAAATTTTTTTAGACAGCACTAAATGAACCATGGGTTCTTGCTTCTGAATACACTCCTTTAAGGCTCCTACTACTGCTTAAATGATTAATAGAAGACATATTGTCAGAAAATGTACTTAAAGTGAAAACCAGTAAACTATAGAAATATCACTCATTTTTTAAGCAATTTTCGAGCGAAAATGTCCCATAAATTTACATAGAGGCCCTACTATTAGGCTCTGGGTAACAGCTAGAAGGAAGGCTGACCTCACGCTTTGTGGATGAAGGGCCAGGAAAATATTTTACCGAAAGGAAACGAACGGTGGCTACACTGTTTTGTAGAAACCCAAATGCCACAGGAACTCAGGATTCAGAAGTCATACTGTGCAACTCTAAAATTTCTCAGGGGCAAATGAAGCACAGACTCCAGGATGAACAAAGCAGGGCTGCTCACAGACCATAGGACAGAACTGCCTCATCCACCCGTTCATCTCATCCAAATGCAAGGGTGACGGTGCTTGTTAAAGCAGAAAGAAAAAATAAGTAAAAGAAATAAAAAATCGAGAATCGCTAGAGAACAGGCCTGCCACTCCACTCAAGCATCAGAGGCCGTGCAGTCGATGTATAACGGGATGGGTCCACATTGAATGTTCCCTCCACTGTTCTTAGCTCCTGTTTCTCTCAGAGGGTGAGCATCTTGCCGGTGTTGTGGGTGACTTATGGATTTTCTAAGGTAGTTCTGACCAGATGTGATTTCAGCTGTGTGTGGCCTCTAGAATCCAGCTCCTCATGGCAACCTTGACATATGTGCACTAACACACAGCCTCCCCAGCCCCAGCCCTCCATGGCTTCCAGGGGTAACAGACCCGGAGTGGGGAAGGTATGCTTGGAGGGTACCCAGGCCAGCCCAGGAGAAGGATCACTCTTCTACAGTCAAGTCCTCCCTAAAGAATCATGACCCAATGACCAACACTTGGGTAGATTCTGAAGGATAGTTCCTTGCTTGCTAACTGCATTTGTTGACATCCAAGTGGATCTAATTCTAAATAGACAGTGGGCACCCAAGGTGCCCAAAGGGCCCTGCATTTCTCGACAAGTACTCAGCTTCTCAGATGGAAGGGTAATTTCAAGCCGCCTCCTGTAAACAGTTACCAAGTCCCTATTACACAGCCAGCACTACTGTCAGTATTGATAAGGCTTCAAAGGGCAAGAAGATGCAGTCCTGACTTTCTGGAAGCCAGTCTCTGGATGTCGACATATATGAAGTAGTCAGAGAAATATACAAGATGGAATATATAAAATAGTATGAGATGGTCAAAGGGGAACCGTAACTGCTTGGGAGGACAGTATCTCAGAACACCAGAGCTGACAGGGACTTTAAATACCCCTTAGTCCAGTAGTTCTTGACTGAGCATCAAAGTCACCTATTGACTATTTTGTTGCATTTGGCACTAAATGAATCAAAATGCCTTGGATGATTCACAAGTATAGCCTTGGTTAAGGGTCACTGATCTAAACTGTCCTCCCCATTTTAAAGGTCCCACTAGCACTCCACATCAGATCTTTTGATCTGACCCCTTACACCATGGATCTAAGTATTTTTTCCAATGCGACTAGTTACAATAACAACAAAATTAGTATTAGCTTTTCTTTTTCCTCTACAACCTTCTCTTTGAAACTGAAGAGAGTAAGGTGGAGTGGGAGATTTTCCTCACTCTATTACTCTCATTCTAAAAAAAAATGCACCTACAGTTCAATTCACATATAACTCCATGAATAAGTGAATGAAAGAATGAATATGTGTGAATGTGTGCATACACACATATACACATATGCATGTATATGTACATATATAAAATTTATTGGGTGATTTTAAAGCATTAAAACCAGAAATCTAAAGAAAAAAAGTCAAAAAACAAATGAGAAGTTCCCAAACAATACTTGGTTTACTAAAAATGTTAACTGAGAGAACTTTCTTGTACCTCCTGACCCTTCCAAGATATATCTTATAATAAGTTGCTGCCAGAAGATAAAATGTTTTAAATGACCCCTTCATAGCTGAAATCAAGCTGTTAAATTACTCAAAGTTGATAAGAGTAACTGTTAAAGAAGAAAATTAAGTTCTAAGTGATTAACTTAACAGGTTGATTTAGAAATGTTAACTATTCACTCACTGGATATTAACCATATTTCTCCTAATAGAAATCATATTCAAATCGACAACAGTATCACATCCCAAATAAAAATCTTCATGAGGAAAAAAGATTTAGTGCATTTCTTTTGAAGTAGGGATAGAGCTTTATTCTAAGATGGCTTAAAAATAGTCTAAGATTCCTACAAAATTCTTCCCAGTAAAGAAGTACAGCTGAATTTCTGCTGTACTCTTGCTAACATGTATATGTATATGTGTGTACGTTTTTTTAACATACAATGTTCAATAACCTTCACTATTTCTTACAGCTTTGCCTTTATATAAAATGTATGCCCTCAACTACATTCCTTCGTGGGTCAGCACAGATTTAAAAATCTGAACCCCAATAGAACCAGTTCCTCTCGAACCATTATCCTTTCTCCCCAATCCTCCCAAGCTTATTTTCCAGTAGTCCTACCTGCCTTACATTTCCTTCCTTCCTCCCTCCCTCCTTCCCACATTGATTCAGGTGGGGTGTTAATGAGAGCTCACATCATAATGGAGAGAAAAGCTACACTACACATATGAAAAGATCATTCAAAACATTTACAAAACAATAATCAAGAACAAGAGCATACAGAATTCCAAGTGTAGAGGAAAAATGAGTTTAATAAAATGGGTTAGACTCCTTAAAGAGAAGTGAGTTTGGATCAGGTATTTCAAAGCAGATGGTTCAGAAGGTGTGAGAAGAAAAAAAAGCATTTCTACCTGGAGCCCATCAAATCCCATTGTTGGTGGACACGGAGGCATAGCTTTATGGAACAAAGCCATATGCCTCATGGGATTTCCTCTTGGGATTGTATATAAGCTCCCTAAACCTTTGTGGGAAGCACCCTCTCTCTAAATAGTGACTCAGAAGCAGACAGGAAGATCTTACACAAGGAGCAGGGGCCAGCAAAAAATAGCTCACAGGTCTAAACTCGCCTGCTGCATGTTTTTGTAAATAAAGTTTTATTGGAACATGGCATTGCCCATTCATTTACAAACTGTTCATTGCTACTTACGCACTATAATGGAAGAGTTGAATAGTTGTGACAGAGAACTTATGACCTTCAAAGCATAAAATATTTAATATCCAGCCCTTTACAAAGAAGTTTGTCAATGCCTGGCCTACACCACACAACATCTTTTCATGTTTCTTGACTCTTGTTACCCTCAAGGAAGGGAGACCCTGGCTATAGGATACCCAAGGGGGAAAGTTTAATACAGCACAAAGGGGCCACTGATACTTACCAGACATCTACTATGTACCCCAGAATATAATATTATCTCTCCAAAGATGTCATTTTTCCCTTCTCACGCCATGCTCAAACCCCTAGATACTCACCTGTATCTCTTGTAGTCTTCCTCATCCTTTTCCAGGCTGACTAGCTCGTTGGGACATGCCACATTTCCCAGCAGGCTGAGGTACTCCAGAGCTGGTGTCACTTCTGCCAGGTGATCAAGCAGACACTCCAAGTCAGTGATGTGACAAAGGTTAAGGATCTTGGTCCAGAAAGACGAAAGGCTTAGCAAGGAGCACAGACTATACCTGACAGGCACAGCCTAGCAGCTGATTGAGTCCCGTCTGCTCCTAGGACAAGACGTGGGTGAGGGTTGAAATCAACTTGCTGTGGGTGTCTGGCATGGCTAGTTTTTCCCTCCTACTGTTTGGGACACAGCCCAGCTTTTCTCTGGGCAGGTGAGGTTAAGTCCAGATCACTTAAGAAAGAATGAATGAGCTTAACTGTTTCACTGTACTTTTCTTTCCTATATAGTTCTATTTTTGTTTTAAATGATGAAGGGTAGATTCCATGTAGTAAAATATTTTACAATATGCAGCTCCATAAAACTTTATTTTTTCTAGTAATGAAAGCAAGAAATTACTTCCAAAGGCCTCATCAGAAATATATTCGTTCTCCTTTAGGGAGAAATTCATCATTAAAACGTGGGAATGGCATGGATGCAAACAGGGATTAGCAGTGTCCTTTACAATCTGACAGCCTCTTGTGGAGCTAAGCATCGCTCAGTGGCCTCACTGGTGGCAATAAGACATTGGATTGGGTGAAAAGGAGAACAAAGCTAGGAGGAGAAGACAAACAGTTAGGACAGTTTTAGTGAAGCCAGGGAGGTCAGAAAGCATTTCCTGAGAATCTGTTGTGAAATCAATATTCTATGAAGGAGAGAATGAAAAAGAAAAGGTGGGGCATAGTGGTGAGAGTATTCCATGATCCATCCCCTCAGTGGGACCCACTGTTCGGTCAAGATAAACACTGAGACCCCAAACCAAATAAGGCAAGAGTCATAGATTCAGGGAATCCCAGGCATTGGGAAGGACTAGCCCACACATCGGCTCCCAAGCCACATACAGAAAGCTGAGCCCTAGGGAAGCTGACTCAGCAGGTTGTGAACAGAGGCATGAGCCTCTACCAGGAGCCTATTGATGAGAAGAGTTAGCCAGTATCAGCAGAGAGAACGGGGTCCCTGCCAGCGAATGTATGCCAGCAGAGCATACAGGGGCTAAACACATGATGGTGGATGCAGCACACAAGAGTCAAAGACTCAGGATACCATTTCCAGGAGAAAATAAAAACGAAATAAAAGGGCTGCCCTTACTCTGTGACAATGCTCTCTAACCGTGGGATGTCATCCCAATTTTCTCATACTTCGGCTTGCCAGTTGAACTCCAAAGCCAACCAATGTCTGAATCCAGTCCCTAACATATCTGCCAAAGGGTCACCACAAGGAAGCTCATTCTACCTCTAACAACCATAAGAAGAAGGTTTTTCTTTCCCCAGGGATTGAATCTTCCTCGAATTCCCACCCACTGACTCAATTTAGCTACTTGGGAGTCACAAAGAATAAGTCATTCTTGTCTTGCATGTGATGGCCCTTCAGATGGTTGAAGCTTACATATCTTCCCTCAACCTTATATTTTCCAAACTAAGTTCCTTCAAGCACTGTTCATACACAAGCTATGTCAACATCATACACAAGAACAAGCACCGGACCCGGGGAGGGAGCAAGACCAAGACAATGAAAAGGCAAGCTCACAAGCCAAAGAGGGGAAAACTAGTTAAAGAGTGTCCAAGCATCCTCATCCGCTGTGGGTTTCCACTTGCCAACATCACCCCCCATTTCCTAAACAAAGACAGGACAATGGACAACAAAGTGATCAATCTTTCAAATCTTCAACCGATGACATCCAGGAGTGACCACAAAGGATCACTGGAATGAGGATGATGGGAAAAGGAGCACACGGAGAAGATGAGAAAGGAGGTCCCACCAAGGAGGTAAGCTTGAAATACAGCAGGTTTAAGTGGCCAGGAGTCAAAACATTAATGTATTTCACCACCCAAGACAAAACATACTTACTACTTCTTAAAGTTCAGTCACCACACTCTTTAAGAAAATCATTTAAATAAAACCAATTAAAATGACAGCGAACAATTTCAGGGAAAACTTGCCTTTTCCAGCAGGTTCTATCTTTGGATCCTTCACAGTCATTACCAATACATTAAAAAAATAAAAAATTAAAAAAAAAAAAAAGGAATCTTGCCAGCACTCTACAAGTGCTGCCCTTCGACCCAGGCAGAGGCACCTCAGGGGCCCCCGTGCTTTGGAGTGTCTTCCTCAAAAATTTTTCAGTCGTAGTTCACTACCAGGACTGCCTAGGGGCCAACAGCATCATTCAGGTAGGATACCCCATGCCTTCACTTGGACCTGCATGGGCCTCAGCCCCAGTCCTGGTTTCTCCCCTTCAAGGTTCTCTCCAATCCTCTGCCCCACACAGAGGACCCACTGGATGCTCCAAGGAGCGCTAAGACTCATGCCCATCAGGTCGTCCAGAAGCCTCAAGCCAGGTGCTAGTTCTAGGGGGGCAGCCAGACAGCTGATCACTCTTGCTTGCTGGTGCAGTATTTCTTTTGCGAGACTGCAAGAAAGTAGGCTGCCAAAATGGCGCTGATGTGTTGACGTTAGGTGATTAGAAGTATTTATGTGGACAACGGCCTTAGAGAACCCAGGGGAAGCCCTTTCTGCTATGGACGGCAAAGTCCAGGCCAAACCTGTTTCCCTCGTAGAGACAAATTCCTAAAAGCTTCACCTTTCCTTCATCTACTGCATGAAGGTGAGAACGTGAAGGAATGGAACTCAAAACTGGCAAGATCTTCAAGTTAGGGAAACATTGGGCAACAGAGGTGCCTTGAAGTCCCAGTCATGCCTCAACATTTGGTATCTAGCGATGGGAAGCCTTGCATTCTACCACCCAGGGAAGTAGGCCCAGTCTAATGTGAGTAAATCTTTGTACGGAAACGTGCCACAGAGCTAACAGAGCTTGTGCGTGAGGGCTGCACGCTTACATAGGCCCTTTCCAGGGTCCTGGGAAAGGCCCTGGTAATAGAGTCACATGGTCACATATTTTCATAAAGCCTGCAAAAGTAGGTTACTTGAACTGCAATCAGTTAAGAGCATTGTCTTTCTCTGGTAGGACTTCTTCTGTCACACTTCTGCTTGAGTAGGATGATGCTGGAGTAGCTGTGGGAACTCTGGGGACCTAAGAGGAAATGGTGAAGGAGTGGCATTGAATTAGGATTCAGTGGGTCTGTTTCTGTGGTTTGTAGTCATTTCTGTGTCTGTTACTACAACAGCACAAGTAGGAATGGCTTGCAGTGATATTCCTACCACCCACCATGCTGACACACACATGTGGGGACCAACATAAAAACGACGATAAAACAGTTAATGAACTTATCAATTCAGAGAATATTTAATATTAAGTTGCTTAGTATGTATACACACACACACTCAAACACAACTAACTTGAAATGTCTTGAAATCTTTTAGCTCATAGATGAGAGAAATGTGTAAGAGTTTTCCCAAAATTTAGTAATTCTAAAACTTTTACCAATAATTCAGTGGTGAAATTACCAATACTGAATGGTGAAACTGAAAGAAACATCCCTAAATATTAAAAATAAAAATCAATTTTCAATTAGATGGAATTATCTACTCTCTATAGAAAACACTGCAAAATTTAATTACATAATGAACTTATAAGGGAATTTGCAGAAAAGAAATAGAAAAAAGTTCTTATACAGATACGTTTAGTATAAAGGAGATTGCTTGCTAAATATTTTAATGTGCAATATCCGTCAACCTAAAAAATTTTTAATTTGCTTTGATGTGTTTTTTATTCCAAATAAATATTCCTCTTCATACCTAATTTTGCATTTGTAATTATAGTCTTTGCCTTTAAGAGGGCCTCCTCAAATTATGCAAGCTCCGTACTCCACAAAATCTGGATCCACCTCTTAAGAGGAGGCCATGGAGAGGCAGACCCATTCGAATGTCTTGATCATGGGAATTTCTTGGGCAAAGGGTCTGCAGACTTCAAGAAGCTTCAGCCATCCTATGCCAATGAATCCAAGAAGTGCTGGATTCCTTGGAGCCTCAGAGTCTGCCTCCTTTAGGATATTTCGTGAGGCAGAAGCGAGTCCTTCCTAAGCCTTCCAACTACCCGCTAAATGATCATTTGGGCTGGGCCAGGTGGTCCCCCCAAATCCACACTGTGAGAAATCACTAGCACCTACTCCGCGGACGCTCTGGACCAGAACATCATCATTATGTTGACACCACCATTGGAGGATGACACGCGAGAAGAAGTTTTAATTGGTTTCTTCGTCTCCTGGGTCAGTAAGGACAAGCACAGCCCTGTCTTGCCTGATTGCGAGCTCAGAGACAGAACTTGTCACATTCCTTTCTGTCAAGTCGCATAGAAAACTAACCAGAGGCAATCAGCGGGGGGAACTCAGTGTCCCTGGCTAACCAAGACTACCTCAGTGGAGCCACTTTCAGGGATTCTCCGAAGGGTGGTTTCATTTTTTTCTCCTTTTTAAAATGTGAAGCTATCTGGCACAGTTTCAACTCTCTCCAGCTTCATTCTCAGCACACACCTGGTTTCCCTCATCAAGTCTTCTCCAGAGTACTTGCTGTTTAGATTTTTTTCAGTGTTGTCTACAGAAAGTTGCCACTGCAGAGCCCAGCTGTCATGGCTAGGCTTGCCAACGGAGATTTTCTGCAGAGGGCCCAAGATCAAAGCCCCATCTTGCCTTGAAAGTTTGGAGCCCGAGGGAGGAGGGGAATCTCATGGTGTCACGTCCAGTTGCACAGGTCTGAAGCTGCTTCCTGGGTGAGAATGGGTACGTACCTCTCTCTGTGCTCAGCTCCAGGTCAAACGGCAGCACCTGTGACCACTGCGGGTATTTCAACCAAGCTTATCCTGATAGAAAATTTTCGAATGCTAAACAGTCTACATGGCATATTTGATTCACACCCACACGTGTCAGAAATATTATCACATCCAGATAACAATTAAGAAAACTATGGTCAGGACTTCCCTGGTGGTGCAGTGGTTACGAATCCGCCTGCCAATGCAGGGGACACGGGTTCGAGCCCTGGTCCGGGAAGATCCCACATGCCGCGGAGCAACTAAGCCCATGCGCCACAACTACTGAGCCCACGTGCCACAACTACTGAAGCCCGCGCGCCTAGAGTCTGTGCTCCGCCACAACAGAAGCCACTGCAGTGAGACACCTGTGCACCGCAACGAAGAGTAGCCCCCGCTCACTGCAACTAGAGAAAGCCCACGCACAACAATGAAGACCCAATGCAGCCAAAACTTAATTAATTAATTATTTTTAAAAAAGATACTTCTAAAAAAAAAACTATGGTCAAAGGTCACACAGTCTCTAAATGGCTGAGTCTATATTCAAACCTAGGCCCTATAAAATGACACTTCTTGTCATTTCCTAACACAGAAAGGAGAATTTAAAACACTGAAAAATGAGGGGTCATATGCTTTTGTGGGACATCATAAGGTTCTGTCATCCAGCTGTGCTCTGTACCTCAGTTGCTTTCAATTTGGGCTTATTCACTTAAGGCATCGAGGCTTTGGCTAACAGTTAAGGGTTCAAAGAACTTGTAAAGTTTTAGGGTGTTTAAGTGATTTCATATATCTATATAAAATGCCATTACAATCTCTCAACAATACTTCCAAATGTGTAATACCCAGTTTACAGGCACAGACCCTTCCCCAAGATGACACGGTAAGTTGCTATGGGAACTCAAGTCTGGCCTTCTAACTCCATGCACTGGTCTCCTTACCACAGCCCAGCTGTGTAACATACAGCACTATTGTTTCTTCCTGTTGGCACTATAATTCATACTGTCTCTTCATACATGTGCTTAAGCAAAGAGACACAGAAAATAAAGAAATGAAGTATGATTTCAAATGAAGTCAGCTTATCACCTTTCCCCTACCCACCCCCAAAAGGCAAGTGGGAGAGAATAATTTGATTGTGCAAAGGTTAACTATCTATATTTTCCTGACATTTCTGTTGTTCCCTTATTTAGGGTTGAGTATTCAGACATGATATGGCTGAGACTGTCCATGCTCATGGGTGAGCAAGAAGGAGAGAGTGTGAGAATATGAGTGTTGAGGAGAGGAAGTCAACTCCATGGCCAGCGACTATGGGACTAGTCCAAACAAGCCAAAGGAAGAAGAGAGAGATAAGCTACAAATAGGAGATGAAGCGGTAGACTGGGACAACCAAGCTCTTAGGTCTACCAGAACAGGACTCCAAAGCTGAGGGCTGAACAGAAGTGGAACAAAGGGCTGGGAGATCAAGGAGGAAGTGTGCAGCTGGGAAGGCGAATTGAGAAGAAATTTGCCAGATGCTTGGTTTGGGCTCTGGAATCCCTCTCATATTCGTTCTACATTTGGCATGTGACTTGCTTTGGCCATGGGACAGCAACATCTATGATGCAAACAGGGCTTTAAAAGTACTTGTACATCAAGCTTTGCTCTTGGAGCATCCCTCCCACATGGAAAGGCCTGTGCTAGCCTGTTGGAGACATGTAGTCCAGCCAACAACCAGTACCAACCTCCGGATATATAAGCAAGGCCATCTCAGATCATCCAGCCCCAGCCAAGCCTCCAAATAACTGCGGTTGCATGAGTGACCCAAGCAAGACTAGCAGAAGAACCATCCAGCTGAGCCCTGCCCAAATAGCTGATGCACAGAATTGTAAACCAAAAATAGTTGTTCATTTAAGCCACTAATTTTGGGGGTGGATTATTATGCAGCAAAGCTAACTGACAAAGCCCTAGTCTAAGGCATTTCATGGAGTAACAATAGCAATATGGAACCTCATAACTGTTGTAGAGCCTGGAGTATCTCCATAAGTAGGGAGGAGAGTCAGTTGGCTGAAAAGGTCAAGTCAGGAGTACAGGATAAGAGAATGGCATGTAGCAACATGTACTGCTGCTTCTACCTGCCTTTCATTCTACAACTTCTTGGTCAAGTGCATGGGGAAAGTAATCCAATCTTCATGATCACACTGGTAGATCAGGGGAGAAAGAAGTCATGCTGCATCATGAAAAAGCTAACTAGTTATCTTTTGTATCTACTGGCAATAAAGTACTTACAACAGTGTAGTGATATAACTGGCCAGCTCTACAACTACACTTTGCCTTCTGCTGCAGTCCCTTTCACACCACCATCATTGCTCCCTGAGCATTACTGCTACAGATTGGAGAAAAGGACTGAACCATGGAAACACAAGAAGCCTGTTAATATCTGATGATAGCGACACTGAAAACAAAACCGTTATTCAGTCCACCTTATTCCTTTAAAAATGAGAAACATTCTCCACAGCAAAGGAATGCAGCAACAAAACAAAAAGGTAACCCACTGAATGGGAGAAAATAATTGTAAATGATATTTCATAAGGGGCTAATATCTAAAATATATAAAGAACCCATAAAACTCAACAGCAAAAGCAAAAAGAAAATCAATCCAATTACAAAATGGACAGAAGATCTGAATAGACATTTTTCCAAAGAAGACATACAGATGGCCAACAGGTACATGAAAAGATGCTCAACATCGTTAATCATCAGAACCACCATGAGATTTCACCTCACACCTGTTAGAATGGCTACTATCAAAAAGACAAGAAATAATGAGTGTTGGTGAGGATGTGAAGAAAAGGGTACCCTTGTGCACAGTTGGTGGGAATGTAAATTGGTGCAGCCACTATAGAAAACAGTATGACAGTTCCTCAAAAAATTAAGACTACCATATGATCCAGGATTCCACTCCTTGGTATTTATCCAAAGAAAACAAAAACACTAACTTGAAAAGACGTATGTACCCCCATGCTCACTGCAGCATTATTTACAATAGCCAAGATATGGAAACAACAGAAGTGTCTATCGAGGATGAATGGATAAAGAAACTGTGATACACACACACACTCAATGAAATATTATTCAGCCATAAAAAACAATGAAATCTTGCCATTTGTGACAACATGGATAGACCTCAAGAGCATTATGCTAAGGGAAATAAGTCAGACAGAGAAAGACAAACACTGCATGATCTCTCTTATATGTGGAATCTAAAACAACAATAACGACATCAAGACCAAGCTCATAGATAGAGAGAACAGACTGGTGGTTGCCAGAAGAGGGAGGGGGTGATGGGAGTAGGAGAAATGGTAAACCGCTTTTTTGTTGCAGTTGTTTTTAGTTTAAATAAATTGAAAAAGTTAATTAATTAATTCTAAAGTGTATCCCTGTGCATTTTCAGTATATTCTATGCCAGGTTATGAAAATGAATCCTCTAAAATGGGAGACAGTAATGCTTAGTAAATTCACATGAAGCATGAATATTAGTAGAATCTAACCTAATTAGACTAACCAGGTAATCTGCCAGGCATCAATATTTACTCAATATCTCTTCAATTGTCAGTGGTAATAGAAGAAAGCAATACTATAACCTACGTATTTCAGACACACTGGTATCCAACAAATACTTTCCAATAATTGGTTATTACATAAATCAGTGGTTGATCAAAAAAAAAAATCACCCACTGATTCATCTGCAGACTGGGATTGCATGAAATGACATTCTCTCACAGCTGGTATGCCCTTCTTTTAATTGTTTTGCTCAGGCTGGTGCTAAAAGGAGCTTGCATTTCTCAGTACGTACCAATTAATACAACAGAGAAGCAGCCAGGAAGTGTGCTGAGTGAGAAGAGGAATTGAGTTTGGGATTAGCATTTGTACAGCATTTGCTGTACAGTCCTTGTGACTTCATCTGTGGGCTGTTAGGGAAGTCCTTCTCACTGTACCATTTTTTTATATTGCATTCTTGACAATATCCTGGGGCAGAGGCAGCTGGTTTTATAGCTATGCAGAAACCTGCTTTGCTTATGTCATCATTGTATTTTTTTTTTTTTTTAAGGATTTTCTTATTTATTTATTTATTTATTTTTATTTATTTATTTTTGGCTGTGTTGGGTCTTCGGTTCGTGCGAGGGCTTTCTCCAGTTGCGGCAAGCGGGGGCCACGCCACTCTTCATCGCGGTGCGGGGACCGCTCTTCATCGCGGTGCGCGGGCCTTTCTCCATCGCGGCCCCTCCCGTCGCGGGGCACAGGCTCCAGACGCGCAGGCTCAGCAATTGTGGCTCACGGGCCCAGCCGCTCCGCGGCATGTGGGATCTTCCCAGACCAGGGCTCGAACCCATGTCCCCTGCATTAGCAGGCAGATTCTCAACCACTGCGCCACCAGGGAAGCCCCATCATTGTATTTTGATTCCAACATGCAAAAAAGTTTTTCACATATTCCTCTTTATGAGTTATTCTGATAGGCAGGTGAAAGCTGTAACATCACACACACAAAAAAATGCGAAACAGAGGCTCTGAGATTACTTGACCATGGCCACACAGCTAAACATGATTAAGCTGACTCATGAACCCAAGTCCAACAACTCCAATACTCTACAGTGACGTGGAACACAGGATATGAACATTGGGGTCCATAGGAGGAACCACATCATCCAAATTCTAGTCTAATTATCCTTTTATTCTTAATTGATTTGAGAATATCATCCAGTTGATCATCCCAGACAGCTAAGGAACCCATAAGACACACTGACTGTAATAATTTTTCAAACAACAACTAGGAAACTTGGTTGACCAAAGGATAGGAGAAGAAAAAAAAAAAATCCATCAACATTTCAATATGGTAAAGACCGATATTTACTTGTAGGCCTTCTCCTTCTTCTAAGAAAGTGCCTATTATTAATGGACACAAATAGCATAGTTTACTGAATAAAGAAAATATTAACTTATGACTTACCATATAAACAGTGGCTAAAAATAATTGTGCAAATCATTCTTAAAGCTGACATAAACATATATGTTAATCTTAACATATTTATCTGGCTTTATTTCATACTCTATGGGAAAATGCCCCCATTCCATTTCTACTTCTAACTTACCATGTGAACAAGTGATTAAACCACACCAGGTCTCAACCGCTCCATCAATAAAACAAGGTGATTGGACTTCAAGTCTGAAGTAACACAGTAAAATGGAAAGAACTGTGGATCTGGCCACAGTTGAGACTGAATCCGGGGCCTCGCATCTTGTTAAATGTCTGGCTGTGGGCCTATATTTCACCTCTTTCCTCATCTAGGTAAATGGACAAACCACACCCTTCTCAAAGGGTTTGGAAAGAATGAAAAATAATACACTTAAAGTTACCTAGCATAGTGCCTGATGCACAGGAGTGCTCAATAAAGAACAGCTGATGATAATGATTTCTTCATCCCATAATCATTTACTGAACCTCAACTCTGCGCCAGACATTATTCTAGGTGTGAAGGATACAGGAGTTAACAAAACTGACAAAACTCCCCGCCAAAGCGAGCTGGCACTGTGCAGGCATGGAGGAGCTGTGTGGCTTACACTGAATAAAGGTTCTGATTCCTTTCTTAGCCTCACTACAGAAACCAGAGCAACTAGTCCCTTTGAGTCTCATCCCAGGCTGCCAGATCCTCACCCACTTAAGGAGAAACCACACACTAGAATGGCTCTCCTCGGCCCTTCTCATCATCCTAGTACCATAAACACCACAGAGGGCAGAGCTGGGCCTGGGCTTCCCACATATCCTCCAACTGAGCCCCTTCCCCCTTCTCTTTGGCCAAAAGCATTCCCCAAGCCTGCGCCAAAGCCTTCCAGAAACCTCCCTGAAGGCCAAGGTTGCTTGGCGGTACTACCAGCTGCTTCCCACCAGAGGTCGCCCTCCCACACAAGCCTAAGCAAACAGAACCCGGCTTTGCCTTCTTGGCAGCAGTGACATTATTTTCTTTCTCTATTTTTATCTATTAAAAAGATTTCTTTACAGCCATAACTTAGATCTCTACACTAAAATGGAGCAACAGGAAGATATAATGGTGCATTTCACTTATGAATGACCTGTAATAAATTACTCCGAAGTGTCTCGAGTGCCAGGAGACAGAACGCTTTGTCTGCCCACGGACTGTATTTCACCTGCTTTAATTTAGCTGACACATAAACCTCATTTGACATTTCGCAGGTATTTGTGGGGGGCGGGGGTGGGGAGTGGCCTGCGGGAGGGGACCACTGCGGGGCCGGGCGGGGAGTGTGGGTGGCGGCAGAGACAAGGATATTTGGTTCTTGTTGAGGGTTAAGGTGTGGAGCCTGGGTAACCCTGGCAACACGAGGTCATCCCCGAGCAGATTGTTGTCCAAGATGAGTTCCTCCAGGCTCCCGAACGCGCTCAGTCCTTCCAGTGACCTGCAATGACAAAGGCAACAGGAAAAATGATCCTGCACTAAATCAGGGAGGCCATTATGAGCCGAAATAAATATTTTAACCTTCCCTTTCAGGACTGGGAATAGTTTGGGCTTGGTGCCTGTCAGCAAAGTGAATGACAAGAATTAGTAGCGGGAGCCGGGGCGGGGGCGGCGGGGGAGAAGGGGCCGCTGGCACTCACCGCATCCTTCACGCATTGCCAACATGAAGGATGAGGGTCACTTAGTGAGTAGCCAGGATCCAAAACAAAGGGCTTCAGATACGGCCTGCAGGATAAATTTGTCAATGTCTTGTGCCTTCAGGCACCCAGCCTCAGCTGACCCTAACCTCCATTCCCAAGATAAATAACTCTGTCACAGTTCACCTTCATTCCCTGGACACAAATTTAAGTTGTCATCCATCATTCCTGCCCAGAAATATCATACCCCTCTTACAATAATAAATATAACTTCAAGTATCATTTCTTAGCAGTTCTCCTCTACGCAGTCCTAGGAAAAGGCAAGGAAGGCTTCCTTTCTCTGCATTCACCGCCTTTGACTTTTTCTCCCCTCTGCTTTTTTTCTTTACTAATCACTTAATTTGCTTCTGCCCAGTGTCCCTGTGGCTGTCTCAAAAGGCGAGATATCTGCGGAAGCACGGAATCACTCCAGTCTGAGTGGCTGTTTCTTTTTCTTTCATGATTTCTTTTTGGTTTTGTTTTTGTTTGGCGGGGGGAGGGGAGGTAAGGAAGGGGTTGAGGGAATTTCTGCCTCAAGGCTCCTGACTTGACGTTTACTGTTTTAATTTATGGAAAGTGGATTTCTCACTTCATTTTTTTGAAAAAAAGTGCCGAATGCAGCAATGGAAATGTCGGGGCGGTAAAGAAACAGGCATCGGAAAGAATTAAGTACCCGGCTCAGAGAAAAAAAAGTATCGGGGGGTGGGGGGGGGGAAACAGCCCTGTTAATAGATGTAGCTGAAAGTTAACTCTTAAGGTTAGGGGCACAGGGCTGCTGGGGGTGCAGGCAGCGAGGGGCAGCTGTGCGCATGTGCCTGCCCGGTGCACGCAGATGGTAATTACAGAAAGCTGCCCGGTGGAGAGACTCACACGGCCACATGCTCCCAGCTCGTTCACCTGCCAGACCCAAGAGCTGTGCTGAGCCTGCACAGGCTGACAGCTGAGCTACGACGCTGACCAGAGGGTGGACTCGCACAGGGCTGCCTGCCTGTTCTATAAAATGTAACGAATCGGGGAGATGTTGTCTACGCTATTTATGCACTTACTGATGGCCCTGCCATCACAGACCCTCCTGCTTGCGTGTGCAATGCTGGTACATGTGATGTGATTGTTCAGTGCCTGTATGTGTGGCGTGAGTGTGAACTCGAGCACCAGACCTTTCTGAATACATCCATCTCTCCCTTGTGGGACCTGTGTCAATAGGACTCCGAGATCAAGAGGCGGTGAAAGATGCCTGGTGAAGAAGCAATTCAACCCCCAGACTCCACTGGGCCCAGAGCTCCACCAGCAGCCCCACTCCTGCCCCAGACCTCCAGGTGGTCCCAGCCACGGCCCAGCACCCAGACCACGTCTAGTCCCGTAACTGACACTACTATGTCTGGAGAGAGGTCTTCCCGGCCACAGCAGGGGGGCAATACCGCATACACTTGGGGTCAAGGGTCAACAGGGTCACCAAGTTCCATTTCCTCCTCCTCCTCTCTCTCCTTCCTCATGTTTCAGGAAGGCAAAACAACATTTATACACGTACAGTCAGGAGTGCCTGTGCCATCATTTACTTGCAGCCTGAATTTGGGCATCTCAACAACCCCCTTGAGTTCCCTTCTTCTATGTTGTCCCAGCTCACAGGATCTTACAGGGAATATGTGGGAGAGGACTAACAACCTATTAGCAAATACTGGTTTCTTTCTTCTCCTTCCTCATTGATTTTTCTGGAAGCCCTGACCTTTGGTCAGGGATGTGGTGGGGGGGGGGGTTCAGGATGCAGGGGGTGGGCAGAGGAGGAGATGTGCAAAGGTGTGTAGTAAGTGTGGCTTCTGCACAGAAACTTCACGCTTTCTTGAAGTCCCTTCCCCCTTGGGGGTTACTGAGTGCTGATCCCAAAGTGTTCAGGACTAGCCCCCGTTTACCTCAAGGGGAGTCGTGGCCACCTCCCCATCAGGGCACCTAATGGATGGCTAATCGGTCCTTTGTGCACAAACATCAGCTGGGCTCTGGTCAAAGGCGGCATCCAAATACACGTTGTCCCGGAGTTACGTTATCCAAATATAATACTTTTATCATGAGAATCAGCAAAGGGTTGGCAACTGGCAAGCAGAAGAAAGCTCCCTTCCAAGAGTGCTTCAGGGGAGGCATAAGACAAAATGACACCACGTGGTGAGGACAAAGCCGGGAACACTAGAAGCAGTGCCCCCAGAGATGCTTTTCCCTCCAGGGTGGGCTCTGGGGCAGAGCTCAAAACAGGAGGGAGACTTCAGGGAGCACTTGGGAAGCTCAGCCTCAAATCCCCTGTCACCTGTCTGGTTCGAGATCCTTTTCGCCATGTCATATTGTTAGCTGCTCAGTTAAAAGGCAGGTTACGGGGGGTAGGGGGATTGCTAATTAATAAATCCCTGTCTTCATGTCATCACTGGGGTGTGCACTTGGTGATTTAATCAGCTAAATTCAGAGCTGAGGGATTGGAGGGGCAGGAGGCAGAGAGCATAATGAAGGATACAACTGGAGGGGAACAGGATTTCTGGAGCTTGGCTGGCATGTGGAAGGCAATAAACAGATGCTTGGAAGGTGCTTTTAGTTTTTACTTTTAAAAAAAGTTTACTTTTGTGTTATTGCTATTGTTGTTGTTGCTGCTTTCCCGGAAGGAAGACGGGGAAAGAAATTATGTGGGTCAATCTGTGAGCTCATACCCCTAAATACAAGATGCCTGCAAAGAGATGTGTGCTATTAAATTAAATGACAAGGCAGAAAAGGCTTTAAGCGTCCACACAGATCTATGCTGTTCAAGGGACAGCTATGGCAGCTACAAGAAAAAGATGGCAGGACTGGAATTTCTCCCCTATAACCCTGTGCGTGGACAGCACCCCAGACCCAAGAGCCCTGGTGGAGGAAGTGAGTGTCACTCCAGGGTCACCCACCAGCTTGCTTGGCTGTGGCTACAAATGCCTGAGGGGTGGGCTGGGAAGGCCAGGCAGGCCTGAGTGCCACGGACAGGGGCTGGACAGAGAGGGCAAGGCACAGCCAGCTGGAGAGAGGTCTTCCCGGCCCAGCAAGGAGATGTCAAGGGCAGGCAGGGAGACCTGGTGTGCGGTCCGATCTGTGGCAGGTGGTTTGCTCTGGAAACCTAATCAGCACCTCCAAAGTGCCCTGCAGGCTGCCGGCCTCCGCTCCACCAGCGGGAAAGCTGCCCATTATGTCACCCACAGGTACCATCTTGGTTACCTCGTTCGCAGGGCTCCGGCTGGGCTCCCCCAGGAGCCGCTGCGGCTGCCGGGAGAGTCCCAGTGCCTTTTCCAAAGTCACATCAAAATGACAGAACATCACAATGCATTCAGCTCCAGTGGATTCAAACAGAGAGAACTTTTAAGTTTCCACTGTAATTAACCCTATCCTCGTTAAGATAATTATGATCAAGCTTCCTGTCAGAGTTAATATCCCAGCATCATTGCCTGTGGCTCCCACTCTGCCTTCATTAGCTTACAAAAACAGTGGCGCTAAACAGGCCCCTTGCCCTCTGCAAGTCAGGCCAGTGCTGTGAGCCTCACAGAGGGAGGGACCTCAGGCAGGGCAGCAGGGCCTCCTGGAACCCCGATCCCTTCTGCTCCTGGGTGGGCGCACACTCAGTGGTCTCCATCCTTTCCCCAAAAGTTGTCAGAACAGGGAAGGAGAAGGGCCTGGACCAGAGCAGGGCTGGGAGGTTTGGGCAGAAGAGGTATTCAAATGTAGCTCCCCCTTCCCCAGCAAAAAACCAGCCAGGAAAACCATCAGAAGACACATCCAGAACTCCCGGTTCAAGAACTGCCCATCTCTTTCCTGGGGTACAGGCTATGGTCAGAACTAGACCTCTCTGCCCTCAGCTCCCAGCCTGTAGCGGGGATGATAATTTTGCCTGACATGAGATGGGCAGGGAACGGGGAGACAGTTAACCACAGACCCTGAGAAAGAAAAGTATCCCTTTGTGGAACCAGAGTTGCCTCAAATCCAGAACCGATTAAGAAAAGAAGATTTCTACTAAGGTCTTTATCTACTCCCACTGTGATATCTACCTAAATATCCATATACATATTTTTAACTGAGAAAATGGAGAGGCCGTGGAAATCCCAGAGGACCCAACCCATATATCTGATGTCTGCCACACTGGCTAGTTCTGCAGACCTGCTCAGGCCAGCCACTGCCTGCTGTGTAATGGTCTTTCTGCATGACTCCTGTCTGCCCAGCTCCCAACAAAAAGGGATCTCAGTGCAACCTCCGAAATACCTAGAAAGTTGTCAAATGCACAGTAAGGGCTCAATGCCTTTTAGCCAACTGACTACTGATTAGCCAGGAGCCTGTGAGTTGCTGAGAAAAAAGCTGCCAATAGCATGGCAAGGGCAGGACAAAGAGCAGGCCTCGGGGTGACCAGCCAAGGGCTAGGAGGGCAATCCCTCAATCTGCATTCTTTCAGGGGCCAGAGTGCCTCCTCTCTCTTTACCCCAAGGCCAAGTGACTGAGAATAGGCAGAAGTGACATTCGGCAAGTCTGCGCCTGTATACCAGTATTGGTTACTAAACTATTTCAGTAATTCCTTACCAATTGGTAAAAAAAATTGCAGCTCTGAGTACCCTGGGTGTCCCACCCTGTTACCCTGGCCACTCCCCAGAGCTCCCAGACCTTTCCACAGTTCAGCAACTAAGTGGTTAATGCCCCTTTCAGCCTGATCACACGGGGCCTTCAAGGACCCTGCTTCAGCCAAGATCTTTCTGACTGGTCAGTGCAACTGTTAAATAATTGAAACATTGCACTTGAGAGCAGAAATAGCAACTTGTACACTTTACTCCTCCCCACCATGCCAAGTACAGTGTCTGGCACACAGCAGGTTCTTGGTGAATGTCTACGCACAGACTTACAACAGAGGCCAAGACCAAAGCTACAAGTACAGGACAGACAGCACAGAGCTACACATGGGGTATAAAGGAAGAACTATGAGAATAGGAAAATTGTGATATGACTGCTCCCGTCCCAGAAAATGGCCCAGTGGCACAGACATTTTTAGAAAGGCTGCTCATCTAACCCATGAGCGGAATCCTTTCTTTCTGCCATAAAACATTTTTTATATACTATTTAAATGGATATATATATAACTATAGATAGTACATAATATATAGTATATTACTATAGATAGTATATACTATAGTATGTCACTATACATAATGTTATATGTACAGTTGGCACTATGTATTTTCTACATATTTTTCTGTCATTCAGGTCACATAACCAGGGGTATATGTACAAATAATAATATAAATCAACTGTCTATATGGTAAGTATATCAATAGAGGATGAATGTATCTTTAAAAATTAGGAGAATGTGGAAAAGGCTCTAGGCTATGTAAGACAGTGTATAGTGACACCATGTGACAGTGTATCACATGGAATTTGTCAAAGTCACTTTCAAAGCCCTATTGAGCCCCGTCAGGATGGATGATCCCTGATCTTCAGAGAATAAAATTCAAAAACGGCATAAGAGATCTGAACCCAAGACCAGTCAAAAATCTAAGGTAGTTAGCTAGGTGTTTGTTAACTCTATGTGGGATCAAGTCCAAAGCCATCATGCACCATACTTAATAAAAGTAAAACAAAACAAAACGAAATGTTAAATATGATCCCTCAAGAATTATGGAGAATGAGCAAGGAGCTAGGAGCCCAGAAATGAGTGCCTGCATTTCCAGTTTTTGAAAAGGGAGGTAAAATTCTATAAACTTTAGATTGATAAGTTCATAAACTTACCTACATGGAATTCTAGTCAGACTGTAGCTCTGAGGAACTATTATTTTCTTGTCCTATATTATAGGACAAAATAAATCATGTATGTGATCATGTAACCCTTTTCACTTTTGCTGCCAGGAAGCTCAGAACTAAATTGTGACCCAACTGTAAAAAGGCAGTACCCCATGGTCTCTATATCTGCTTTCTAACTTCACTGTCAAGGCTTATAAATATTTTATAGACTATCTATATATTGTTTTTTGTTTTACTAATTCTAATAAGCTAGCTCAAATCCTTTGTATAATAAGGTAGGATGGATGGATATATATATATATATATATATATATATATATATATATATATATATCAATTTAATATAGCATAGCTCCTCAAACAGGCAGTTTCTGTGCATTAAGGACAAGTTCTGTGAGGCTAGCTATTAATGCGAACGGCTGACTAGGAATAAAGATGTATACTGTATCCCCATTTCACAATGTCTTTGAAAAGAATTCTACTAATTCTAATGATATCCTTGTGGCAGAAAAGCAAAAAGTGGACTAGAAAATGACCACTTTAGGTAGAGTCATAACTGGTTTGAAAATATACCTGAAGAATACTAATTAATGGCTCAGCTTGCTCTGGGGCAAGGTTCTGGGGACTTTGGTCCTGATGTTTTGCCAATGACTTGGTTAAGGACAGGTTTATCACATTTATGGAGGCCAGCACCTAGAAAGATATTTAAAAGGATGCAGTAGGAACCAAAATGATCCTGCTAGAATCAACCCATTGTTTCAGCCCAACAAGATGACATTTTTCAACGTCTAATGTAAAGACCTAAATACAGATTTAGAGTTCAACTACCCCAAAATACCCATTTAATTAAAACATTAAAAGGCAAATGAAAATTGGGGAAGACGTTTACAATCTCTCCGACAGCATAAGGTTTAACATCCTTAATATGAAAAGAGTGTTTGAAAATCATTAAGGAAAAGCTGAAAGCCCTAGGATAAAAATGATCAAAAGACATGGAGAGAAAATACACAAGGAATGCAAATGGTCAATAATGAAAATGTGGGGTGAAATTTCAGCTTCATTGGGAATCCAAAATATTCAAATTAGACAAGATATTTTCACCTTACTAGCAAATGCACTGTTTTCTTAACTCTTAACACAGTCTTGTCAAAAGTTCAAGGTAACACTAATGGGAGAGTGAAACTGTTATAACCTTTCTGGATGTCAATTTATACTAAAGCCTTAAAAATTATCACCTCTTCATCCAGTAATTCCAAGAATTTTTCAGCAAATATCAAAGAAGTCTATATGATTTAGGTATGTTCACTACAGCATTATTTATAATAACACTGTAAACAAGCCTAAATGCACAATGATCGAGGAATTATTAAATAAAGCTCAAAATATCTGTATGATGAAACACCATGCATCAACTTATTTTTCTTAATTAATTAATTAATTTATTTATTTATTTTTGGCAGTGTTGGGTCTTCGTTGTTGTGCGCGGGCTTTCTCTAGTTGCAGCGAGGAGGGGCTACTCTTCGTTGTGGTGCATGGGCTTCTCATTGAGGTGGCTTCTCTTCTTGTGGGGCGTGGGCTCTAGGTGCACAGGCTTCAGTGGTTTTGGTAAGCGGGCAGTTGTAGCTCGCGGGCTCTAGAGCACAGGCTCAGTAGTTGTGGCGCACGGGCTTAGTTGCTCCACAGCATGTGGGATTTTCCTGGACCAAGGCTCGAACCCCTGTCCCCTGCATTGGCAGGCAGATTCTTAACCATTGCGCCACCAGGGAAGGCCCCGTGCAGCAATTTAAAATGATATTAAAGGCAGATATCTATGGATCCAGTAAAACTGTCACATTATCTATTTAAGCACCTAAATTAAGTTATAATACAGGTAATACACAAAGATCTCATGCATGGAAATTAGAAGTCATCCATGTGCTCCCCTCCATTCTCTACACAAATTTTCATCTGTACTATGTCTTCCATGTTGATGGTTAAGAGTCATCAGTCTTTTTTTTAAATAAATTTATTTTATTTATTTTTGGCTGTGTTGGGTCTTTGTTGCTATGCACGGGCTTTCTCTAGTTGTGGCGAGCAGGGGCTACTGTTCGTTGCGGCGCGCAGGCTTCTCATTGTGGTGGCTTCTCTTGTCGAGGAGCATGCACTCTAGGTGCGCAAGCTTCAGTAGTTGTGGCGCAAGGGCTTAGTTGCTCCACGGCATGTGGGATCTTCTTGGACCAGGGATTGAACCCGTGTCCCCTGCATTGGAGGTGGATTCTTAACCACTGCGCTACCAGGGAAGTCCCAAGAGTCACTAGTCTTTGTTAGTTGTTTCTAGTTTACAAACTGCTGTTAATACACAATCTTGTACATTGGGACTTTATGACAATTCTGTACACACAAATACACATTGATGCATACATATATATCCACATATCTAGCTGTAGATGGATGGATGGATGGATAGGTAGACAGAGCCCAGATATACACCACTAACCCTTAAGTAACGAGTTTATAGGATTTTTTTCCTTCTCTTTTACAGTTTTCACTAGTTATTAGATTTTCTATCATGAGTAAGTATTTTATAATCAGGACAAACTGCAGTAAATATTACTTTTAAATAAAACAAAACCATTTCCCAAACAGAAGATGGAGGAGGCTTAGATAAAGAGGGCTTAGTTAGTACGAATCTCCAGAGTGGGGCTGCCACCACAGAAGCTAATCTGATCCCGGTCCACACTACTGGCCCCTCAGTAACTCTGCTGGGAGCTTTGTTTCAATTCTCGGTGCCAGACTCCAAGGAGCATCAGCATTCGGAAACACCGCATGACCAGAACAACCAGCTGCTTTGGAAGGGTGTGAGGAACGGTGACTGAGACCGTCAAGATGACCTAACCAGGAAGAGAGGAGGCTTAGTTGTTTCAAAGTAGTGAGTCTATGGCATGCCAGAAGGCAGAATCAAAAACAAATTTTTTGATTTGAGAAAATGATGTAATTTGGGAGGAGAGGTCTTGAATCAATGTTTTACAAACTTCTAAAAATAGAGAGCTGTTTGCCAAAGGATTGAGCTACCTTATGAGTCATTATATGAATTTGATCAGAGACTGGGAATCATAAAGGATGTTCACAGGGAATTTCTGCATACAGAAGATGAGATTCAGTGACCACTAAGATTCTATCCAGATTCTGTGCTTCTCTGACCGGTGCTCCTTCTGCTATAACCACAGTTCACAAGGACTGCCAAGAGCCACTTCTTCCCTGCCAGAAGGGTCCCTTCTGACCCAGCCTGGTGGAAAGAGGGCAGCAGAGAGCTCTAGCTCTGTCATTCCCCATCACACTCAACTCTGTGCCTTATTCTGATCTTCTAGCTGGGATTGTGCAAGGTCTCTTTAACGCTTCCCTAACTAGGGGGACATCCCCATAATTAAAAAGGCACATGTCAACACGCTTACAGCCTCTTACAGCCAATAAACCAGATGTCAGAGCCACAGCATTGCCTGCATGCATCACAGTCTTTCCTAGACGTGCAGACTTTGAGTCCTAGGGGGATTTTAGGGTGTTCCATTCTCCACGTCACAGAAGGTGACCAATGCTCAGAGAGGTAAAGTGGCTTGACTGAAACCATACATAGTAACCAAGACGTGTCTAGAACTTTTGGACATACAGAGCAGTGTTCCCTCAACTAAACCGTGATAAACTACCTCTAAATAATTTCTAGTGGAGGTCTAGAAGTGGAAATTCACCATTGCCACACTCTTTACCAAAACACAGTATATCTCTTTGTAATTCATTCATTATAGGTCCTCAACTGTAATGATCAACCTAGATGGTCTTCAGATTCTTTTTCCTTTCGATCTCTACCCCCGTCCTAGCCCTCCTAGAACAATCCCCTGAAGAACGAGTTCTTATAGTTTTTTTAATGTGGTTCTCATGAGGTTAAGTATTCATTAGGTAGGGCTGGGTTGAAATTTACCAGCTAACGGTCCCCTCGGCATGTACCTCTATAGCTTATTCATTCATTTACAAAAGTGTAGTGAGCGCCAACTCGGTGCCTAGCACTCTGCTAAACTCTGGGGCTACAGAGATGGCTGAGGCATAGTCCCCTACTGTTAAGTAGTAGATACAGACAAGAAAGCAGTTGCCATAGAACGCAGGGTAGTGGGTTAGATTGGGATGACAAGCACTACTTTGGGTGGGGAGGGCTGGCTCAGGGAGAACTTCAAAGAGGAGATGGGCTTGAGCAGACAAGCCTCAGTCCAGTTGAATTCTCATCTTTTGAGCCTCTACTTGCACTTTATGCCAAAGGTGGGGGTGAAAGAACATGAGAAGAAGAGAGAATTTGATTCTGGCACTCCAGTAATGGACATTCCTAAAAGCGTATTGAGAACCAGAAAGCCTGTCTGTGACATCCACTTCCAGTATGTCAGGTTCTCAACGAGCACCTCCATCTGGGGATACGAAAGATGCACAGTTCGTGGCACCCGCTCCCAGTGGGTTTATCATCTATGGGAAGAGAGAAAGAAGTTAAACTTGAAAGGAGGAGAAATCATATAGGACAGCATATATTAAGCAGTATGGGCAAGATGGGCTCTAGATGTTGAGAGAAAAGTAATGAGGGCTTTAGTGGTCACCTTTTAGGCCCATCCTCCTACGTTTGTCCTGAAGTTATTACAGCAAGTGAGTCCCTAAACACAGAAGTGAGGAACGAGGTACCCGTACCCTCCCTATGAACATGTCAGATGTCCCCACGTCTTGTTCCCATCACTCTGCCCATCTGGCTCTCCTCTCCTCTCAGCCCATCTTTCTTACATTTCTCCCACCCTGGTGACAGGGCTTGGTTCTGGGTTTTGACTACGTCTCTAAAATTATTTTGATTCACGGCTTGAGATTTTACAAAACCACACATGCACGCATGGAGCCTGTGGCCTCGGGTTCTTGTTTGTTTTTAAGAGTCTAAAGAGTGAGTTTGTTTGGCGGGTTCTATAAATGGAGGTTTTCTTTACTGGGGAGATGTAAGGGCGCGGACATGGTGTGCTGCAGCCGCGGTATGTGTGCACGTCGCCATGGGACGGAATCCAGCGCCCGGTAGGGGAGGCTCCCATGGCCATTGGGCAAACATATGTTGGGCCAAGAACACAGCTCTTCAACCTCATGAACTGTGTGCTTGAAAGATAACAGTGTCTCTTCCACATGCGGCTTTCACCACCCTCCGCAAAGGGAATTTCTAATTCAACAGATGGTGTCTACTCATTGCAAACCAACCAGAAAAGGAGACATTTACATGGCTGGACCTCCAGGCCCTAGAGACCCAGAGGGGCCCTCATCAAATACTTGCCCAAAGACCAGCTCCCCATGGGCAGGGCCCTCTGGAATGGAATCGGGCCAGGAAAACCAGCAAAAACGTGCCAAGTGCTGATTCTGTGAGGTCCCAGTTGGCTGAAAAAGGTGAAAACATGTTTTCTGTCCCAGACTACAGGATAGCTTTATATCTCCCTTCAGGAAAGAAAGCCCTGGGAGATATGGTAACCTCCAAAAGTCGCTTGCTACTAGAGCCATTTTCCTTCTTCCAAAGCAGCCCTTGCTCTGTGATTTGCAAAACCTTTCAAAGAACAACTGTGTCAGGTTTGGGCTCCATTTCATATAATGGCACATTCTGGGCCCTGAGGACCAACACCTAACGGAAGTGACAGTGCTAGGGACAAAGAGGAGAGAGACAATGCCTGTAGATGTACGGTGATGAACAAGGGACTTTCCTGGGACTAAACGAAGCTTCTTTCTTCCTTGTCTGCCTCTCTGGTTATCTGATCGCTGCCCTTGGGGGCAGAATGTGCTGGTGGTGGTTTTCCAAGGCACGTGGTGTTCTGATCTTGTCAACTCAGTGAAGCCAAACACAAAACATAGTAAGAAGACACACAAAGTAAGACCGCTAAATTAGGGGACAGGAGTTCTGTTTTCCTAGATGTGCTGTAAGACTTTGGAAAAAGAACACCCCTCAGGTTTAATTTTCTAATCCATCACAGGGGCAAGAAAATCCCTGACCTGTATAGTTTGCATATATTGGAATGGGGAAGACATGGGATAAAGTATGTGTAAACAAACCTAGATAAATATAAGGATTGCTGATATTTGAAAGACCGTTTGGCAAACAATAATGTGTGTATTTTCTATAGAGGTAATTAGTGACCAAAGAAAAGGAAGCAAGGAGCCAAAGCTTTCCAAGAGATACTAACACTTATCCAGAATCATCTGGCAACAGAGCAGCTTGGCAGAACCTCTGTCTGAAGAATGACCAGGGACCCTGATCCCCGTCCTGCCTTGGTGACTACTTTCCTGCCATGCTTCAGTCATATCCTTGCCCCATAGTTTTTTGTAAATTGGGAGGCTGGATTCAATTACTTCAGACATCTCTTCCCTTTGTAACATTCTCTGCTCTAAAGTAGGTTGCAGGAGAAAAACCCCCAAGCTAAACCAAAGTTTTATTATGTCCTTCATTATGCCATCATTCATTAAAAAGTTCAGCATGAATGTGGCAGGCCATCTCCAACCTTCCTACAGCCAGAAAAGGGGTTTGAAGGGCAGGGGTGCAGGGAGAGTTTCAAGTCTCAAGTATGAAATCTGATTAACAAGGACTATCTGGGGAGGGAAAAGTTGGGGAAGAAAAAAATACCACCCTTCCACCCCTGCGTTTTTTCATCTTTCAAGGCATCCTAGACTAGGGAGTGACAGGCAAAGTGACACAGTGCTCAGAGGGCAAAAGATAAATGTTTGATGGATTGGCCATTGGTAGGGAAGTGATGGGCTTTGTATGTGCATAATGGCTGAGCTGCCTTTCCATGTCGATCGCCTGCCAAGATAAGAAGCCATAATGAATGGACCTTGAGATGCCCTGGACAGGAGTGGTTTTCATTTGACTTGTTTTAATAAAATTAATTTTAAACAGAAGAACAACAACAAAATGGCAGAAGAAAGAGGAGAGCAATTTGGAGAGACCAGAAGGGCTGAGAATTACAAATATCCAGAGTGGACGTTAACCATCGGCTTTTGCATTCACTGTGCTCATCAAGTCAGCAGAGGGAAAAAATTTGATTTCATTACATCTTTCATCTTTATGTCATCAAAAGGCTGTCTGTGTCCAGTATTGTGGAGAGACACTGAGATATGGAAATTAAATGGCCTGGCTGAATAGAACAGTACCCTGATATGCACAGAATGGATCATTCATTCATTCCTCCATCGGCAAATATTAACTGAGCATCCCCTACCTAGGGTGAATGAAAGAGGTCTGCTCTCACCTGCGTTGCAGCCTGGTGGGCTTGGCTTTTCTAGCAAAGTGAGGAATACTCTCCTGGTCCAAGGACTCCTACTGTGCTAGGTGTCTCTGCCAGGCAGCCATGACTCTACATCCTTGAACATGTCCCACCCCCAGCTAATTTCTCATTTCCATATTTATCTTCTGATTTTGGTCTTCTGGTCCTATGTTTGTGCTTGGCTTCACTGAGTTTCCCAGATCACCTCCATCAGAATAACACAATGCTTGTGAAAACCCCACAGTGGTGTTCTACCGCCAAGAGCAGCAGTCATATAACCAGGATGGCAGACTTCAGCCCAAGTACCCTCTAGCTATGCCCATGAGTACATTACTTTGTGGACTTTGGTTTTCTCCATATGCAAAATGTGGGATTGGAGCAGATGATTTGCTCCATCTTTTGACTAACATTATTCGAGGCCTTGAAAGATCAAACATTCTGACAGGCCTGGGAGTACAAACCTGGTTAAGATATTATCGTGTCCTCAAGGGGCCCAAGATCTCATGAAACAAGGGCAAAAACACTTGGCCATAACACAATGAGGTTTAAGTGCTCCTACTGCCTCCAGGTGACCTTAAAAGACCTCTAAGATCCCTTCTAATACTCAAGTGTCCTAAGATTAGTGTCCTAACCTCCATTTTTCTTTGATTTTTAAGACGAAGTACAGAATTACAAAGAAGCTTGGTTATGCAAGCATTCTAACAGTCACCTCCATGATACCATGCATTTTCCCCATGTTAGAAGAATCCTATGCAAAATGCAACATGAAAAATAATTCTCCCCTTTGTATGGTGACAGATGGTAACTAGACTTATTATGGTGATCATTTTGTAATGTACAGAAGTATTGAATCACTATGTTGCATACCAGGAACTAACATAGTGTTGTAGGTCAATTATACTTCAAAAACAAACAAGCAAGCAAGCAAACTCATAGAAAAAGAAGTCAGATTTGTGGTTACCAGAGGGTGGGGGAGAGAGAATTGGTGAAGATGGTGAAAAGGTACAAACTTCCAGTTATAAGATAAATAAGTACTAGAGATGTCATGTACAACATGATAAAGATAATTAACGCTGGTGTATGTTATAGATGAAAGTCGTTGAGAGTAAATCCTAAGAGTTCTTATCACAAGGAAAAGCAGTTTTTTTCTATTTCTTTAATTTTGTATCTATATGAGATGATAGATGTCCACTCAACTTACTGTGATAATCACTTCATGATGTAGGTAAGTCAAATCATTACGCTGTACACCCTAAATTTATACAGTGCTGGAATGTCTACTATACCAGTAAAACTGGAAGAAAAAACTAAAGTAAAATAAAACCTAAAAAAAAAAAAAAAGAAAGAAAGAAAAAAAAAATCTCCCCCTCCTTCCTGCCTCTGAGGGTATCCTTTTTTCCACAACTACAAAAGGAAAGTCACTCATTACTAAACAGATCAGCAAGGCTTGCACTATTGGAGAATATAAAGTTTTATGAGCAGGTCTCTCCTTCGCTCTCTGGGTGTAAGTGAGAAAGTGAGTGAGACAGAAAGCCGGAGAGGTCTGGCTCAGGAGTCCAGGTTGAATTATAGACTGCCGCTCAAGATTCACAGCTCTTCATGGTAGGAGGTTAATATTCTCACATGTCATTAGGTCTGCTGGCTCTCCTGATGGTTCACTGAAGCAGGCAGCAAATTATTTCCTCATGCTGCAGAGGACAGCCTACTTCAAAGCAAGGGAACTCAGGTCGGGACAGGCCTCCGGGAGGATTCATGACTTGGGATCACCAGGGGTTGTCTATAGGTAAGAATGGGCCCAAAGCCTTTGACAAAGCTAACTTTTTGATCTGTCTTGACCTGGCTTTCAAGTCAGACCTCCAGATTTTATTCCTATCACCTTCTAAGGACCTGCCAAGACCTGCGGGGAGACTGGGTAACCTGTCTGGTCATTTTATGGTCACTTGAAATGCCTCCACCTCTTCTCTGCTGTCGTTACCTCTCACCCACAGTTCAAGGTGGAGCTTACACACCCGCTCCTGGGAGGAGGATTCTCAGGCTGAGCCAAACCTGGCCGACCGTGCCTGGACTCAACTCCCACAGGGCTTCTGCCCTGCACTCTCCTTCCACCAGTGGGCCACAGACCTGGTCTCTTCTCCTATCATCCTAGGTGTCTAACTCTTGTCTCCCTGACGATCAAATAAGCTTAACGGGACTGCAGGCCCAATGGGTTCTATCCCTTCGCATCTCTCCTAGTGGCAGCTAAGTAGGAGGAAGGGAAAACCTAAGTACCTGCCCTGGGTGCAGGTCCAAATCCTGATCCTGTCTCCTTTCCAGAAAACAGGGCCAAGAGAGCCCCAGAAATGTTTACAGTACAGGCTCATTCAGCTATTTCTTTACAGGAAGCTTGGAAAATACCACTTCTAAAGATGAAATTAGGAAGAAGGGTGAAAGGCGTTAAGATACTCAGGAGAAGTCAGGGGAAAATCGAGGCTATCTTTGCACAGGCTCTGAATTTCTAAATAGGTATGTTTCGTGCACACACCCACCACAGGCTGTATTCTGTTTTCTCAGGTGGAGGTTTTCTCAACAGCAGGAAGGGTGTCCTTGGAGGGCAGCTATTACGAGGAGGCCTGCACACAAGGGCAGCCCTCTCCTTCAGCACCATCTGGGAGGGTGCCCCCCACCGGGGGAAGGGCTGGAGGGGAACTCCCAGGGGAGCCTGGAGGACACACTCTCGACTGGCCGTGTCCAGGCACCACCCCAGGGCCCCCTGAGCGGCCAGCTCAGCATAGGGGCCTGGAAGGAGTTCCTGTCCGGTGGCTGTAGGCGAGCCTCACTGGTCTCCCAAATGTCTCTCCCCTTAGAGTAAAGGGACTGCACTGGGGAGGGGGTTCGGCAGTACTAGCATTAGGCAACCCCCCTGTCCCCCACTTCAAACCTGGACGTGCAAAGGAAAACTGGGGAGAGCTCTTGGCAGACGAGAAAAAGCACTGGGGAAACGTAAGGGGTGATCACCCCGGCCCCAGTCCTGTCTTCTCTCCCTGCCGCACCACCTGGAAATTTTCTCTTCTGCTTCCTGCTCCTCTATCTATTCTCCTATGTGCCCCACTTCCTTTCCTCAAAAATACTCTTACCTTCTTTAACATAACATGTTTTCTATAACATACGCAGGGAAAACAAAGATACACACCCAGGTACCAAGTATGTATACATGTATGTACATATGTACGTATATATATGTACACACACACACACACACACACACACACACACAGAGTACGGAGTGCTCAGAGGCCAGGCAAGTGAGCCCCAGCTGCTTCACTCCGGGTCAGACCCCAAAAGGCAAAGCTCCCTTGAGTTGGCCACCCAGCTCAGCAGTCCTCCCCCGGCTCAGTTAAAGAGTGTTTAGTGAGGCATCAAGGGAAGAGCACTGCACCAGCGGTCAGCAGACTGGACTCCAGTCCAGCTCACTCAACATGCTGTGTGTGAGCAGGGCCCTTCCTTCCCTTCTCTGGACCTCAGATTCCTCCACAGTGGAATAAAGACAGAGGGGTGACTTTACCAGGGTGTCTAGAAAGGCATTTTGTGGGCCACGCGCATCAGCGTCTCAAGAGACACTTATTAAACATACAGATGCCAAGGTCCATGCCGACCTACAAATCAGCTTCTTTGTGGGTGGGGTCTGGATATGTACAGTCAATTCCCCACATCATTTCTATGCATACAAAAGTGTGAGAAAGAGTGGGGGTCCCCCAACTCAAATACCTTCAGGGACCAATCAGGTATTGAAACCCTATATTTCAAGGAATCCAAGGCTTGTCCATTATAGACACACCATTATTCTATGTCTTGGTAAGAGAGAAGAACCACTGCAAGTTAAAAATGACCCAATGCTTCCTACCTTAAAAATGCCTCAGGAACTCTCTTCCTTTTTTATATCCTGCTCATTGCTTTGCAAGAAACTATGAATCAAGGTCCTTACTCCAATGACAAATATTTGCTTTACAATATCAAGTTTATGCCCTCTCCATATACACGATAATTGTCTTTCAATGTCAAATCACAGTGAATATTTAAACAGCACATGAGATATCAAAAATACATATAAGTCAACCAAAGTGAAAATAATAAGAACAAACTATAACCAAGTTGAAGTGTGTACTGACAACAACAATAATATCACAGCTGCCTCCTGGCCAATGACAATTTTAAGAAGCCATCAATTTTGAGATGGATTCAGGGGTGCTAAAATGTGGGGGAAAAAATGTACATCTTAGAAATGCTAAAATACAGAAAATGCAGGCAAGATAATAGGGAGTGGTGAGGACTGAGGGAATCAGAGTACACGCTCTACCCAAAGGCATCCAGATTCATATCGGTATTGTCCACAAACAGCAGTGGGCTGCGTTTGGCCCATGGGTGGGACCACCATATAATCTGTTGTCTAAACTGGGGCATCTCCCAGAGTCAAGGGGCAATACTACTGGTTATGCCAGGAAAACAGGCTTTAACTAGAATAGTGCTGGGCCAACCGAGATGAAAGTTTTCCTACCCATGAGCAGCACAGAAACCCCTGGGTACTGTGATGATCAGAGCCCGATTAATTCCAATGTTCAGATCTGCAACACCGTGCATCCACTGAAGCTACTTTCCCCTCTATGTCTTTAAAACTCCCTGCAAGTCTGACCTCTTGATGCCTGTAGAGTACCTCTAACTCTCCACACCTGCCTAGCATGTACCCATAATCACCCCTTCCTAATTCGAGGGGTCTGCACCCACTCCTAAGAGAACACTGCAGGCCCTCACAGTGATCCCTACAATTGTTTGAAGGGATGTGATCAGTGGTTCTCAACCAGGGGTGACTTTGCCCCCCACCCCCACCCCCCGCCGGAGGGCATGTGGCAAAGTCTGAGGACAGTTCTGGTTGTCATGACTGGGAGGTACTGCTGGCACCTGGGGGGAAGAGGCCAGGATGCTGCTGAACATCCTACGATACACAGGACCGCCTCCACGACGAAGCCTTATCTGCCCCAAAACATCGTTAGTGCCGAGGCTGAGAAACTCTGGACTAGGTGAAGCATGACGCCTTTGGACCCTCTGTTGCGGGGAGAGCCTCTCTCTTCTCCTCCTGCTCTCACAAGCATCCCGTAAGCCCTCTTCCACAGCCGCTGAGGGTCACAGCCAAGTCCTGCTGGCCCATTTCATGATACAGAAAGGGGCCACCGCGGTGACGAAGAGATGGCACAGCTGTCAGTCTCCGCGAGGAATGTAATAGAACTTTCCCAGTTTCATGGGGAAAGACAAGATCGCCAGACTGCGTGACTTTTCCCTTCCCAACCATCACTGGGAAAGAAAGTGACAGCAAACATATCAAGAGAGTGTTGGAAGCCACAGCTCTCATTAGCGCTCAGAGGCCCTGAACTGTGCACAGCCTTGGAAGATGTGTACACTTCTTGGGGAGCCAGGGAAGCCCAAGAAGAAAACAGCCCACACTGAATGGGCCTGTCCCAGGCTTGAGACGGGGCCCCTCAGACGTTTCAGATTTGCCCCAGTGCAGCCGCCTGAGTGTGGGCAGACATCCCCTTCCTCACTCTTGATGGCCTCCTTTTTCCACGGGGAAGCGGCCACCACGCTGGAAGCCCCACAGAAGACAGGACCCCCCCATGCCTGAGAGAATGGGGGATCCTGAAGGTAATGACACACCAATGCAGAGCATGGGGTCAGAACACAAGGGGACTGGTTCAAGACCAAGGACAGGACACGAGGTCCAGGGCCTTGAAACCAGGTCAGAAAGACCTCCTGGATTCGTTTCCTAGGGCTGCGGTAACAAAGTACCTTCATCTGGGCGGCTTAGAACAATAGAAATTGGTCTCATAGTTGTGGAGGCCAGAAGTTAAGGTGTCAGCAGGGCCGTGCTCCCTCTGCAGGCACTGGGCAGAGATCTGCCCCAGGCCTCTCTCCCAGCATTTGCCCTACGTGTGGGTCTGTCTCTTCACATGGCATTCTTTTTGTAACGGTACTGGTTATACTGCATTAAGGGCTCACCCTGCTCCAGCATGATCTTATTTTAACTAATTATGTCTGCAACACTCCTATTTCCAAATAAGGTCACACTCTGAGGTACCGGGGGTTAAGGCTTCAATATATGAATGTGGGGGGAGACATCTCCTAAGGGACTATGATTCCCATCAAGAGTGCCAAGGTTCTCAAGGTGCCCAAGGAAGTGATACCGTGACGGGGAGCCACTGGGAGCAGCTGTTTGAGCCAGGCCTGAGAACTCAGAATATAAGCACTGCTGCAGGAGTTAACCCCACGTTCCTTACACCGTATTCATTTTCACTCTCCTGTCCCCAGACTTGGCTTCCTATTCCTGGTTTAACACAACCATCATTCAGAATTTAAAAATACAGCACACTATTTGTCTACAGCTCACGCTTGCATCCATCTTCATTCTCCAAGACACGGCCATGAGACTAGAGGTAAGTGAATCAGGCTGGCATGAAGTCCATGTCCAATAAAGGCTTGTTCCTTTTTCTTTCCCCTCTCAGCCCCAACGATGATGTCACAAACCCAGGATATCATGGAAGGGGATCTTAAGCATTCATTCAGAAAACCGTGACTCAAACAAAGCAGCATTTTAAGATTCTCATTTCCCACTCCTGGGCTTCAATTAAGAAAAGGTAGGGAAACCATAGCTATTGCATTGACACCAAAGAAAAACAGACTGAAAACTAAAACAAAACCACCTACCAAAATAAACAAATAAACCAAAGCTAATCAGAGTATCCTGGGGCCACTCAGCATAGGGGCCATCAGTAATATGCCCTTTGGCAGCCATCAAAAATCATGGTCAGGAGTCAGAAATCACCAACATCAAAGGAAAAAAGTCACTACTTATTTAAAGAGAACCTCCACTGCATTGCTTCTTCCTGAAGTATTAGACAGTTGCTCCATTCAGATTGTTTATAATTCTCATGGAGAGACAAGATGTCGACATGCGGAAATTAAACAACACAAGATTCAAGGAGTAACTCAAGATCACAATAGAACCGTCACAAAGCAATTAATGATTATATGCCAAATAAACAATATAGAAAATAAGTGCTACAGGAGCTCGGAAGGAGTGATTCCTTTAGGTTGAAAGTCCAGGAGTGACACTTTCACAGACTTAGATGCTGAGCTGAGACTTGAAAATTATAGAAGTATACTCTGTATAATCTCTTTAAGGAAACAGAGGAGTGGGTAATAGAAGTTTTAGGAAGACTTCATTCTAAAAGAATTAATATTATTTAATGATGAAAGACAACCAGTAAAATGTGCTCAAGTTGGAGACCTCACTCTTAAGCAACCCCAGAAATGATGAGCTATTAGGACTGACAGTTGTGTGGGAGACAGCTTCCAAGATGGCACCCGATGAGCCCTTTCTCCTGGTGTTCACGTCCCTGTGTCACCCCCTCTGCTTGAGTGTGGGCTGGACCTAATGACTTGCTTCTAATGAGTAGAATACAGCAAAGTGATGGGATCTCACTTCCGAGATAAGGTCACAAAAAGACCATGACCTCTCCCTTGCTGGCCCTCTCTCTCTCTCCCTCGCTCATTTCCTCAAAAGCGAGCTGCCATGTTATGAGTGGCCCTGTGCAGAGGCCCATGTGGCAAGTAACCGAGGGAGGCCTCCAACCAATACCCAGGATGAAAATGGGGTCTTAGTCCAACAACCTGTGAGGAATGGAATCCTGCCAACAACATGTGAATCAGCTTGGAAATGGATCCTCCCCAGTTGAGCCTTGAGATGATTACAGCTCTGTCATCTTAATTGCAGCCTGTGAGAGACCCCAGATTAAGCCACATCTAGACTCCTGACCCACAGAAACTGTGTGAAAAATAATGTTTGTTGTTTTAAGCTGCTACATTTGGGGGTGATTTGTTATGTGGCAATAGCTAACTGATACAAAGGGCAAGGTGCTGGTGCATCTAGTTCTCTAATCTGCCAGTTAAGACCCTCTCCATCCTCAAGATACATGGATGTCAGAATGAACTAACTGAGATCAGGAGATAAAGGAGAACAAAGGAAAAAAAATAGTTATACACGAGTAGGTGTTGTATGCTAGATTTTGGGTGTCAGGCATGTTACATTTACATGTAAGACTGAAGAGACACAAGCCAAACACCAGGTGATCTGGTCCCCAAACCACCCCTGGTAGCCTGTCCTAGTGGAAGTGGATATTTAGACATTGTGTCCAATGGTCTGGCCTCCTGAAATGGAGCTGGGCCACTATAGGTCAGGTCTCCCGTAACTGAAAATGTTAAAAGTGTCAATCCCTAGAGCACTGAGCCACACTCAGGGATCCAGAGCCAAGAGTCTCGATTCTACCATGCAGGCTTTTTTCCTGGGCCCCATCTCCTAAAAGCTTACAAATGAGCCTAAGCTGATGAACAGAAAGGTTCAATGACTTGAGGTGAGGTCTTTGAGTCAAAGTGGCAACACTCTACAGCATTTCCGAGTTCTCTAAGCTGAACTGCCATTCTGGTTCACGACACATCTGAAGGTGTACACTTTGGACCCTGGAAGGGACGGTGAGAGGTAAACCAGAACTCGCTGCAGGGGTTCTGTCTTTTTGCATGAGCACACACACAAGGTCTTAGATTGGAGCCTCCAGAAGCAGACTTTGAGATGAGGATGCAAGAGTAAGACTTTTACTTGGGAGGTAATTGCACAAAGCATTGGAAAGTGAGATAAGAAAGGGAGAGGAGTTAGTAAAGGATGCATCACGAGGTAGGTTACTGCCGAGGGCAACTAGGGTTCAATCCCTCTTTAGGGCAAGGATCAGCAAACTTTACAAGTCAAAAGCCAGATAGTAAATACGTTAGGATGTAAGAGCCATATCCTCTCTGTCACAACTACTCAACTCTGTGAAAGCAGCCACAGATAACAGGTAAATGAATGGGCATAAATGTGTTCCAATAAAACTTTGCCATAACAGTTAGCAGGCCAGATTGGGCCCTGGAGCCAACTCCTGCTCTAGAGTAGCATGGGATGAAATGTGGACCGCTTCTTAGGGAAATCTCCAGTGAGGGGTGAGGGAGCTGGGATATTTATCCACTTCCTCCCATCAGCCACTGATTGAGGGCTGAGCAGGTTCCAGTGGCCCAAGCAAAGAGCTGCAGACTGGTACACACAGGAATGGTGAGTGCCAAGGGCACGTGGGCAGAGCACCTGCAGCTACACAGACACTGTCCCAGCCTAATCCATTCTTAAAGAGGACAGGAAGAGGGTGGTGACAGGAAGGAGGAAAGGAGCAGAGGTGCCTTCAATGATGGCTGGTGCGGGCTGTCAACACCGTTCTCTCTCTCTCTCTCTCTGCCCACGGA
Organism: Balaenoptera acutorostrata; assembly: GCF_949987535.1. Lineage (NCBI taxonomy): Eukaryota > Metazoa > Chordata > Mammalia > Artiodactyla > Balaenopteridae > Balaenoptera > Balaenoptera acutorostrata. Next base: position 59,637,781 of record NC_080079.1, read on the forward strand.
CTTTTAAGGAACTGTCACAGTGAGAAATACACCAGGTAGACTTTTCCAGTAACACAGTTTACCCGTTGTCCCACTTAAGTCCTCACCACAGACCAACCACATCAGAGGCCTCACCTCCTTAGTGCACCCAGAGACTCCTTCCTCCTTGAAGAACTCTTTCCCCTGTGTGCAGTTTGTTTTTGTTTTTTGATTGAAATTAAAATGTCAGTTGGCTGGATGGGGAAAAAGATTGGGAAAATCAACAGAAGGGATTGTGCAGCTACGGAGTCAGTGATACCCTCCCACCCCATCCTCACGAAAGGCGGGGGAAAGCCCTCCCTCTTCTCTACACCCCAGTTAACGTCAAAGAAAAAAATTAAATTAAATCATCTTATTATGTAATTGGGACTAGGCTTCAGGCTGCAGCAGTAAAGAAGGGATTAAGGGCAGAGCCACCTGGGCAGCCATTCTCCTGGGTCCCATTACCACCCCCCTCATTCCTTTTTATAGCCAACAGATTAAAATGCGAGCCTAGCAATCTTTGATCTTTCACTTGCTGACACAAATCCTTTCAAGCTTCCAACATTTTCTGCTGAGGTAATTAGTACTAATTAAAAGGTTTCCTACAGTCTTTGCTCCGTTTTTTTTTTTTTTTCCTCCTGTGTGTCTCCCCCTGCTCCTCCTCCCCAAAATAAATTGCTTTTACAAGTACCTTCCATCCCTGAAACGCAGGCACCCCTCACTTTCTTCTTTATCTGACTTGGCCAGATCAAGTAGATTAGTGACTCCATTATTCCAAATACAAAGCCAGACAACAGGTTTTTGCTATCGCTCCTGACCTGTGGGGAGTGCATGGGCTTAGAAACAAGCATCTCGGCTGGTATGAAAAGACAGGCCAATTATGCAGGAAGAGACACCGTGCAGTGTCTTCTTCTGCCCAAGGAAGGACACCCTTTAATGATGAAGTGTTTCACTCCAGTGTCATGCACGCGTGTGCGCACACACATACACGTGCTGCTTTACTGCTCAAACTGACAAGCTGCAAAAACTTCCTTCCTAGCTTGCTTTGTCCCTATGCTTTCTTTTTGTTTGGATGGGTTATGGGGCAGGAAAAATCCATACGGACTATTTAAAGATAATGTCAAAAAATTAAAGAAAGGACCATCTTACCAAAGTTTGAAAAAGACATGAAGGGAAACACACACACACACTCACACATAAACACACACACATATTTAACCATGGATTCAAATTCCCAATCAAATGATTCCTGTAAGCCTCCCCTTGGCTCTTTGCTGTGGGAGCAGGGCCATGGAAGCTTGGGTGTTGTGTCTGAGCTGGAGCCCTGTCCTGGAGCAAGTGTAGCCCTGACTGGGGCTTCTGAGACACACCATGGCCTACAAGCACATCTCACTACCAAGAGGGCTGCAGCTGTCTGGTTGGCAAGACACATTAGGTGAAGGAGGAGGGGAACCTAGTACAGACTAAGGGCTGCAGCAACCGAGAACTCTGTCTATTACTCACCGTCGACTTAGCAAAAGTTAACATGGAAAGGGTAGATGGTATTAAAATCTCACTTAATCCCACTCAATCTCTTTCTTGCAGATGTGAAAAATGAGATGGGACGAGGGAGAGGTGAGTCTTAATGCAACAGGATGGCTGCAAGAGCACTGGGTGACTTTCAAGCAGCTCCCACCCGCCTCAGCCTACCTCCCCCTAGAGGCAGGTGTGAGAACTGCTCCTCTTGTCTCAATGAGGGTACCAAGGATCTGAGAGGTGGCCCATGTCCTCAAGGTCACACATCAGCCCACAGCTATCCCTCCCAAGCGCTTTAGACCATCCCAGGGGTGGGAAAATGAGACGGCCCCATTCTCCCACACCCTTCATGCTGGCACCCAGCTTTTCCAGGAGGTTGGGGATGACCCCTCCACCCGTCCTGTGGGTCCTAGGATAGCAGTGGCTGCAGCAAGAAGATGCTTTTTCTAACTCGGCTGCTGGGGTCTTTTGTGTAAAATGGGTAGAAATGCTCCTTTAGAACCACAGGCCCAGGAATTAGCCACTCCAGACCCCAAATGGGCTTTGACAAGCCTCTCCTGATTAGTGTGGGATGCCACTAAAATATATACCCACTCCTTACCCCATCCTCCCCCCACCCCCCAAAAAAAAGCTAATGCTGAAAAGTAATGGATTTAATGATCTAGAAAATCTAGACGCTGGAAACTCCAAGGGAGATCATATTAAATTAGACCAGTACCAACAAGCCAAACTAGATTTATCCTCTTGCGGTTACCGATTTTATCTACTAAACCAGGTTTTCGGGGCTAGTGTCTGTTTTCAATGAATAGAATTTTTGAATGTCAAGCCCCAGTGCCCTTCGTGGAGGATAATTTACCCCCCAGGATCTCAGTCCAACTGGGGCTGGCCATACCCGGTGTCTGCAGAGGACCCGAGACACACACCAATCCTCTTCCTGTTCCCGTGGCCAGGTCACCTGTTGAGAACCAGCCACGGGAGGGATTCGGAGGTGGGTGGAGACAGAGATCAAGGTACAGAGAGAAAAGATGACGTCCTGCCTTGACTCCTTCCTGAGGGAGCGAGGTTGAAACCTGAGAGGGAGAGGAGGGGGAGAGTCAAGAAATGGCAGAGAATGTTCTGGAATGGATGTTCCCTACTCTTAAAGAGACGTACGTGAACTGGATTAAGAGTACCCTCAACACTACTGAGGACCTGGCCTGTAGGGAACTCCCTCAGGGCCCTTTGCTAGAGCGAAGAGGATATGGGACTATTTTAAGTTTTCCTTCTTCATGGGACTACACCACCAACGCCTCTAAAGCCAACCGTGAGGAAGCCGTGTTTGTCCAGTGTTTCTCTCCCAGGGACCGTGCCCCAGACCAGCCGTGGGGGAAAAGGCTGTGCCCACAGGGGCAGGGGGCTGGGCTGCTGCCGTGCTGGTTTGGGTAACTGCTAAGACATAATTACAGTGGAGACAGGGCGGGGGCGGGGGTGGGGGGGGTGCGAATGGAGGGAGGGAAATGACTTTTGAAAATTACGAAAAGCACCTTGACGGCCTCTCTTTGAGGTTCACATCTAGCTCTTGGAAAAGATTTCTGCCGAAGGGTGAGTTCTGACAGGGGGGAAGATGAAATGAGGGACTGGGGGAAAAGGGGTGGGGGGGGTGGCTGCAAAGAGACAGCCATCTGTCAGAACTGATGACTCAGCAGCTGAAGTCAGCCTGGAATATTTACCCACCCCCTCCAGGGGGCGGCGGGAGAGGAGAGGAAAAGCCTGGACAGCAGCCCGTCTGGCCAAAATGACCACACAGAGACACACACATAAGGCCGGTCAGGCCCTCAGACCACCAAGAGCTTCCCTGAAGGCTCTAAGTATCTGGGAGAGAATTAGATTTACACACGAATCCAGAGAGTCTCCAGCTCTGTTGGTTCCAACACAGACCCGGGGCTAGGAGCTCTTGGCCCAGCCTCAGTGAGAGCAGGGCACAGCAGCCCTCACCCACACGCCAGAGGGATGCAGGCGAGGCATGTTCCAGCAAATCCCGGCACCGCTCTTTGAGGTCTCCCACATGTGGATTTTAAGACGTCACGCTTTTTCTACACCAGTCAAGTAGGCTCACCAAAAGGCTATTTTCCTTACTATACTTCGAAAGAACCCAGAGTACATACTTCTAACGGGATTTGTTCTTTGTTTGCCTGTGGTTTGTTTGATGGGGATGCATCTTAGTAGGGGAGACACAACCCAGGCGTCAGGAGCAGTGGTTACCAAAGAGGTGAAGAGGGGTCTCATGGGAGCATCCACCCTAGGAGGAGGGGTATTTTGTCACTGACATTGTTTGGAACTGTCAGCTCATGGTGGGATTAAAGTTGGAGCCAGGGGCTTTGTTACTGTTCATGCATCCTCCAAAGCCAAGGCAGACCCTTACTGCCTGCACCTGGGGTGACCTGTCCCCACCCCCAGGTCCACCACTGCTCAGGAGCTCGGGGTTCTAGGACCCCTTCTGCTCGCTACAGTCTGTGTGATTTTACACAAGCACTTGACATGTGTGGGTCATAGGTTCTTCATCTGCAAAACTAAGGGAATTGGCTAAATGATGACTAAATCTCTTCCACTGAAAAGTTTCTAAAAAAATCCCTATCTCCCCCCAGATATTTCCACTTGAAAATTCTGCAGTGGAAGGTATTGCACATTTAAGGAAAGGACCTCCGTAGTGCTTAAAGATGGGTTCGTGCTCAGAAGCTCTCCAGCACTGCTCAAACATTGGTTCCATCCTCAAAGGTGGGGAAGGAATTCCCTGACCTGAACAGTGCTGTCAGCTGGCCCCATGTGGCAGAGGGACACAGCGGGGGAGTCGCAGAGTGTCTCGTTACTCACCCTGCATGCAGCCAGGCCGGCACGAACCACAGCAATCTTCTGTGCCCCACAGTCAGGGGTACCGGGCAATGCCACCTATTTACCTAACACTCCAAGACAGAAGGCGGCCTCGGATTTGAAGGCAAAAGGCGTTTTGCTTTGTTTCTTTCCAAAGATGAGTTAATATGTTTCAAGGTCAACTGGAGAAAAGGGTATACCAGGCCAAAAAGGGGGCAAAAAAAGTGTTTAAACTGCTGCGGCTTATAAGCTTAACCAGTAAAGCCCCTCCAGCCTCCAGTCAATGGGAATCACAACAATGATTTCAAAGCTATTTGCTTCAGTCTACAGACGGGATCACTGAGATGGAGGCTCGCTCCTTTCTTTTCCTTTTCCCCCATTTCCAAACTGTGATCCATTCCCCACTCCCATAGATGCATTTCGACAGAGTCTATTGTGCAGCCTTTTCACGACATTAGCCACCCCAACACAAACACTCTTTGGTGACAGACGTCTTCGGGCGGGGGGGAGGAGGGGTGCGGTTCTTCTCCCCCTGCTGCCCTCCAGCTTCTTCAAATCCTAGAGGCAATGCTGCAGAAACCTACAAGCAGAGAGGATTTCGAATGCCTGCCACTTGCTTCAGACTGATTTTCAGATGAGAGCTCTGGAGGGCCAAGTACCCCACAGTTTGGAACACTTATCATCTCTGACGATGAAGTCATTTGCTGCCATAAGCAGCACAAGGGTTAATGACCCAAAATCTAATAAATTACTGGATCCAGATCCATCATTACCATTGGTTTTAAAAATAATCAGGAGCAAGTGAGTGCAGACTCAGAGCCATCACAAAGACAGACGCGGGTCCCCTTCCCCTCCTTTGCCTACGACAATAAATCCCACGGAAGAGCATCTCAGGCTCACCCACCAATTAACATTTCTCATACTGGTGCACGAGGGGCCATGCAAAGTGATTCCATAGTAAATTAGTCTGGAAATCGCCTTACTCGTAACACTGGGAGATGTCCTCCGTGTTTGGGATGGGGAGGGGGGGAAAGTTGGAGAACTTTCTTCCCTAAGTGCCGCTCCATGGTCTCACCCAGGATGGACGACGTGGCGGGGACACTGGGGCTGGCGGCTCTTAGCACCACGGTAAATCTTCAAGCAATTGATCCAAACAAAGGCCAGTGGGGGATGAGGGAGAGATACAGGGAAGCAGATGAATAAACAAGATCAATTATGGTGGGGGGTGACCCCGCGGCCCTGCTCCATGCCACAGATCTCAAAGCAAATTGTGCCCGAGTGGAGTTGACATGCCTGGGCTGAAAACCGTGCTCCCCTAAAGGATGCCTGCTTCCCCTCCCATTCATGGAAGGGGGCGCGAAGGCAGAGAATGGGAAAGGAGGGGAGGGGGTGCAGAGAGGGGCCAACCGAAGGGAGACAAGGAGGCGGGTTTATTTTACAGAGAACAAAATGGCTCAATCTGAGCACTTTAGGCTGTCGAAATTGGCTCACGTGAGATACCAGGGGTACCTCCAGGAGACAACTGTTACAGCTGCTGCAGGAAGCTCTAGGCCCAAGGGGCAGAGAAAGGGAAAATAAATACACACACACACACACACACACACACACACACACACACACACACGCACGCACGCCTCCTCCATCTGGAAAACTTCAGCAGGATCAGGGAGAACCACAGAGGTGATGTGGCCAGGAAATGCTCAGCAAGGTATCCAAACGCCCTTAACGCTTTTTCAAATTGCATCTCTAATCTGCAGGGCTCATCACACCCTACCCTCTTGCTCTGTGCTCCAAAAATGCCACCTCTTTTTAAAAAGAACCCTAGTTTATTATTTAGTAGGAACAGCAGGTTTTTATTTTTTTTAAGGGCTGCTAATAATTCTGATCCCCCTTTCAAAAACAATCCACCCCTCACTAAGAGAAAGTCAGAGCGACTGACTAATGGGAGTAATTCAAAGTACCTCAATTAAAATTCAGGTTTTGGCCTTTCGAGCAGTCTATTTAAAGATTTTTTTTCCTCTAGATTGGCTGTAGACAGATGATTATTAAATATTTATGTGTCTGTGAAAGGGGCTCTCGGAGCTTGGCTCAGCTGAGGGGCAGAGCTTTCTGGTGCTGCCGTTTCCCCTCTCGGAGGGCCCGAAGAATGATTACTTTATTTGGCTTCTTAACTACCTGGTTTCCAAGACCCCCCCAGACCAGCCAGTTGGTCTTCATACGGTGGGACAGAGGCAGGACAGCTCTTTCCATGCACGAGGCAAAGGAACAACAGCCTTCTCTCAGCTGAGCTAATTCCGACTCTCCTAAGAACTCCATCCAAACTATCGCTCCTCTGAGCAGCCTTCACTGTCCAACCCAGTCCAAAGGGAGCTCCAGGGCTGCCTGGTCTTCCATCCCCCCCCAGACACTGCCCTGTATCATTGGGTTAACTCTCCCGGAAGACAAAGTTCTACTTCCTTAAATGGTTTATACTCCTCAAAGGCAGCATCTGAGGATGCTACAGCATCCACACTTCTGACTGGCTGATCTGTTCTCCTTCACTTTGGGAAATAACAACTCCATTTCAAATCGACCAGAGGGGTGGAGTGGTTCTCACTACAGCCCAGGCTGTCCCTAAATAGAAGTCAACTTATTTTACTACCAGGTTTCTTTAGGGGAATGGAAAGAGCTTGAGCAAGGACTACTCTGCCCTAAGACTAGGAATAAGGATATGGGTGGGTGGTACAAGATAGCTGTCTCCTCCTAGTTATTCAGGCAATAAAGGCTCGTTAACATTTTTCTATGTGGAAAGCACTGAGTAAAGCAAGGGGTTTCAGCAAGTTGGCGAGCCTGGGTGATTTCCATACTCTGGAACATCGTGTAGCTTTAAAAAGTATTGAGAGAGGTGCAGAAAGCATTATAAGAAGAAAGAAAACAGTACAGTAATATTTACAGAATAGTTCTATGTTTGGGGGAAAATTGAGAAATAAAGGGAGAGAGAGGGTGAGAAAGAAAGGAAAGAAGGAAGGAAGGAGGAGGGAGGGAGGGAGGGGGAGGGAGGGAGGGAAGGAGGGACAGGGTGGAGGGAGGGAGGAAGGAGGGAGGGAAGGAAGGAGGAGGGAGGGAGGAAGAGAGGGAAGGAATGAAGGAGGAGGGAGGGAGGAAGGGAGGGAGGGAGGAGGGAGGGAGGGAGGAGGAGGGAGGGGAGAGGGAGGGAGGGAGGGAGGAGGAGGGAGGGAAGAAGGGAGGGAGGGAGGAGGGAGGGGAGAGGGAGGGGGAGGGAGGGAAGCGAGGAGGAGGGAGGGAGGGAGGGAAGGAGGAACGGGGAGGGAGGGAGGGAGGAAGGAAGGAAAAGAGAGAAAGAAAGAAAGGACTGGAATGCTACTTTGTTAGAGGGGAATGAATCTATCTTGTTTGGCTTCTAGCGATAAAGATTTACCGCTTTTTTAGTATGAAAGTAGACACCAATAAAATGAATATTTTTTTGAAAAAGAGGCCATAGTTTCTGCCCTCAAAGTTGACTTTAGTACAGTGGTTCCTAAATCCCTACACCATGTGCAACAAAATCACCTGTGAAGGGATTTAAAAATACAGATACTGAGGTCCATACCTGGAACTTCTGGCAATAGGCTTAAAATGTGGACACAGTCTGTCTGTCTGGAAGTTGTCATAGGACTTTCTCATAACCTGTAAAGTCTGGTAACCACTAGACCAGAAGATCCACCAAAGTGACATCCAATCGTCTGCCTCCATCTCTATGTCATGATTAAAGACCAAGAGTAGGTGCTGTCCATAAGCGAAGTACAGTAATTAACAAGGTTATCAGTCAGAGTCTGCTCTTAATTTAAATATGAGGGGAAGTCCCCTGTTGGTTCCAAGAATACCCTTTAACCTTTGACTACAGGTATATGTGAAAACCTAACTATGCAACCATACTTAAAAGAAAACTGGATAATTTTTCATTGTATTACTTGAAAATTGACTCTGGGGTACAAATGCCTGTGCCCCTTTTGCTTTATTATTTAAAACAACGCGCCCTAAAGCAATTACCACTGAAGCTAGATATTCCACTAGGAACTTACGGTAGGAACTTGGAAATAACTCGTTCTTAACAGAGATATAAGTTTTAGTCAATCTTTACTCATTCAGTTTTCATTAATCTACTCGTTCACAAATTTACTCAGTCCTTCATTCATTCACTCATTCATCATTCACCATCCAACAAATGTTTTGAACCATTAAAGACCCAGCAAACCCGCCTGGACCACATAACTCTGGCTTTACACCCCACCTCCCAATCTCCATTGGATACCAAACACTGCCTGGTGGTACCAGGAACCCCACAGGCATGGCCACTCCTCATCTCCAGTAACCATGTTGCTTCAATTTGTTAGGAAGAAATTATATTCCAGGAACTCCAGTGTTGGCTGGCTTCTTCTCTCCTTACCAGACATGGTGAGCTCAGAAATGGCACACTCTAACTATCCCTTCCCTCCCCCCTCCCCCCACTGGTAACCATAAGTTTGTTCTCTAAATCTGTGAGTCCGTTTCTGTTTCATAAATATGTTCACTTGTATCGTTTCTTTTTAGATTCTGAATATCATACAATATTTCTCTTTCTCTTTCTCCCTAGTTAGGGAGTTTGGGATTGACATGTACACACTGCTATATTTAAAAGGGATAACCAACAAGGACCTACTGTATAGCACAGGGAGCTCTGCTCAATGTTATGAGGCAGCCTGGATGGGAGGGGAGTCTGGGGGAGAATGGATACATGTATTTGTGTGGCTGAGTCCCTTTGCTGTGCACCTGAAACTATCACCACACTGTTAATCAGATATGCTCCAATATAAAATAAAAAGTTAATAACAAAGAAATGGCCAACTCATTTTGCTATTCCTTTTCTCCTTCAGCTCACTTCCTCAACTCACTTTCCTAACACAGCCTCCCCTGACCACCCTGCTCACTAATGCAACCTCATCTGCCACCTCCACCCAGGACTACTTATTATGTGCTCTCTTTTCTTTCTTTATTCCCATAGCACTTAACACCTTCCAACATACCATATAATTTAATTCTGTATCATATTACCTGTTTAATTATACTTTATAAGGTCCATGGAATGTCTGTCAGTTTTGCCCACAGATGTAATACAAGCGCTTAGGATAGTGCCTAATCCTCACTGTGTACTCGAGTGAGGAAGGATGGAACGGAGGGAGGGAGGGAAGGCAGGTACTTTCTCCCCACCATGGTCCAGGCTTCACTTGAGTCAGTCAGGAAGGTTAACCCGCTCCCGGCAGCCACGACTCAAGAGGAAGGGTTTGGGGGATGATCGGCTTCCTCCGATTTTCCACCTGCCAATTCCCTCCGACTGTGGGATGCCTGGGAACTGACTACTCTCCTATCATGACCCATCTATCCTAACAGCCAGGGGTGGCCCTCCCTGTTCTGACTGCTCTCTAAGTGCTGGTCATTGGTTCCTTCCCCAGATACCAATGTGATTTGCAAAGTCCAGGGCCCTTTGCGCATGAATACCAACGCCCACTCCCACCCCAGGCTCAAAACTCCCACATTTTTGAAAACTAATCATTTCAGTTTCTGTTCCCTATTCTGGAAATGGCAAAAGTAATTGAGGGTAAATGGCAGAGCCTCTTCTGGTGAAAAACCCAAGCTTACTCTTCCCAGCTTGAGGGTCCTTTTTTCCTGAATTGTATGTCCTCTCCAGGCCTGATCCCTGAAGAGCCTTCTCAGTCTACCCTCCGTGCACTGGTACAACCCAAGGAGTTCCTGCAAGCCTGAGACCTTCCAGAAATGTAGAAACAAATTCCTCTTGCAGAAGCCCAGTTTTTCCCTAGTGCCAGAGAGTTTACCTGTCTCCTGCCTCGGCCATGCTCCTGGCCTCTGTCTCAATCAGTCACACACATACACACACACACACAGCTGAGTGTTCTTCAAACATTAGCTGCTGTATTCATTTAATTAAAGATACTCCAGATCACCGGGGAAATTCTAAGGAGAAGGGCTACTTACTTGGTGCTAGGCCCTTTACAAATATTATTTCTAATACAAATAACTCTGCCAATGATTGTTATCCCCAATTTACAGAAGGAGAAACTGAGGCTCAGAGAGTATAACCAACTTATCCTAAGTCACATTGCTAAAAAGTGGTAGGACTGGGATATGAAGCCCACAGCCATAGATTTGGAGGCCCATGCTTCCCTACCACACTGTATATTACGGACTGAACGTTTTCCCGTCAAAATTCCTATGTTGAAGTCCTAACTCCCTTGTGATGGTCTTGGGAGATGAGGCCTTCAGGAAGTAATTCGGCTTAGATTAGGTCATGAGGGTAGACCCCTCATGATGGGATTATTGCTCTTAGAAGAAGAAGAAGAGACCAGAGCTCTTGCTCACTTTCTCCACCATGAGGACACAGCAAGAAGGTGGCTGTCTGCAAGTCAAGAAGAGAGCCCTCATCAGGAACCAAATCAGCCAGCACCTTGATCTGGGACTTCCAGCCTCCAGAACTTTGAGACATAAGTGTCTGTTGTTTAAGCCACCCAATCTGTGGTATGCTGTTATGGCAGCCCAAGCTGACTCAGACACCATAGCAGGTGGGAACAAGAGTGCTCCTTGAGTCTGCAGGGTCACTTCTATAACACCTGGGCCAGTCCCTGGTGGGCAGGGCAAGGAGGGCACATTGAGAAGAGGCTTGAAAAGAAGCCTAGCCCATCTGGAGTCCCCTGAGGGAAAGCAACTGCTGAGGTCCAGGATTTGGTTTTAGGTGGGTGGGTGCCAGGAGATCTATTCTCAGTGCCTTTAATCAATGAAGAGCCATAGGCACAGTGTCAAGGGCCCTCTTTTAAATTTTTTAATGGCCAACAGAATGTTCAAGAGCTGAAAAAATGGCACCAAGATGTGAAATAAAATTTATAAAACTAAGATTAATGTTTAAATAAGTTTCAAAAGAAAATACATTCACTGGTCAGTCAAATGCAAATCAAGTCCAGCTCTACAGTTACATATAAATATAACAAAGTTTAAATCATAGGAAAATGAATTTACCCCCAAGCCTCAAAACTGTTAAAATTAGTTTTAGAATACTTCCAAAATTTTCACATTGAAATTTTATAAATCATATATAATGTGAAATGGCGGGGGGGTCGTTTTAATATGTTTGATGTATTGTGTAGTAAGATATCTAAAATAAAGGTGCTCAGTAAAAAAAAAATCTACAAATAACAAATACTGGAGAGGGTGTGGAGAAAAGGAAACCCTTCTACACTGTTGGTGGGAATGTAATTTGGTGCAGCCACTATGGAGAACAGTATGGAGGTTACTTAAAAAACTAAAAATAGAGCTACCATATAATCCTGCAATCCCACTCCTGGGCACATTATCTGGACAAAACTATAATTCGAGAAGAGATATGCACCCCAGTGTTCACAGCAGCACTATTTACAATAGTCAAGATGGAAACAACTTAAATGTCCATCAACAGATGAATGGATAAAGAAGATATGATACATATAAACAATGGAATACTACTCAGCCATAAAAAAAGAATGAAATAATGCCATTTGCAACATGGATGGACCTAGAGATTATCATACTAAGTGAAGTAAGTCAGAAAGAGAAAGACAAACACCATATGAGATCACGTATATATGGAATCTAAAATATGACACAAAGGAGCATATCTACAAAACAGAAACAGACTCACAGACATAGAGAACAGACTTGTGGTTGCCAAGAGGGAGGGAAGGTGGGGGAGGGATGGATTGGGAGTTTGGGATTAACAAATGCAAACTATTATATATGTATAACTGAATCACTTTGCTGTATACCAGAAACTAACAGAACACTGTAAATCAACTATACTTCAATAAAATAAATTTAGAAAATAGAAAATAAAAGTTCTCAGGATGTTCAAAGGTCTTTAGATGGCCCTACTTGCTGGTAGAAAGTCCACGCTGGGAAAACACACATGATGGTTAACATCTTCGTTTTTGTTTATGTTTGTTGTGTTTTGCTGGGGCAACCCAGCATGACTCAGCCAGGATCAAAAACCGGAGAAGCCATGGTCCTGCAGGGGGACCGGAAGCCATGGGAGGAACAACCAAATAATGGGAAAGAATTTCAGACCCTTGGGCTCCTGTAGTAGGCAGAGTCTCCAGGGAGGCAGTGCTACAAAGCACCAGATGAGGAGTTAAGAGACTTGGGTCCTACTCCCAACTTTGCTATTGGCAACCTGTGGAACTTGGGATGCATCCCCAGTGTCTAGAGCCATGCTTGGCACACAAGAGGCATTTGATAAACATAGTTGAATGAATCAATATGAGGGACCTTAATGAGTCAGTGTTTTCCAATGGCACACCTGAAGACCCCTTGGAATGGAGAAGGGGGCAGAGAGATAAGCAGACTTTGACCCCCCAACATCTTCCCCCATCCTGCTCCCAAGTCCCGACCACCTGCCTACTCTCATCGACTCTACCTAATCAGACTTCCCAGGAGCCCTCTGATGCAGGGGTCTGAGGAGGGGTCTGAGGTGACAGGGTCAGCAGTACACTGTGGGGGGGGGGGTGTCACATGATACAGCTCTGAAAGAGCACCTCATGCCCAGAATGCTCACCTTTATCACAAACGCAAAAGGCTCCCCCCAAGAACTCCAAGCTCCCACCTCCAAGCCCACCACTTGCCTCCCTACTCCAGGTTCACCTCTAGGATTCCTTTTTCACCACAGCCCCTGAAAAGCCTTCTCCAAAATCTCCCAAAAAGGAAAAACGACCACCTGGATTTAGAACCTCTCCAGGACGATGCACATCAAGCCCTCTGCCTCACCCCTCCCCATCCAGAACGAGGCTGAGGGAACCGAGGCAGGTGAACTGAGTCAGAGCCATCCCCTCGCACGTGGATACACACCCCAACCCAACCACCTCCACGGGAGCAAGGCTGACAACCTCCCACAAGACACAGCGGTAGAAGCCACCTTCATTTGCCAAGATTTTACATGTTCCCCAATTATTTCAAGAGGACTTTCAGACTGAGGTAATCATCTCCCTTTTATCACTTGCCACACATATAATGTCAGGGCTCTGGCATTCATTAGCGCCACCCTCTCCATCCCCACTCCCTGCCACCTCCACCACCAAAACCCCAAATAATTTCAGAAACATTTTTATCCTAAAATGTTTCCCTCCATTTAAAAAAAATTTCCTTCAAGAGAAGAGATTTCTTTCCATTTCAATCCCACAACAAGGAGAATGTCAGCCCAGCTTTTTTTTGACAGACAAATTATTGAATCAAAGAGAAAATGCCATTAAGCCCACAGGTTAGCAAGTGTCAGGAATGGTTTAAAGAGATATCCCCATTTATCTTCCAAACATGCACGAAATGTCACTAATGTGTGTTTATCATGTATAATCAGACAAAGAAAATATCGAAATAAAGTACTCCCGCATACAATAGAAATCTCCTTCCATCCTTCAAGATATCAGTGCTATTCAAATAGAATAATAATGATGAAGCCTCTCTCTTGAAAATGGAAATCAAGTGAAATGTAGATAGAAATGATTTTTTTGGTAGTTGATGTACATTTCTAAAGTGCATTAACAGGAAATCCAGAACTTTTCAGGTCAATTATATTGTCAGTATTGTCAATGCCACTGAAATGAATACTGAAGCAGCGCCCGTTCTGGCTGGAATGGAGCTACAGAAGAAACCCCTGGATTGGGGACTTACAGAGGAACTAGAGACACACTACAAGCCTGACATTGTTCAAGCATGCATATATATGCATATATATTTTCTCATTCAAATCAATCCAAGTGCCAGGCACTTGGGCATACTATAAATCTCAATAAGGAGAACAAAATATCCACAACTGATCTAAAACCTGGCATTATTTTGCTTCCTCTTCTCCCTCCATTATGATGAAGCTTATTTTTTATAATCCAGGTACTATGACAACAATAAAATCCAGGCCCCAAGTAGGCCTTTTGGACAACAAAAGCTCTCTACTAGTCATTCTGGACTTGCGAGACCCAGGAACATGAACGGTTCCCTGGAGAAAAGATAGTCTTTTCGCTAGAACCAACGGGTCCCTACAAGTCTGAAGAAAGCTAGGCATTTCAACCTGGGAACATTTTTACCCTTAGGGCTTTCCCTCCCAGCAGCCCAGCAGTCCCACGAGCTATGTAAACTATTTCCCCACTTTCTGGATAGTGAGTTTCCCAAGAGCAGATGCCACATTTGTTTTGGTCCATTGTAGAGTACCATGACCTTCAGATAGCTAAAAAGTTGCTGAGTGTAGAAGTGAATGGATGGTTGAAAAAGGAGATTTTCCTCTTGGGTCTCTCTCAGTGACACACTTCCCTGGTTCTGGGATATTCTGTAACCTTATGGGAGAATGGCCAAGGTCCTGACATCCATGTGCCTGGGTGATGGGAGAGGAATAAGTTACCACCTCGAGAGAGTTTCTGCTCTCCCAAACTGAACGCATTAGACTCCCATGCCAGGTGCAATGCAAGGCAAGGGGATGAATGCAAGAGGAAAGTGTCCTGAAATAGTGGCGTGCAAGGTCAAGAGAGCAAGCTCTACAGCCAGCCTGCCTTCTGGTCCAACCAGCTAGCTGTGTAGCCTTGGACCCTGGATCCTCCTCTGAGAACGGGGAAAACAGTAACGCTTCACCTTACAAAGATGTGAGCTTAAGTGAGTTAATATGTGTAGAGCCCTTACAACGGTGTATGGCCCATAATAAGTGCTCAATAAATGTTAGCTATTATTTTTAATAGCTATTATTATCTATTTTAGGAAAATGAGACTTAAGGGCTGGTGCAACTCCTTGGGAATTTATGAGTGGCAGTAATGGGACCAGGACTGCAGATATGCAGGGGTCACATGGTCAGACCGCTCCATCAGCTACTTATAAACTGCCTGCTGTGTACATGAACAATGGGAAACAAGTTGAAGCAGACAAGAGACAAAAGGAAGGGAAAGTGGGGAGACTCTGGGGGGACAGATCTGAACAAAACAAATGTTCTGGAATAAGAGACCAAAAGGACCCACTTTGGCTACAGAGTAGAGGTCTGTCATGCGCTGGGAGTATCACTACGAAAGTCACCAAGTAGGACATTTTTATTTCTTCCACAGTCCTGGGACCATGTCTTCATCCTACTTCATCACAGTTATCTGTTTGTATTTCAGCTTTAATCCCAGATGAGTTTTGAGGGTCAGGGCTGAACTTAACACATCTTGGTATCCCCTGTACCCAACACAGGGCCTGGAACTTGACAGGCATTCCCCCCAAAATGCCTGAGATCCAAAGGAAGGCAAGCAAGCAGGCAGGCAGGCAGCCTGGCCACCACTCTTGAGACAGGGCTGGGCTGGAGAGAGAGCTTCGGAGAGGGAGAGCCCAGGAAGTGCTAAGAAGCCATGACAGGAAGTGCAATGAAGATCTATTTAATTTCCATCTCAAAGGCTGCTGGGTGGGGGTGGGTCATCGGGCCAGCAAACCACACTTAACGAAGGGTCGTAAAGAGAACCCACAACTACCACATATTACACAGCTCGCCCTTGCAGGGGGAGGTGTTCTCACCTCCAGATGGTAAGGGGTAAGGCAGATGCTACCATGGGGCAGCTGGTTCGTCCACTAACTCGCTGTGCATCCTTAGGCAAGTCAGTGCAAGTCTCTGTTCTTCAGTTTTCCCACCTAGAAAATGATGATAAAATATCTGCCTTAAGTCTGACATTTTATGTAATAACCCTTGGAAGGTAGATAGAAATGGTATGGCTAGAACATTTCTAACAGTTTATCTTAAGGATATAATCAGAGGTGTGTTTAAAATGAAGAAAGATGTATGTCCTGGTACATACTTCATGGTGCTGAGTACAACAGGGAACAATGGAAAATCATCTATTTACTCAACAACATCAGGATGCATCCTTTATAACAGATACTATTCAGACTTTAAATGTTAGGTTTTCAGGGACTGTTTACAACATGCATAAATATTTATAAGTAAAAGTAACAAAATAGTATCATTATAGAGTGATCCCAAATAAACTTATATATGTATATGGTACAGATTCATGTACAAACACATACAAAATGAAGTATATGTAGGGGTGGATATATACCAGAATGGTTTAAGTGGTTATTTCTGGAAAGTGGAGAATTACAGGCAATCTTAATTTCCTTATCATTTTCAAGATTTTCCAAAATTTCTATAATGAATATGTACTATTTTTATAATCACAAAAAAATTCTTAGCATAATTTTAGAAACCCTGATCAGTTCTATTTCACACTACTATTCTGAGATCAGTGTGGTAACAGATGGAAAGGCCCTCTGAAATGTATAGAATGATACGTAATTCAAGTGACTGCATTATTGTTGGTATCTAAACATTGTGGCTAATACTGCCAAGCTGTCCTCTTCCAGGGCCCAGGCTATTTTAAGCCTGGAACTGTGATACTCCACCATCTTATCCCAAGCAGCCTGCACAAGACTTCAAACTCCCTTTTTAGAAGTAGCAGATGCAGAGCGGATAAGATCGCCAACTCTGAAGAAGAGAGTTCATAAAACCTCTAACAGCCTGGGGACTGTCAACCCGGACCCCTCCCCACCAAAACCAACCAACCAACCAACCGGAGAAAGTCCACACATTAGAAACACCCCATGAGCTGGGATTCAAACTTTCCTTAATTTCCGGCCACCAGTCCTCCCCAGATTTGTCGAAGTCAGTCCCAGGCTGCTGAAGAAGAGTTAATCCCCCTGCCAGGAGCATCAATTCCAACAGTTCTCAGCAGGCAAACTGTGTTACGGAGATTTTAGGGCCAAAGATGGTAAAATGTTTATCACTCTAATGGCTCTGAAAGTGTTAACAGACTGCATATCAACACAGTAATTCTTTTTACACACACATTCAGGCTTTTAAATGGTGCTTAACCTCATGGGCTTAAGAGAACCTTGGCAAACATGGAGAGTTAGGGTTTCCACAGGCAAAGCACATTTACTGAGTCAGTCGTCAATCTAAAAATTATTTTATCTTAGAAATTTTAGACCCTGAAATGTCCTAAGGGTGTCCAAGATCCAAAAGTTCACCCTCGGACACAGTCCAAGGAGGGCCAATAAATAAATCCCGTTCACGGCACAAGGCACTTACATTGACTTTCCTTGTCTCAGAAAATGACCCACGCGTCACAATAAGCCACTTGATTACCGTAGGCAGGGATGTAGATCAGGGAGGTAAATTGGGAATGGATTCAAAAAACAAAAAACCCACAATGATCTCTAATATTCAGTTAGCGCAATTCAGTAATGCAAAGCACATGAACTTCTATTGCTTCATCTTGACCTAGTTACAAGCCTGTAAAAGCAGGTATGGCTAGGACGACTAATCATGTTTTAGAAATAAGAAATTCAAAGAGGCAAATTATCGACTTGGCCAAGGTTATGCAGGAAATTTATGAAAGCCAGATTCATAACCCAGTCTCCCACCTAGGGATGTCAAACCGCCTAAGGATGACCAACGACAACCAAGCTAGGAAGGAAGATTCGCAACCAGCAGCTAAGTCAAAAGTGTTGGCTGAGTATCCAAGAATCCATCTCATGACTCAAGAATCAAGATAGGACCAAGCAAGCAGGTTTCGCTAGTGAGAAAGTTGAGAACTGGAAACTTCCACTTTCCTCAGAAGGCCGCTGTGAGGATTTCACCTGCCTTCTGAAAGGAGGCAAGAAAGAGTCTTAAACTGGCCCATACCCTCCCCAATCCCTTCGTGCTTCACTCCATAGCAAATGCTTGGAAACTGCAGACAGCGTAGCTGCCCTCTGAAGCTCGGCAGCTCTTTCCCCCCCTTATCCCCAACTATATGGAGAATGAGATACAGTAAGTTGAACAACATTCTACCTCTTACAAAAAACTTTATACACACGCATGAGCATCCCATAAAATACATGTAATAAACTGGAAGAGCCCCCAATTAAATAAAGGAAAGATCAAAAGAGAGGTACAAGGCAGCCACATTCAACTCTTTGCTCTTGAAATTTTAAATGAATACTCCTTGAGAGCAAACTATAAAATGCTAACCTTGAAGCGTTGAGTGGCAGGAAGAATTATGGGTTATTGTACTGTCAAAATGCCAGACAGCTGTATGTTGAGTTGCTGCGTTATTTAGACAATCAGAAACTTGGAAGCTAAAGTGACATTTTTTTTTTTTTTCAGTGTGAATGCTCTTGACATGCATCATGATAATTTCTAAAGGGACAGAATGTTATAGAAAAAACACGGCCTTCAGAAGATGGCCTTACAGGTAGAACAGCCCCGAGCAGGAGGGGCAGGACATCAACAACTTGGACTTGCCGGAGGTGAGCGTCACCTTCTTCCTGTCTTAGCCCACGGGGTCGGTGGCCCCAGGCAACATGGAGCACCCAGCCTCTCTCCTCCTGGTCCCAGCATCGGAGGAACGCTCCCTGCGTCAGCTGCCTGACTGCAGCCTGGGCTGGGCCCAGTGAAGCCCACTAATTTCAGTCTCATCGAGCATCTGGATGAACAATACGGAAATCGCATCCGGAGGATGCTACTGGAGACTGTGGCAGCACGCAAACCCGGGGTGGAGATGAGGTTAAAATTCTGCTTCGGTTCTTGCAAGTTAGTTTACCTTTCATATGTATTCCATATGATGGGCTTGTAGACTAGAATGAACAGAATGAGAGGCAGCCATTTTTAAGGGAATTCCTAGCTTTGGATCTCAGGTTGGCCTAGAGGTAAAAAGGTTAGTCAGAACAGAAAGCAGAACCTGGTTGGATAGATCTGAAATTCCACCTTCAATGCTCTGACTACAATTGAAATACAAATATTACTGGGATAAGTAACACATTTGGCTTCTGTGAACCACCTATAACTTAGGGTGAATGGAGGTTTTGAGAACTGGTTTTGCTGGGGGAAAATACAGGTGGGTATATGCGGTCCAGGTAAGAGAGAGGGAGGGGCCTGGGGAGAGGCAGGTAGGTAAAGTCAGAGGAAAGACCTGATAAAAGGGACCTGCTGAGATGCTCCACATGGATATTCGCTCCCTTCTGTATATTTATTCTTGATCAAAAGGAGAACAATCCCAATGAGGACAAGAGAAAGAAGGTGACGACTGATGGGGCAAGGAGAGTGTACCTCTTCTATCAAGCACTTCCAGACACAAAGCACAGACTCAACCCTGAGGCCAACTTCATCACCACGTACCAATAGCAAGACCTTGAGCAAATCAGTTAACCACTGTTTCCTGAACTGCAAAATGGGGACAGCAATAATAGCATCCTCAAACGGATGCTGAAGGATTACATGGGCTAATGACTTAGAGCAGTGCCTGCCTGGAGATAATGATTCTACTCAAATGTTAGCACAGCTTTCTCCTCCAGCTCCCCCTTATCATCTTCATCGTCTTCGTCACAGCTAACAGTTTACACCCAATCCCGACGGCCCTCTGGGGGAGAAGTAGAATCCCCCTAGACACCTTTTCCAGGAGAGCAAAGCAGCTTTGGACAGCAGAGTTTCTCGTGCTCCCTGCTATGTGACCTCAGGCCGATCCCACACCCACCACAAGTAGAGGCCAGCACCCCACATACTGCACCGCACAGAAGAGCAAGCCCATTGCCTAGATTGGAATCACTTGGGCTGAGATGGAGCCCTTCTACAGCTCCAATAAGAACTGTAAGTAAAGACACACTCTTTTTTTTTTCTACCTTATTAATTTTTATTTTTATTCGATGGTTAACCTAAACGTTAAGATAATACCCTGTAACCTGCATGCTTAAAAGCTGGTATGTAGCCAGAGGACAAGACTGGTGGATGAATGAACTTGAAGCTGACTCCCAAACCTGTGCTATTTGGCTACAGCTACTCAGGTAAGATGAGGAAAACAATGACTGGGGCCTCTGCCTTCGCCACGCAGCAGAGACACTCAACGCTCTCGACCCACCTAACCCTGGGTCTCCACGGGGAGGTCCTTATACCTCCAGGTATGACACTGATTACTCAACCTCCCTAAACACTTAGGGAAAACAGAGTCCAAATCTTCTAGACAGAAGATGGTTCCTTTGTCCAGTATCAGGGATCATTTCCTTCTGAAGTCAGGAAACATCTATACCATTTAGCCAATTAACCTGGCAGGTACACTCAACCAGCAATTTCACTTTTATGAATCATTATGGGATTAGTTCTTTTTTCTTCTTTTGGCCGTGCCAGGCAGCTTGCAGGATCTTACTTCCCCCACCAGGGATCGAACCTGGGCCCCTGGCAGTGAAAGAGCAGAGTCCTAACCACTGGACCCCCAGGGAATTCCCCTGGGATTAATTCTTGCCTACAATATACAAAAATGAAGAACTGGGGACATGATCTACTCAATAACATCCAATGCTTGCTTGAGTCATGGCAATATACACGGAAGCTCTACACAGAACACAGATGAAATCGATCCAGGGAAGTTCTGTATCGGATGAAAGAACATTCCTCCCTACTACCTAAATGTTGCCTGCGGGAGGACCAACCACCCAAAGACTCCTTTGCTCCTTCAAAGAAGAGTCCTTATTTGTGACATGCAGAGGATGCATCTATGCTACCCTCTGGATAGCACCATTCACAAGCCCATAGGAGATGTGTTCATATATGTTCAGTGATCACAAACACATGCTTTGGAGTCTGAGAGACTTGCATACCTGCTCGCTGGTGACTCTAGAGTGTTCCTCAACTGATCTGGACCCCATTTTCCTCATGTGCATAGTGGAAAGACTGTCCTGCAGGGATAAGATTGTTGTAATTTAATGAGATAATATACATCGAATGCACGGCCCAGGGCCTGGGATATGGAAACGCGAAATAAATGAGTTATCATCGTCATCGTCATCATCATCTCATCCAATCCAAATAGCGTCCTGGCCTTAGCTGTGCATGCAGGCCACCACACACCGCAAGAAGGATGTCAAACACTTTATCCTCTTGAATCTGTACTTTTGACAAGTCGGGGACAGCTGACTGCAGTGCTCCTGGGTGGTCTGCAGAAACACGAAGGCTGTACATGGTAAGAAGGGAAGTGTGGCGGGACTTGAGTAAACTGGAAGCCAGAGACCTAACGTTAGTCCTGGCTCACATCTAACTCCCTGTGTGAGCCTGACCAGTTGACTTGATCACACTAGGCTTTGGTTTCCTTATTTAAAAAACAGAAACGAAGAATAAGAGACTATGAACCACATTACCACTTCCTAGACCAACAAGCCTGGTAAGCATCACTAGTGAATCTTAGAACTCTTTCCTGCTGAGCATGGCTGGGACTCAGAATTTATCTCAATATAGTTCTTCTGGAAGCCACCACTATAGAGTTTTCATATGCAATGAAACTTATCTGCCATTCCTAAACTACATGTTCCCTGAGATTCCTTCTTATGATTACATGTTATGATTTTATAACCCTTTACTAGACGCATAGAGATGTGGAGATTTAATGAAACGAGGAGCTCATACCAGGAGCAGGTCAGGGAGAAATTTTGGGTGGTCTAAGAAAACCTCAAGGAACCCAATACCAAACTCCCTGGGCGGAAGAGCCCTGGTGCGTTAAGAGGTACCCATTCATTGACTGTGCTCTGAGACCCTAATTTTTTTAAAAATTCCATGTTGAGCTCATTATTCACACTTACACACATACTCCTAAATTCTCTATCTCCTACTCAACAACCAGCAATCACACACACACACACCCTAAGATGTACATGTATATGTGTGAATATGTAATATACATCTGTATATCTTTTCTATTCTGCTCTGCCACTTTTGCCCTAATCAGATCATCTCTTTAGGCCTCATGTACACAGATATATTTATTACTTTTGGTAATTCTAAGTCTATACCGTTTATCCTCAAGCTAATTTTGTAAGATATTAGTCCCATTTTACAGATGAGGAGACTGAGGTCGGGAGAAGTTCAACAACAGCACAGGAGAGCTGGCATCCAAACAAGGTCTTGTGATTCCCAGCTCTAAGCCCTATGTACGCAGCCTCTAACATGTTACCGTGGTTCCAAGGTGCCCTCCACAGGGCTCCCCATCCCTCTGTCTGCAGAAGCCCTCCATACCCACAATCTCCCAGCACTAGTCTTTCCCAGATCTCTCATCCAGGTCCTGGCAGCGTCTGGCATTTCCCAAGCACACAGTTCACCAAACGGGACCATTTCTTCTTTATTATCTACACAAGTATTCTTAATTATTTCTCCTCCAACCCAAAGTACTTATTTCTTATTTATGGGTGTAAATATAAAGCCAACAGGGCTCATATTTCACAGGGAGTCATTCCAACGGCATCTAGAGCCTTCCAAATTTAAGGAACAGGAGAGCTGATTCTCTGCCCGTTTCATTACAAAGGGGTTTACCATAAATATTAGAATTTGAATTCCACCCAAGTAATGCATTAATAGATGCTAAACCATTAATAATTTCTGTACTTTTTCATAAACGGGCAAAGTCCAATAAATAAACTATATCTCTTTCACAGCAGAGCAGGGTTAACAAGTACCAAGGAGATTTCAAAGACAAACTACTGGTAGGGACTGCCAGGAGGTAAGATTCATAATGAAAGCACAAATTCTGCAGACCCATTTTTTACTGTCCACCACGGCAAGTATCTAAAATTAAACACTAAGCAGAAATCCATCCTGGAATCTGACACACAGCAGTTTAGGTAAACAATCTCCAAAATTAAAAACAGATTCTGGATAATAAATAAGTCCGTGTGTGGATCTCTCTGATAACAGATACCTCACCCTGATAAATGAAAGGCACTGGCCCTACCGAGCCTTTCTAAATTAGGCCAGATGATTCACCTAAAATATTTCATCTTGTGTCGCCTGTCTTAATGAACGGCAGTAATGGATAGCTTCTTACCAGTTACTGCATCAGGGCCAAAGGCCTCCAGGCTAATTATACTGAAGGCCTGGGGAAGGCAGCCCATCTGGAAGGGGCCAGCGGACAGGAGGGATTTCACCATGATACTCATTTACCAGGTCCCATGACCCAGGTCTGCTAGTTTCACTTGCTACTGCCCTAGAATTCTGGAAGGCGATCAGAATCATAGACGCCAGACAGCAAAGGTCAACACTGCCAGGAGGCAGAAAAAGTGAGTCCAAGCTCCACCATTCCCAGCTGTGTGAACTGGGAAAAACCCCTGGACATCTTTGGGCCTCACTTTCCCCATCTGTAAAGTGGGGATGATAATGTCTGCCTAGCCTCCCTCCTGGGGCTGTGGTGAGGACCAACAAGAAAGTGCACAGAGATGCACTCTGTAACCCCCCAAACAATCTTCTGTTATTACTGTTTTTTTTTTTTTTTTTTTTTTTATTGTATAGCTACTTTATTTATTTATTTATTTATTTTTTTGGCTGTGTTGGGTCTTCGGTTCGTACGAGGGCTTTCTCTAGTTGCGGCAAGTGGGGGCCACTCTTCATTGCGGTGCGGGGACCGCTCTTCATCGCGGTGCGCGGGCCTTTCACTATCGCGGCCCCTCCCGTTGCGGGGCACAGGCTCCAGACGCGCAGGCTCAGTAGTTGTGGCTCACGGGCCCAGCTGCTCCGTGGCATGTGGGATCTTCCCAGACCAGGGCTCGAACCCGTGTCCCCTGCATTAGCAGGCAGATTCTCAACCACTGCGCCACCAGGGAAGCCCTGTTATTACTGTTTGAACTAATCAGGTTCCGTCATTAATTTGCCCAAATGTATTGAGCACGCTATATGAGTCAGGTGCTAGGGATGCCTCAGTGACCAGAGAGACAAGACCCAGCCCTCGTGGGGCTGGATTCTGGGGATGGCAGGTGCGCAACCTCGTGCAAAAAGTGGGCTGTAAAGGGTAGGAGAGGATGGCGGAGAAAAATCGAGCAGCAGAAGCAGCCATGGCGAGCCTGGGCCCGGAGCAGAGTGGGTGTTTTTGGCAGGGAAGGCCCCACTGAGGACACAACTTTTAAGGAAAGCCCCTAAGGAGGAAAGAGAGGGAGCCTCAGAGACACTGGTACAGAAAGAGAAGAAACCTAAGGGAAAACACCTCCAAGTAGTGTCTGAGGAGTGGCAAGGACAGGACACAGCTGTTTCTGCAGAGGTACTGGGAGCAGAGGGGAGGCTGGGGCAGAGGTCTGGTGGTTCGGGGGCGAGGTTGCCCGGGACCCCTGGAGGATGTCGGCCTTTGGAAGGATTTTAGCAGGGGAATAACAGGGTCTAACGTAGCATTTGAATGGGAGCACTCTGGAGCCGCTGTGCTGGGAACGATAAATAAATACCGTACTACTCTTACCTTAATATTATTACTGTTACGGCAAGCATCTGTTCTGATCCAAAGTGCATCCCGATGGCAGAGGGGGAAACGGGAAGGGGGCTAAGGGGGAGGTCTTAGGTTATTCTTTCCTTCATGCTCACAACAACGAAGCATAGAGAGGACTGCAGTGGGCGGACCACAGAGAGACAAGAGCTGGGGACAAGTGAGCCCCAAGTAGAAGGGAGCCTTGGGGAGCCTGCCCGCGTCTCCGGCCAGGTCGTGGAGCGCTTTAGTGGGGAAGAAGGGCAGTGGGAGGAAACAAGAAAACGGACTTCTCCCCCGTCCCATGCCTTTGCTGCAGTCAGTCAAGCAACACGAAGCCCTACGCTTTCGAAGCCTGGGGCCTGTCTCTTCATTACAAATGAAAACAAAATTTTCTTTTTACAGAAAGAGGAGCTTTGTAGAAGGCCACGGACCACATTTTATCGGCATCTGGTGTCGGCACAAGTGGCAAACACAACATCATAAGAGAAGCCATCTTGCCTCCTGCTTCAGAACAGAAAATGACGCCGGGGTCATTCCATTAGTGATCGCAGCTGCTTCTAAATGAAACACAGAGAACCTGAAGCCGATTAATGAAAGCAGCCGGCAATCCTCACCGATGCTAATGCTGAACGGATCTTTAAACCTTGCTGCTTCACCAGCTCCGAGCCGCGTCACAGTTCAAAATCTCAAAAGTATTATACACGTTAATTCCTCTGTGAAGGAAATTATGACTCAGCATTCTTTCCTTTTCTGATTTCTGGTGACGCGGCATTTGTTGTGCGGCTGGACTGTGTAATGCTCCCTTCCAAGGAGCAGGCAAGTCCACTGGCAACATGGTCAAAGCTTGTTCTTCTACAAAATGTCCACAAAGAACCGGGATGTGCATAGATGCACGTTTGTAGAACCACAGCTGGAAAGGCTCTGAAGTGGAGACGAGGATGGGGTAGGGCAAAGGTGTCCTGTTTTCAGGCCAGTTAGTGACTTCAGCTCACTAAACGGAACCAGTCATACCTAGCACCTTCGCAACTTTTGCTATGGTTGTGTACCACTGCTATTCATATTTACTTCTTGGGGCTCTAAATTGGTGGTTCTCACTGCCTGGGGACAATCACATCCCCCAGGGAATATATGACAATGTCTGGAGACTTTTTTTTTTTAATTTATTTTATTTATTTTTGGCTGCATTGGGTCTTCCCTGCTGCATGTGGGCTTTCTCTAGTTGCATTGAGTGGGGGCTGCTCTTCGTTGAGGTGCACGGGCTTCTCATTGTCGTGGCTTCTCTTGTTGCAGAGCATGGGCTCCAGGCGCGTGGGCCTCAGTAGTTGTGGCACACGGGCTGAATTGCTCCGCGGCATGTGGGATCTTCCCAGACCAGAGCTCGAACCCGTGTCTCCTGCACTGGGCTTCCCTGGCGCATTCTTAACCACTGTGCCGCCAGGGAAGCCCTGGAGACAGTTTTTGATTGTCACAACCTGGAGGGAGGCAGCGCAACTGGCTTCTACTGGACGGAGGCCAGGTATGCTGCTAAATATCCTACAATGCACAGGACAGCCGCCCACAGCAAACAAAAGAATTATCTTGTCAAGATATCATTAGTGCCAAGGTTGAGAAATCTTGCTCTAAGTTGACTCATTTCCCCCTATATTTATGTTAAAAAGGGGATTATATCTATAAGGGAAAGGCCAAGATCACCTATAATAAGTAGAAAGTGTCCAGAGTCATAAGTGGAAATTATTCAAAAAACATACCCAATGAAAACAAAATAATATTACATTTTAGTTATAGTAGCCTGCTCTCTTTGTTTAAAAAAAAAAAGACGTATTACCTCCAAACTGAGACTTTCTCCTTATTATGGTCAAAACGATGGAAAGAGAATTGAAAGGGAATACCTTTTCCTTATGTGATTGATGATACATCCATGTACCTCCCCAAATCATCTTGGGTACCACCAGCAGAAGGTGATATTGGCAGAGCTGATCTCAGTCAGTCTTCTCAGAGCCAAAACACCGGTATGGTTGTGGCTATTTACTGATGAGGAATCCCGAAGGGACAAAAGCAATGAGAAGCCAGAGTTATTTGCATTACGCATCTCTTGGGAATCTGGTTATGGCAAGATGGAGATGCTTGGCTTAGAGGCAGGAAAACACCACTCAGATTTATAGTGGAGGGAGGTCCCTTCCAACATCTGAGGTGAGACTGAGCGATGAAAGCCTTTCCAGATGGCTTTGGGTGTGCAAATCAAAGAAAATACGGCTGATTCCTTAGGCACTGTTTTATGACCCATATTCAACACTACTCTCGTGCCATGAGAAAAGTATCCTATGGTCCCATAAGCTAGCTAGAGCAGCCGGCTGAACAAAACCTGAAGGTTTTCTTACCGCCAAACTTCTCTGAGCCCTTAATACAATAACGAGCATTGCAAATGCCTATCCCCCTCCCCTAGGACAAAGGAGATGCAACATTTCTCAAACTTATCAAGATACAGGTTGTTGTGTTTTTTTTTTTCTTGTGGAACATCTAGTCACCCCCTGGTATTCCAGGGAGCACAGCTTGAATAACTTAGTCCTAGAGGAAAAAGAATATTTCCTTTTCATCAAAGAACATGAGTGTTTTGAAAAATTGCTGTTGTAAAATTACCCATACCTCAGAAAGAAAGCAGAAACCATATTTTATTGATGATTTAATCACTGGTGTCTGCTAAACAGGCACTCAAGATACATTCATTCCAATGCACGACACGCACTCCGCATTAACGCTCAGACCCTTCAGAATAATTGGCTCTAGAAATGATTAAGATCTATGGATCCAAACAACCATATACCTTGGTTCTGTAGCCCCGGGGTGGGGGGGGGGGGGGGGAAGGATGCTCCAGATTGAAAACACTATCTAAAAAACATCTCGCTCAACTCCTATTTGAGACAACAGCCCTCCTGCCATGTCAGCTCCGTCATTCAGCCTCTGCATACCCCAAGCAATGGCCAGGTTTGGTTTTCATTGGTTTTTCATCTTCCCTCACCATTGTGTCAAAAACTCTTTTCAGAACCTCTTCCAGCTTTACTGTATCTTCCCTTGGCGGGTCTCTGCCTGCCCAGCATGCATTCACCTTTCTTCTGGGACAAGCACCTTGATGTTCCCCAGGGAACCCCACCACCCCAGACTACCCATCACTGCGTTCTGCAGCGCTGACTCCAGCCCGGCTCCACAAAGGCACCTAAACGGGCCTGGCCAACCAGAGCGTCATAGCCCCAGACTGCAGAGACTGGTTCAGGATAGATAAGGCACCCGATCAAGGTCCTTAAGACCCAACTTGGGGTGTGATGGAAGAGATGGTAAAAGGGGTTCTCTTTTTCCACTAAGGTAGCTGGGAAGATAATGCAGAGGTCCTGGGGAGTTAGCGGCCTTCTTGCCTCCTTGAGGGGGAGGCCCGAGAGTCACCAGGCAGAAAAGCAACGCCCTGAGGTGGAGGGAGAAAGACCACTTGTGTACACTGTTGGGCCGCGAAGCCAGCCACGCCCAACAGATACCCCTGCCCTTTTCAGATACACGCACTAATAAATGTCCTTTTATTTATATTAACTTACACTGAGATTCTGATTAAAACTTGCACTATGCTGGACGCCATGGTTGGTATCTCTAAAACTCCCTCTTGTTTACTTTCTCTCCATTTGTTAACATTCCTTCTTTTCCTACTCTCTTCCTTTCCCATTTTGCATTTTTCCTTGGAATTCTCCCTCAGTCAGAAAAAAATAAAGAATGTTTCTGTTCACCTTTTGTGTCCGGCCCCCTCCAATATGGTGCCCATTCTCAAGAGACCACCGTCAAACCTCTCCCCATTTGGGGGGACAGGTAGTTCAGCCACAGATAACTGTTTGCACAGAGTTTATATATCCAGGCTGCTGTTGTACTCGTACAAAAAAAAACTAGAAAAAAATCTTCATCCTCACCACGATAATGCACCAGGGCTCCCAGGCCTTGGACTTGAAAACTAACACATTCATTTATGGACTGAGGTTTATGAAGAGTGATGTTTGGGCAGAAGGTGAGGAAGAGCCTACCACCTTGTGTTCTTGAGCCCACTCCTCTCAAACTGGGGTCCTGAAAGGGCAAAATGTGGCAGAGCTCCTGGTGACGCCGAGTTGCAAAATGCAAAATGCATCCCCAGGAGCTGAAAATCCTTCAGCACGGCGTGTGGCCGGCACATCAAGTGAGCCCCCTGCCCGGCTGTGAGCTGCGCTCATCTAACTCGGGTCGGTACATTCCCTTGATCCCCCAAACAGGGACACGGACAGAAGGGACACACAGCACACGGCTGCTCAGACTGCATGACGAGGTGGCCTTCCCGCCCTGGGCCCCGCATGGGGGACACGTGCCCTTGGACTAAGACCAGCCACAGGGCTGCTCCTCCAGGCAGGCTTGGCAGGCCTTCCCCACCCCTGCTGGGAGGACATGTGGCAGAGAAGTTGACAGCTCCGTGGCCTTGACTGTTCCTTCCCGCCCCGCAGACGAGGCTGCTGCCAGGGCAGCTTAGCCCGGGGCCACGCGCCTGTCCCTTTCTCCTTCTCCAGCTTCTGGCTTGGATCTCATCTCTGCGACACACGGATCCCCCAGGAAATCCAGGCAGCCTCCCCTCCCGGGACCAGGGCAGCCGTCTCCCAGCAGCGGGCCCTTCTCTACCCGCACAGCCAGCACTTCCGGTCCCCTTGCTGCACTCGGATGAGCTCAGCAAGAACCCCGCTACATCATGAAGCTGCTGAAGCAAAGGCCTGCCATTTAATATGCCTGGGCTTGACGTTTTCAACGACCTCATGGTGCACAGTCAGTGCTCAACCAGGTGCAGCTCGCTCCCCTGGCCCAGCACCGCCCGGCCTGCTCCCTGCATGAGGAACAGCATTGCGGGGAGGAAAGCAAACAGGGGAAATAGCAATGCTTTTGGCAAATATGTGTACACACATGTACACACACACGTGCACACACATAGGTAACCATAATGCGTCTGCATATACAAACAGACATATACACATCATACACACGCTATATTTTAAAGTATTTAACTTCTAACTATAAATGAGAGCTAATTTGGGAACCATAAAAATGCTTTTGGGACACATGCATACATACAACTCTATTTCTATAAACGATTAAACAAACTAACTAATGTAAGTTGTACCTTTTAAATCCAACAAAGCCACATCATTAACTGCACTTAAGCATTCGTTTATAGTTTTCTTACATTTAAGGATCACCAATGTGGGGCTATACAATTTCCGAAGCTAACCTGGCAGTATTCTCTGCAGTAACTGTTTCTCAGACTAGTTCTCTGACCAGAGAAGAGTGTATGAGGTTTGGAGGTGGACATGAGAGTGAAATAGCCCCAAGTTCAGCCATAGACAAAGCACAAAGAGAACAATCCCTTTCACGATTCCTCGGTTCTGAGGAAGAGAAATAGCAGAGATTTCTTTTGTAGGACACTGGGGTGCTGAGAGGATGAGAGACCAGGCGGGGCCATGGAAGGGGTGAGGAAAATGCCACTTACATGTCTGGCTCCCTTTTCCCGCCTCAGTCTAGAACAGGCAGAGGAATTTGCCTTCTGCCTGAGCAAGGAGTGGAAGGCTTCTCTATTCCTTCTTCCTGGGATCGGCTCTCCTCCTTCACCCCCAAATGGGTCCTAGCTGCCACGCCCTCTGTCCACAACCAACAGTGGGCAGCCCTGTTGTGAGTGGCAGCTGGAAGGCTGCTTTCTCAGTGCAGGCAATGGGGAAGGCGTGAACGAGAGAGAAATTACTTCCCATCAACAAATATTTTTAGTTTCTTGCTGCTGAAACTGGATGGCAGACCCCATGGAGAAGTTAAGAGGGCCGTACTCAGCAGCGAAGATTGCTGTTCTCTGCCAGGTGGGAGAAGTTAACGTGACAAGCTCTTGCCCCGGCAGCAGTGCACTTTACGGACAGGTCAGGCACGAGACTCTTTACCACCATGTCCGTATTCTAAAAACCTAACTGAAATGGATGAGCAGAGAATTCGTACACTTTAAAAGGCAAGAATATCTTTAATTGTCCTCCAACCTCCAACCTTTCATCCTAGCGTAAGTCCTACTAACGCTGCCCTATGGAATTTTCAACCTAATACTCTCGTCTCATAATTGGCCATGAAAAATTCATGTGAATAAATTCATAAAAATTGTCCATAAAAAATTCAGTGAGTCGAACGCAAAACATAAACAAGACGCAAAGAGCTCCATTTTACTGAGCGTGAGCTGTGTGTCCATGCCTGCGACAACAATCTCACATGTATTATCTCACTTGATTCTCAAAACCACAACCTATGAAGTAGGTGCTATTTTAGACCCTTTACAGTGAAGGAATCCAGGGCAGGGCAGGAAAGGTCAGGTAACATACCCTAGGGCACCAAGCGTATAAGTAGTAGAGCTCTTATCTTGTGCTCTACTGTTTCCCAGGATATAAAAAATCCAAAGTGGGCTGAAAACAGAACAGTATCCAATTACTTTTCTAGAAAGTTTATCTGGCAGAAGGGAGCCCACCCAGCTGCTGATAGCATTCCCTCTCAATCCCTTAGGATATGAGTTCCCTGTTAAAAGCAGTGGCTGCCCAGGAGGAGAAAAGCAATGGATTTCCCCAATTTACACTGCACACCCCAAGTGTTCAATCTCTACACATTCCATCAGAAGTTTAGGGCATGGCCCCTGCCCTCCAGGTTACCTATACAGAAACGATGAACACAAATGAAATTTAACACGAGGAACACCCATGCTCAGGTATATAGCACAGACTCTGTCTGCTTCAGGAGCCCCAGAAGAAAGAGACCAAGGGGCCACCTACCTTATCACCAGAGTGAAGAGTGAAGAATGGCTTTGAAATCTGGAAAAATCCAGGGTTCAAAGCCAATTGTGCCATCCCCCAGCTGTGTGATCTTGGGCAAGTTAGTTAACCTCTCTGAGCCTCTGTCTTAACTGGAAAATGGGTGTTACACCACCCACGTGACACAGTTGTCAGGAGAAGACGATTAAATAATATTTATTAAACGTTCAGCCTGGTGTCAAGCCTGTCTGAAGCGCTCGTGATGAGTGGTATCATTATCATCCTCAGAATCACCACTAACTCAGAACACCAGCCACACAGAGCCACTTAACGGGAATTGGGATCATCACTTCATATTCTTAGAGGAGAGACAGAAAGACACACAGCGAGGCAGTAAATGAGAAACCAAGGAAGAGGATCTAAATTAGGCAGCTTGAAATTTTAATTTGGTTCCTCTCCCCTTAGTTGTTCCTGCCACAGCTTGAGCTGCTGAATGGTACAGATTGGATGGGCTAAATGCTTCTGCGTGTCGAAAACTGACGCAGGAGTGTCCACGGATGGACTCCCACATTCCCCACATCTAGAATTGTTCACCACAACCCCCAAGCTCTCCCCTATCTTCAGGTGGAAGCCAATATGCAGAAGAGGAGCACAGCCCAGCGGAGAGAGCACAAGATGCAGAGTCAAGCCCTGTCTCTATTTAAATCCCCGCTGGTCCCTGTGGGCTGTGTGACCTTGAGTGAGATATTTACCCTTACTGAGTCCCAGTTTTCTCATCGGCAAATCAGAAAGATGAACACCCTCCTCGCAAGGCTGCTGGAAAGACTGAAAGATAATATATGCAAGGGGTCTGGAACAATGCCTGTTCCCTAGCAGATGCTCAGTGATGGAAACTGCTAGAATTATGCCCATGCCTAGTTCTCTGTCTGTAGGCTCTCTCGCCTTTCTGTGCTGAATGAATAAGGCAAGTCCCATAAGAGATAACTCAGAGGCTTTAAATGCCTACTCCCTTTTGGAGACCTCTGTCAAAATCTAGTTCAAAGCCACACCTTGGTGAGTCCTATGTAAGCATTCCTGTATGAATAACAAGTGAGCACCTATAGCCACTGAGGCTGGAACCACCTTTAGCTGGCTTCATGGAATCTAGTCATTGGAGACGCTTCTCTCCACTAACCGAAACCACCAATTTACAGGGACCAAGCCTAAGAATTGCAGGATACTGGGCACTCAAGATAGGAGGGGGAATCCACACCACCCCCGTAACTCAACAATGACCTAGTTTATCCAGACTCTGAGGACCCAAAGGATGTGAGGAACCCATGTGAAGTCACCCTGCAGGTCAATGTAGGATCTTAGGATGGTCAACCATATCCCTTGTCAGATACTCTGGGAGATACAATGTGAGAGAGAATCACCCACTGACAAGCAAAGGAAGAAGAAAGCAATCTGCTCAAGCTGACTCAGCCTGCTGTCTGTCAGGAATGCCCCGAGGAATTCTGATCCACCCCAAAGATGTTCTGTTTGTTGAGAGCCTTCAACAAAGGCATTAACACCCTAAGGAGGGGAGGTCAGCTCACTGTCCCCCACCAACTAGGGGTGATGTGGACTGGCCTAAGGGTGCTGGATATTTGGGGAGGTTTGAAGTTCACCTGTAGCAAAAAAAAGGGGGCTCATATGGAAGAAAACAAACACCAAAGGCCAACTTCATCAACATCCTAATTGTGTATAAGGCAAGTTCATGCTCCCAAACCTTTACTGCTGTGTGCTGGTCACGCCCCCTATATGTGTGGGAAAGGAGTTGGTGAATAATGATCTTTGTGTTGCTTCCTATTACTCACTTCCTAAAAGGCTCAAGAGCCTGGGAATAATATTGTCTAATCAAAGCCAAAGAAACCATTCAAGTAGAGGAGTAACTACAGTATCTGAAAACGTGGCATCAATATAGGGTATTTCAATAGATGAAACTGAAACAGGAAAAAGATTCTGCTGACAAAAAAAAAAAGAAATGGATCCAAGAGCCATGCGTGCTCACAGTAATACTCCACAGTGTCCTGCAACGTACCTGGCACACAGCAGAGTTCAATAAATATCAGATGAATGAATGATACAATCCAGAAAATATATCTTGTCAGATGAATAAACTTAAATGACTAAACAGTGAGCCAGCACACACACACAAAAGACCTGCTGAGATCAAGACACTGTTTTGTTCAAAAAGTGAAAGTAGGGCTTCCCTGGTGGTACAGTGGTTGAGAATCTGCCTGCCAATGCAGGAGACACGGGTTCGAGCCCTGGTCTGGGAAGATCCCACATGCCGCGGAGCAACTAGGCCCATGAGCCACAATTACTGAGCCTGCGCGTCTGAAGCCTGCGCTCAGCAACAAGAGAGGCCGCGACAGTGAGAGGCCCGCGCACCACGATGATGAGTGGCCCCCGCTCGCTGCAACTAGAGAAAGCCCTCGCACAGAAACAAAGACCCAACACAGCCAAAAATAAATAATAATTTTTTTTAAAAAAAGTGAAAGTAAAATAATCACAGCAAATTTTTAAATTTAGACTCCCAAAGTGAACCATTTTAATAAACAGACAATGTCTAAGAATTTGTCTATTTCTTCCAGGTTGTCCATTTTATTGGCATAGAGTTGCCTGTAGTAATCTCTTATGATCCTTTGTATTTCTGCAGTGTCAGTTGTTACTTGTCCTTTTTCATTTCTAATTCTGTTGATTTGAGTCTTCCCCCTTTTTTTCTTGATGAGTCTGGCTAACGGTTTATCAATTTCGTTTATCTTCTCAAAGAACCAGTTTTTAGACTTACTGATCTTTGCTATTGTTTCCTTCATTTCTTTCTGATCTGATCTTTACGATTTCTTTCCTTCTGCTAACTTTGGGGGTTTTTTTGTTCTTCTTTCTCTTAAAAAAGAAAAACAAAAAACCCAGACAATTTCTATAACTTGCAACTTTGGAACTTGCTAACATGTATAACCAGCCATAAATGTCCTTGAAGTTTGTGATTAGAACATTAAATTGTGCTTCCAACTTTTGTGAACCCACAGTTTAAAACCTGCGAGGGGAGAGTGATAGAACCCATGGATTGCGTTGCTTACTTGGTACCAATGGGTTAATATCAGACACAGTATTGACTAGTTTCATACTGGTTGCTAAGCAACATTGCTTCCTTCTCCCAGTGGTCTGACAGAGAGGATAAAAAAGGGCAGAAAATGAGAAATGTTGGAAAAATAGGAAAGTGAAATTCAATGGATCATAAGGTACAAGTTGTAGGAAGAGTAAAAGAGGAAATAATTCTTGCAGGATGTACTAAGACATCAGCTGCTTTATGACATCACAAGAGTAACACGTTGAGCCTCCAGCTCCAAAGACAGAGAAGGGAGTAGAAGACGAATGTCCCCTGACTCCAGCACAGTGCTGCTCATGTTCAGTTCATGCTTAGACAGAAACGCATAGGGTCCACGGATGACAGCAAGCTGACCTGTGTGACAGACCATTACAGCCCAAACAAAAAAAAAAGTCTATCAAGTCCAGAAGGCACAACCAAACCTTCCCCATTATAATTCATTCTCCCAGTCCTTCAAGGAACTTTTGTTCCCCTCACCTCTGAAAGGCCTCCAGTAAGTGATTCATACATTCAACAACACTGACTGAATGCTCGCTACGTGCCAGGCTCTGGGCTGGGAGCTGGAGGAGGAGTGATGGAGCCCTTGCCCTTGACTGATCACTCACCACTGTGCTTGGGTCCCCTCGATCACCACCTCGGTGTTCCATTTTTGTCAGGACTTTACCATAGTGCAATTTTAGAACCTCACAGAATGACCTAAGAGATGTTATAGGACAGACCCCGCCCAGCCCCACCACGGGTCAGCTGCAGGACAGGCCTACAAGGCTGCTGAACTGTTTCCTGCCTGAAATCTCCAGGATGATTCTAAAATAAATTACCCAGAGAGAGGCAGCATATTAGCCCGTGAATGTCCATTTTCATAAATGAGTTCCCTACACTGGAAGCTGTCCTATGCTGTGTCCTGCAGGAACACAGATACTGGACAGGTCAGTTTTGACACTGGGGAGTGGCTCAGGAAACGGTTGCCATAGGTGCTAGATGGCATTTGGAAAATGGGAAGGGAAATGGGAAGGAAGAAGAATCAGAGGGTCCTGGAGGCAAGGGAGGAAAGGAGGAGTCCTGGACAACCAAAACACAGGGGAGACACCAAAAGGGTGATAAAGAAACTTTTATCAGCAGGGGCTTTGAAGCTGGTCCCCTGCTGACTTGCACCATTGGGTAATTTACCCAGCCTATCCCAGACTAAGTTTCCTCATCTGCAGAATAGAAAAAACACTTAGCTTGTAGTGTTGGGAGAATTAAAAGTATTATCTTTATAATTCTCCAAAGAAGACATACAGATGGCCAATAGGCACATGAAAAGATGGTCATCATCACTTATTATTAGAGAAATGCAAATCAAAACTACCACCTCACACAGGTCAAAATGGCCATCTACAAATAATAA
The DNA here is from genome assembly GCF_949987535.1 of Balaenoptera acutorostrata. Classification (NCBI taxonomy): domain Eukaryota; kingdom Metazoa; phylum Chordata; class Mammalia; order Artiodactyla; family Balaenopteridae; genus Balaenoptera; species Balaenoptera acutorostrata. The sequence continues at coordinate 59,673,779 of NC_080079.1, forward strand.
ATGCTGGAGAGGGTGTGGAGAAAAGGGAGCCCTCTTACATTGTTGGTGGGAATGTAAGTTGGTGTAGACATTATAGATAACAGTATGGCGGTCCCTCAAAAAACTAAAAATAGAGTTACCATATGATCCAGCAATCCCACTCCTAGGCATATATCTGGAGAAAACTCTCATTCGAAAAGATACATGAACCCCTATGTTCATAACAGCACTATTTACAATAGCCAAGACATGGAAACAACCTAAATGTCCATCGACAGATGAACGGATAAAGATGTGGTATATATACACATACACATACACACACACACACACACACAATGGAATATTACTCAGCCATAAAAAAGAATGAAATGATGCCATTTGCAACAACATGAATGGACCTAGAGATTATCATACTAAGCGAAGTAAGTCAGAAAGAGAAAGACAAATACCATATGATATCACTTATATGTGGAATATAAAATACGACACAAGTGAACATATCTACGAAAAAGAAACAGACTCACAGTCATAGAGAACAGACTTGCGGTTGCCAAGGCGGAAGGGGGGTGGGGAGGGAAGGATTGGGAGTTTGGGGTTAGCAGATGCAAACTAGTATATATAGGATGGATAAACAACAAGGTCCTACTCTATAGCACAGTGAACTATATTAAATATCCTGTGATAAACCACAATGGAAAAGAAAATGAAAAAGAATATATATATGTATAACTGAGTCACTTTGTTGTACAGCAGAAATTAACACAACATTGTAAATCAACTATACTTCAATAAAAATTTTTTTTAAAGTGTTATCTTTAAAGCAATTGCATGGTGCCTGGCACACAGTAAATGCTCAATAAACTGTAAGCAATGTTATGATCATATATGGAACCACTTTACACTGTAAAACACTAGTTTTTACCATTAATTATTATGTACAGCTGTGTCTAAGATTGGTCCTAGTTAATTGCCAGCCTCATTCCTCTAAGCCAGTGTTGCCCTAATTTCATGTGTGTACTAGTCTCATAATTTCTGCTCTATCCAAGTGCTACCTTTTGTAATAATAGTATTGGTAAAAACCACAATAATAGTAACAATAAGAAAATAATAACAATAACAGCAGCAACAATAACCATGACAAATATTCCTGGAGTATTTATCACATGCCTGGCACGATTCTAAGAGCTTTAAAGTACTAATTCATCTGATTCTTACAACAACTCTAGGAGGTAGATACTATTATTAATGCCATTTTACAGATAAGCAAACTGAGGCATGGAAAGGCTAAGGTCATTTGGCCAATAAGTGGCAGAGCACAAATTCAAATCCAGACAGTCCACACCTAACTCATATGAATACAGCCTCTCTCATCTCTGTATGCCTGCATTTACTTTATTTTTTAAAAATTGATTCGAATGTTTTAAAAACATTATACTATTATATAATATACTATATATATTATATAATATATACTATTATATAATAATATCTGTGAAATTCTGGATTTAATATTTTAGTTATAAAATTTATAAAGTTTTCTCATATAAAAAATTATTTTCTCATATAAAAAATAATTACAAGGTTATTTATATAAGAAATTTCCATGTACTACCTAAAATCCTCAATGAAACAAACTTTAGAAAAATACTGCTCTAGTCACCTGGGAATTTCTTCTACTTCAAGCCAAAAAAAAACCCACCATGGACCAATACTAACAACTCACTGGTAGTCACCTACCTTAATACCCATTCTCTAAGTCCTCCCTGGTAACAGAGCCTGGATTTTTCTCTGTCCCGTGGCTACCACAGTGGAAGAGTGTATTTCAGCTACCTCTAGCTCAGTGATTAAATTCTGGCCAATGAGAATTAAAGGACTGAGCTATGTGGAACTTCATGGAAGTTTCCTTAGAAGAGAATGAACCTGTCCTTTACTCCTTCTCCCTCTTGCTTCTGGAATGAGCACATGATGACAAGAGCACAGCTGCCACCTTGAATCATGAGAAAATACACTAAGAACGTCAGAACCCCAAAGAGAAGGAACCAGGGGTCCTCATGACCATGAAACTATCACAACCCTGCACTACCCACACCTCCATACTTCTTTTACTTGAGAGAGAAGTAAATCTCTACAGTGTTAAGCCGCTGTGAATCAAGCCTTTCTATTGCACTCAGCTGCACCTCATCCTAATGAATACACCATCCATCTCTTACTCTGGCACCCCCTGCTCCTCAACCACGAAACTTCCAAAAAATTTCACCCCAAGAATCTGTCCCCTAAGTATTCAAGGAACTAAGCAAATCCTGAGGCAATAAGTGCTGCCATTTATGTGTTCACTATGAACCACTCTGTTCTAAATGCTTTCTATACATGAGTATTTAATCCTGCCAACAAACCTACGGGATAGGGACCGTTGTAACCTCATTTACACGGATGAGGAAACAGGCACAGAGAGGTATAAGTACCATGCCCAAGGTCATGGAACGAGTAAGTGGCAGAGCCAGAACTCAAACCCAACAGTTTGACCCCAAAGAATGAGTTTTCAACCCTAAGGCTCTCTCCCTGGAATCAAAGGGCCATCACACACTGGACTCTCAGGGGAGCTGGCTTCTAAGTGGCTCCAACTTCTTCCCCATCATGGACCACAGGTCAACGCCTGTGAAAACTGAAATGACTTTGGCCTCTCGAGAAATCATCCTGGGGCCCCTTGTTACTGACTTACTTTGTAGGTGAAAGAAATATTCAAAAATAGGTCCAAAAGGAATATCTAGAAAATCTCTGCCTTCTGCCCCTCAGGAATTGCACCAGGCTCCCCAGATGCCCCAGACAGGGCAGGGTGTGTGCCCTCCGCCCCTTCCATGGCCACCATGGAGTTAATTCGTATTTCCAAGGCCTGGCACATGTTCAGTCAAAAACCTGGCTGAGTGCCTGTTGTTTACTGAAGCTGGGGAAGAAGCATCTGCAACATTACGAAAAACATATTGTAAAAGGCAACACATGCAAATTAAACCTCTTGAGCTATGAGTAAATTGCTGGGAAAATTTATAACTCATTTAATAAAACTTGAAGTAAATACATAGCCTGGCTCCCAGGGAAAACAAAATATTTCCCACAATTCTCTCCTCTTAAAAAAAAAAAAAAAAAAGAACCTTCAAGACAGACGGCTCTACCAAGTAGAAAGTATAAATAGCAGCTGTGGTGGTAAGCAAAACCCACTTTGGATTGTGGGGTATTTAATACCCACGTGGGCAGTGCCACACCCTCTGCTCTGGGATCTATTTGACAACATCCAGGCCTAGAACATCTCCATAATAATCCATGATTGTGATCACCCAACACAGCTCTACTGGGCATCTTCTATTCATTAATTCATTCAACAAGTATCTATTGAGAGTCTACCCAAGAGGCAGAGTAATATAGTGATTAAGAACACATGCTCTGGGGCCCTGCTGCCTGGCCCTGCAGCCCAGGCTCCGTCACTCACTAGCTGTATGACCTTGGGCTTTGGTGTCAAGCCTCTGTGCCTCAGTCTCCTCATCTGTAAAATAGGAATTACAATAATATCCACATCCTGCGGTCACTGTCAAAACTGAATGGGTGAATACATATCAAGTGCTTAGAACAATGCCTGGCAAATGGTCATCTTTTAATAAATATTAGCTCCTTGTTATTTACTAGCTGGCATTATGGGCCAGCCACTCTGTGAGGTACACAGGACACAATATCAAACAAGGTAGATGAGGCCCTCTCTCATGGAGCTTATGTTCTCCTAGAGGCCTGGGGGTAGAGAGACAATACACATGAAGACATATGAATCAGTAACACTTTTTAAGATAGTAACAGGTGCTCTGAAGACAGCAAAACAGAGGAATAGAATAGAGATGATTGCCAAGTAGGAGTGGGGGCCATTTCGGTTATGGTTGTCAAAGAAAGTCTCTCTGAGGCAGTGACACAGGAGCTCAGACCCACATGGTAAGAAGCTACCAACTAAACCAAGAATGTTCTACACCAAAGGAGTCACTTGAATATTCTAAAACTCAAGAAAGAGTTTGTTCTCCTTGAGCGACGGCACAAGGCCTGCAGAATGGGGAGAGGCCCAGGAGTTGAGGTGGGAGATTTGGCTGGACCAAGTCACACCGAGCCTTGTAGGCCACGGAAGGACTGGGGGTTTTATACCAAGAGCAACAGGTCACCACCGGAGGGATTGGAAGAAGAGAGTGTGACTCGATCTGATGGACAGTTTAAAAGCCCACTCCAGCTGCCACGCGGTGAATGGATCACGGGGACGCAGGAAGGGAAGGCGGAAGGGCAGAGAGGAAGCTGCTTTGGTTTTCCCAGCAAGATGGGATGCGTCCCTGGGCGTGAGCCAGGTGCTGCTGGAGGAGACTCGGGAAGTAGTTTAGGAGTGGAGCTGATAGGACTTTGGGATAGGTTGGATGTGGGAGTGAAGGAAAGAAAGAAATCAAGAATGACTCCTAGTTTGGGAGGCCTGGTTTACTCCTCAGCCTGTAATGAATACTGAGCAGACACGGCTTCTATTTCTAAGAGAGCTTTAAAGAGTGTTGGTCAGAGCAGCCTAATACACACGAAACAGAACCAAGAGAAAATGGGATAGCGGTACCTAAGTGCATGGTTTATAGTCCAAGGTTCAAAGAAAGGAGAGAACACCATTTCAAGGAAGGCCACAGAATATGGGGCACCACACCTGGCCCTGAGGACACAGTCACTGGCATTCCAAGAAGACAGGGTCACATGAGCACACGTGGAAGAGGAAGGTCCAACATGGGCCACTCCAAAGAAGGAAGGCCAATCACCGAACAGAAACGATGGCGTCCTTCCAACTCACTACCAATTTTCTGGAAAATCTCCTAGAGGAAAAGTGGCGATGGAGGTATGACCTCATTCCCATTTGGTCACCCTCGTTTCCATCGTTTGGGAAGGATCAGGAAGTCCTTGGAAAAAATTGTTAACGTATGGACACTCAGGTATGTGGGGCAGTGGCTTAGAGTCCGGGGCCTTCAGTCAAGGAGCCCTGGGTTCAAGTCCAAACTTGAACACTTATTGGCCCTTAGTGACCCTGGACAAGTCACTCATCTTCCCTAATCCTCAGCTCCTATAAAATGGAACAATAATAGTATCACCACGTAGAATTAAGGGAAGTAGCACTCCTAAAGGACTTAGCACACTGCCTGACATGAGACGAAAGTTCTCAGCAATTGTTATGTAAAGAAGTCATTGTTCCCTCCACAGAATCCTGCAAATATTCTATCATAGATTGTCCATACTTGATGACTATTGCCCATTTAAGCATCTCTACTCTCACTAGTTTGTAAAATATACAAGTGAACCAGTCTTGGGTTGCTCATCTTTACTACCAGCAGCTAACAAGATGCCGAGTATTAATAATAGTAATACTGTAATTATTATTTATGGGAGTCAATATTTACTAAACTCTACGTGCCCAGCATGACACCAAGCACTTCGCAGGCATTAAATCACAGGAAAGGTATAGGAGGGTGAGAGGAGCATGAATACTTCATTTCCAATCTCGGCTCCATTGTTTACTACCTGTCTGACCTTTAGCTTAAGCTTTCTACAAAAAAGCTCAGTGTCCGGACTCAGTGTCCGCATCTGCAAAATGAGGGAAAAGCAGTACTAACCTCATTGAGTAGTTGTGAGGATTAAATGAATTAACAAACGGGAAGCTCTTGGAACAGCCCTGGGCCTAAGTAAAGGCTATGAAAGTGTTAACTATGATTATGATTATCAGTCACAACCAACCTACGAGGCAGGTGCTGCTGTCATTCCCATTTTGCAAACAAAAGCCCAAAGAAGTTCAACAAACTCCCCATGGACGTACTCTCCAGAAACCAGATGCCTAACAAGTATGTTTTGGAGGAATAAATGAGCAACAGACTTTGCTGGTTAGCTCATCACGTGAAGGCTTTGGCCCTGAACATCAGTGAGTTACAGGCAGGAGCATGCTTCACAAGGTGTGTCATCAGCCTCCCAGGCACGGCAGCCTCAGGGGACAGGTCAGTGGAACGCAGGACACACTCGTGGATAAAGAGGATGCTGGACCTTTAAGAGAAATGAACAGAAGACAGAAGAAGAAAACCTGGGGACAGCGGTATACCACAGATAAAAGAAGAGGCAGAATCGACCCTTTCAAAAATGGAAAATCTGTTGCTCATAGTTCTGCCAACATCTACACGGCAGGGACTGCCCAAACCACATGCCAAGGCCTGGCAGGACAGCTCAGAACCAAGAGGTAAATTAGGCTCCACCACGTGACTTAAACCAAGCACAACGTGACTACACATTTTGGGGCCCCCTTTGTAGATATTCTAAATCCAGGCTGCTTTCAGCTAGAGAACCCTTCCTTCTGGGGGCAGGTGGCCTTTCTACCCCACCCCTTGGGGCATCTTTTCCAGCCCCGTACTCCTGCTGCTGCCATCACTCTTCTTCTTAATTCAGGGACCTTCATGCTTCAGAGGGTGACGGCACAAAGCTCACCTGTCTTACAGATCATTACAACGGTCAGGTTTCCTTGCATCGTGGAAAAAAAGACAGTCGTGGCATATGAGAACCACATAAGGCTTAAGGCGCTGGGGCAACAGTGTCACATAGACCTGAATGTGGATCCCGGCTCTGTCACTCATTTGCTGCAGGGCCTTAGGCCAAGTTACTGCACTTGTTTAATGGAGCTGAGCCTTGGGTGCCTCATCACTAAAACGGGATGAAAAATAGTACCTACCACAGGGCCTTGGAAAATGAATGGGGTAGTGCATGCAAAACCCAGCGCCTGGGAGGCAGGTACTCGTAAAGGTTAGGATCCGTTGCTGTTTTGATGGTGAAGTGGTTTCATGCTGAAAGGACTTACTCTCAATGCAGTATGAATTTCCTCAGGCTGAGGAGGGATGAATCAGCAGAGCACAGCGGATTTTTAGGGCAATGGAAATATTCTCTATGATGCTACAGTGATGGATACATGGCATCATACATTTATGCAAACCCACGATGTATAACACCAAGAATGAATCCTCATGTTAACTATGGAGTTTGGGTGATTATGAGGTGTCAGTGTAGGTTATCAGTGGTAACAAATGGACCACTCTGGTGGGGGATGGAGGTACTGTGGCAGCAGGGAGTACATGGGCAGTCTCTGTACCATCCTCTCCATTTTGCTGTGAACCTACAACTGCTCTAAAAAAAAAAAAACTAAGTCTTAAAAAAAAAAATTCCCCAGGGTAACACACAGGCCAGAGGAGCTCAACACAACCTCTTAACAAGAATTTCCGGAAATTCTGCTCCAGCCCCACCCCATGCATGCTGCAGACGGCAGCAGTGGAGGTTTGGGGATCCTGGCACAGGGGAACTTCTTCACTCCTGACAATTCTTCTAAGAATAAAGGCAGAAGATGACTGCTTCTGACGTACTGCTCCAGGCCCCTCTCCAGTCTCTCCTGGATTTGGACATCACTCAGGCCCATCAGAATCCTGAGACTGCTGTCTGCTGACTGACAACAGAAAGAGAAATTTAGAGGTGTGAGTGAAATGACAGAGCTGTCACGGCTGCCTCTAAAACGACTCTTTTCTTAAAGAAAGGAAAGATAACAGAAAAAAAAAAAAAAAAACCCTCAGACAGCTGCAATACCCTGTCACAGTTCCTGGCAGAGGTTTCTTCAAAATGGCTTCGGATGAATTTTTAAAAACTGAGAAGGGCAAAATAGTTACCCCCAGTTTTAATCCTTGTATGTGTAGGATAGAATTTGGGGGACAAATCCCCTTCTCTGCAGGGAACTCTATTCAATACTCTGTAATGACCTATATGGGAATAGAATCTAAGTAAGAGTGGATATATGTGTACATATAACTGACTCACTTTGCTGTACAGCAGAAACTAACACAACACTGTAAATCAACTATACTCCAATTTTAAAAAAATTATTAAAAAAGAAAAAATATCTCCGTCTTTGGACCCAATATGAGAAAATGTCAGCTAAATATTTTTACTTGGAGAATGGGAGCAATTTTCTTACCCTTTAAAAAATATTTGTTAAAAAACAAACAAACAAACAAAAAACGTTCAAATCCCAGACTCCAGAGTCTCCTTCCTTTCACTGAGACCAGCTCATGACCTTAGCTCCTAATTCTTAGGTGGACTTTTGGTCAATGAATGCCATGTTAGTCATTGTGATCTCCAGCCCTGGCTTCTGTGATCCAACACGTCAAAGTCACATGTTTGTTACACGTTCAGACAACAGCCTGGGCGAGATGCCCAAGTCCCAGATCTCCCTTCCCCTTCCTTGTCATCCAATATTTCCGCAACTGTTAGTAGTTTAAAATGTCTTGTTTCTTTCTTTGACATCCAAAACATGAAAAACTCGACCATTGCAGGGGGTGGGGGGGCTTTTCTCAAAAAACAAACTGCCCTAGACTGAAAGGCACAGGCTGAGTCTATATCCAGCATCCCTGCAGCAACAGAGAAGTCACTGGCCAAGGAGATCACGTTTCAAAGGCTCCCATTTTTCTCAGTTTTCTGAAAGCCCTAACTTTACAATAACCATGAGAATAAACAGATTCCCAATCTCACCCACAGGTCAAACACAGCCCAGAAAGGAATGTCTTTATTAAGATAATGCCTTGGAAAAACCAATAATTCTAATAGCAACTAAAAAAAAAAACAAACAAAAAAAAAAAAAACCACACAGATCATAATAGATGGGAGGAAATTGCACTCTGAGTATTTTTCCAAGAGTACGAGAGAGTCAAGCAGACCAGCGTAAGAAACCCCATCCCTGCTTGTAAAACGCTCCAGGAGAACCACAAACCTACATTGGACCGCTGATTGATGTAACGCTTGGATCAGAAATACACTGCATGAAATACAATTTCCAGAGAGGAAAAGGAAGTCCTTGATGAGCCTGGTGAAAGAGTGATAAAAGCTTCACTCAAGGCTTGCACTTTAGTATCAGATTGTGGGAAACTTTCATTGAAACAACCCAACCGAGTCCATTAGCCATCCATCGGCAAGCACTACGTAAACCCTTAACACCTCGCCTAAGAGAAGGCCCCATAATCACCCTGATTCCTGCTGGGAGGAGAGGGAAGGCAAAGCAGCAGACGGAGAGGCTGCCTAAAGCCATCCCAAGGACAAAAGACATTCTTCTTGGATGGGGAGAGCAAGGGAAGAAGAAAACATCCACAGGAAGAAGGAAACAGACCAACATGAATTTCTTCTCTCTCCACCAGCACCTCCACGATCGCAATACTGACTTCGGGGCCACTGAGAAACCCTGACTGCGGAAGAGAGGAATGGAAACCGTGCTGGAGCAAGAGTAGGGAGACTGGGTCCTGCTTTTGGCCCTTACGTCTGTGTGACGGGCATTGTTCACGCCCTCAGCTCTCGACCTAGGACAATAACTTCTGCCTTTCCCACCTTTTGGGGTTATTCAAAACAGCCAAAATAGCAATGGCAATGAAACTGCTTTCAAGATTTCAAACCACTGAACAAATCTAAGGCATCGATACTGTTTTAGATACTATGTAAGCTGCAACTCCATAGTTCCGTGTGCTTGTCCGTTCATCCAGAGCTATGATTAGGACTAAAAGGGATAGAACAACACAGGTATAAAGGACATGGTCTTCTATGCCATCCCCCCCTTCCAAGCTCTCTCTCTCCCTGCTCATCTCTGAAGCTTTCCTTCAGCAAGTTCTCTGGCTTTGTCCTGACTTTTGGTCCCCACAGGTGGCTGAGAGAGAAGGAGGACAGCTCAATGACTAGAATAAAATCCCATAAGCTGGCCTCATAAAATGGACATGCTAGAAGTACCATGATGCATACTGGGACACGAAGAATGAAAAGTCCTGACTAGATAGGGGAGAACGTGGAGGTGGTTTTTAAAACTCTTTGAATAACAGTACTTTTCCCCCAATGAATCCTCTGCCAAAGTCTAATACGTAAGTAGATCAGGGTAGAAGGCCTGGGGCTGAGGCGGAGGTGAGGGTTCAGGGTCCAAATCCCAGCTTCCCCTCACCTGTGAGGTGGACAAAGGAAAGATCTGGAAACCCACGAGCGTTTCATCTCTTCCTTTTACAGATGAGGCGACTGGGGCCTACACAGGAGAAAAAAACTGGACCACGGCCCCAAAGCTAGTTCTTGGCCAGACCAGACTTCAGTCTTCTTGTCCCGAGTCCAAGCCCTTTTCCACAGACCACACTTCCCCCTAAGGTGGCTCAGGAGGATCTGTGTCTGAATAGAGAGTTGGGAACACAAGCAGCCCGAGAGAGACTCACAGAGCCCTCCAATGGCAAAGGGCAAATGGGCCTCAGGGTCAAGGCCGACGTTACCCTTCCGCCTGAATCCCACTGCAGCAGGCGCTGCCTTTGCGTTCTATCTCAGGCAACTCCATTTGCACAGAGTCCTTGATAAACGCCACAGATATGCCAAATACCCTCTAGGACACAGCCCTGGAACAGGGTTCCCACATGCAGGAGGCTCCACCCCACCCCGCCCCAGACACCACCACCCCCAACCTGCAAGCTTACTTTTGGAAGGCATTACATTTACAAGTTGTGCCTGGGGACTCAGAGTTCCATTTCCTCTAGAAGCAGCATTGTCACTGGTGATGGGTTCCTAAGGCTAACCCGGGAAGGCCTATTGGACACATAGTTTAAGATGCTACTAAAGAAACCAACCTTCTTTTAGGAAGAGAAAATTAAAGCACTGGGCACACGCTTCTAAAGGTGCAGAAGCTGATGAAAGGTACCAACGAGAAAAAGTAAACATGGAAAAATGATCATAATAAGCGTGAGCTTGTGAACGTAAACTGATGTAAGCCAGAAACTACACCAGCTCAGCTCCATGGAGCTAAACCTATTATGCCCATTCTACTGGGTATATGTGCTTGGTGGGGGAGAATTTCTGGCTAAAACTGTCTCTTTGCTCAGAGACAAGAATAGTTATGCATGTGATTAAACATATGTGAAAATGCTTTGAGAACAGTAGATGCCAAATACATGTAAGGGATACCCATGATTGTGATGGTTATTATTACTGGATGGAGAACACAAGTAGTTGCTCAATAAGGAAGGAGAAACAGACTTTAGTTAGACCCAAAGAAGAACTGAGAGCCACATGACGACAGGACAAATCTCAGAGTACCTTTCTGGGATTCCTCCTTAAAGCTCCCAGGGTAGCATAGCCAACCACCTGGGTAAGTACCAGATTCCACCAAGAGGCAGGGAGAAAACCCAAAGAGACCAAGTTCTTCCTTGTAACAGCCAACAGCGGCCATCAGTGTGGCTTGGGCAGGCCATTGGTCTTTAAGGGCCTGGGCTATTACAGTTATGACCCAACTTTAAGTTCTTTGTATTGTTTAATGGTTATTTTTAATGAGGGGCTGGGGGCCAAAAGCATTCAGTATAACATAGAAACAAAAACCCACACTCACCTAATTACAAATTTACCAAACTCAAGAGCCACAGAAACAGCT